>NC_081155.1:20003649-20363663 GCF_012432095.1 Onychostoma macrolepis | reverse complement strand
CCCCTATGAATAGTGGTTCGTCGCAACCGTCTTTTAGATCGTGCCAGACATAGTTGTAAAATAAACACCAGTCTTTTACAGTGAAAAACAATTCAGGATCTTCGCACGTGTCGTACGTGAACTTTTCATCATTGTCCACGGTACGCAGTCTGACCTCTCTGTTGGTCTTGTCAAAGTTGTAACTGCATACACGATTACCGGATAAATGAAGATCGTACTTAACATTATCCATAGACTCGTGGAGGAAATTGATCAAACACGGTCCATGTTTCATCTTCCTAGGCGCTAGAGTAAGATCGCCCATAGCACGCTCAACGGTCTTCTCGGGTGTTTTAGGTAATGATGTTTCAGCCATTGTTGTAGAACAATTTTCTGTTTTTCCAATTCGCAAAACCTCGTCTGTATTTTGCATCTAGGTGAAGATAGGCTATCCTCAACACTCCTTTTTTAAACACAATGTTACAACTGAAGTCGTCAGTACACCTGCTGTTAGGGGGGTGGCGGAAGGCGTGGTCTGGACTCAGCGGCGTAAAGTCATTCTCAGTTTTGACGCGCTAGTGTGCGGTTATCTGACGGATGGGCTGCTCTTTTTCTTTTGTTTAATTTTTGTAACAAGATTTTGACTTTTTACTTAACGTTCGCTTCAGATGCTTTTTTTTGTTGTTTTAGAATACGGGTAAGATAAGTCGGATCTATTTGCTGTAACTTGTGAGAAAGCTATACCTTTTAATCTGTAATGATAGAACGTTGTAAAGTACCTTAACGTTCGCTTCTGATGCTTTTTTTGTTTTAGAAGACGGGTAAGATGAGTCAACATTATTTAACTTTGTAATGTTATGCTATTGTTTGTATAAGGTGTCCGATGCTTTGTTTGTTTTAAATAAACAAACACGTACACTTCTACTTCTTTTTATTTAACTTAAAACGTTTTTAAACTAGTTAGAGTTCGTTACAACAACACTAGCAAGTCGTTGCTCATTTTACGTGTATGTTTTTTGTTGATATGTGTGCGTGAAAAACTCCAATAAAAACTTCCCTTTGTCCCGTTTAACACAGTTTCACAATTTAAAGTTTAAACACATAATAGTCTTCAATGGCCCACACACAAAAACACGGTTCCCAAAACATTCATAAATACCTTAGGATCACTGGACAGTAAAAACAGATGCTCATTTAGATGGGTGGGGGTGGACAAAACAGGTGTCCAGTTTGGGTGGGAGGGAGGGGTGGGGGGTCTTATCTTTATGAGAGGGCAATAAATCAAACTTTTTGACATTAGGCACACTGGGATCTCTCTTTCGGGTGTGGGTGTCTGCTGAGACAATCTGGCTATGACGTCTTCTGTGGTATGTATTATGCATCAAAGCTCTAGTTTAGGATTCTAGTTTTGAAAACATTTCCCACTGTTTTAAATCAAATAGCACTGTTTTTTGCATGCTTATCGATACTGGGTAAACTTGTGGTTCCTTCAGGCACAGAAGAGTATTCCCCCCTGAGTATGACATGGAGGGCAGGTACCACGGGAAACCTGCTACCGTACGGTCACTAGGAGTGCTCTTATTTGCAATGGTGTGTGGATGCTTTCCAGAGCCCAACGACCTGCTGTCGATAGCTTTGGGTGTATGGTTTGAGCCTGGCTTGTCAACCGGTAAGATGGCATACATCACAACAAAAAGACCAATTGTAATTCTTAATCATATAAAACATAAAAACAAAGCAATACAATTGGTACAGTCAAATCTTACAGCTTATTACAAAGTGGGTGTAAAGTTAAAGGTTATAATCCAACTCTCATATCTCTCTCCCATTGTTTTGCTCAGAATGCTGCCTTCTGATCCAGCGTCTCCTGCAGCAGGACCCAAATCAGAGGATTGGATTGGAGGAAATCCAAAGTCCTCCCTGCCACAGCCACCCCAGAAGTTTCTGCATTGGCTGGCACGAGAAGTTCCTGTCTCAGCCTCTCAATCTCTCAGCTTTTTAGCGTCTGGCGGGCTGACATGTGTGGCCTTTCCATGTCTTAGTATCTTGCAAGGCTCCCAAGCCTTAGTAGCATCTGGTACCTTGGCTTGAGGCAGTAATATCTGCATTAGGCGGTATTACTTGCTTATGTGGTGACCACATACAATATAGAGAATACAGGACAATGTAATTATTGTACAATTGCAAATTTTGCACTATATATTTTATGTAATAACTACATACTACATATTGTATACAACTGTATATGTATTTTCATATATAATAAAACAAAGGTAAAAAAAAATGTAAACATATTTCTGAGTGATTATATATCATAACAGCGTAGAATAGATCATACGAGTGGTTCTTAAACTTGTCCTGGGGACCCCCCTATACGTTTTGGATGTCTCCCTCATCAGTCACACACTCCTTAGTCCTCATAATCTTCATAATACAGCTACCAAAAATATTATACATATCGAATGAATTGGCATATTTAGTCTAAATGAATGATGTTTTTTTAATCACAAAACTTGTATTGGTTCAGAATTTAACTTCCTGATATTCCAAACCATATTAAAAATAATTGTAATTAATTATAAATAAGACAAATCTAGACAAATGCTGATTTTTCAGAACCCTCTTTTAAAAATTATTTACGGAATATTTATATGCATTGAATAATTTTTCTCATGTTTCTTTTTTTTCCAATATCAGATTGAGAGGTTTGGAAACACCTTCTAAATATATATTTTATTATCACAGAAACATTAACCATATTTCATATATATATATATATATATATATATATATATATATACAGATAGATAGATAGATAGATAGAACAGTATATATCTAAGATTCAATATATTTCAGAATATTGCTTTGAATCAAAGACCCATTCCTACTGGTTATTTCAGGCTGAGTCTAGGCCTCTGGTTACTGGTTGATCTCTCCAGTGAGTACAGTGTCATCTTTACTATAAATTCAGTGAAGTTTGTTCAAACTTCTGAATAATGCATGACTTTGTAACATTAACCTCCATGTATCCAACTGCAAGGATTCAGTATCACCGCTCTGCATGTAGAGGGCAGTGAAGAGCTCATTCCTGTTTCACTTTGAAACCTAGCTGCGCACTGGTGTCTTTGCTGCTCATTGACGATGGCTTTGACCCGGTTCGAGCGGTTCTTGGGCCGATTGCTTCGAGCTGTGGTGTGGATGCTCTTCGCCGCTTTTAAGTTATTTGCACCCCAGCAGAGGCATGGAGTTTCGCGACTCCCACCCATCACTAACCCACTTCTGCTGCTCTCAGCGATGCAGCTTGCCCGAAAGATTCGCCGGAAAGAAGTAAGCTATAAATAAAAACTGCTTAGACTTCATGGCGTGATATATATAATTAACAGCATAACCGTAATGATATGTTAGTTACTCTTTGAGTGACGCTACGGTAAAGATCTTGTTTCACACCCTCATGAGGAAGAGATGCGACAAGGTGAATTGTAATGAATGCTGGGAGTTGTAGTTGTTTCAACACAGTTTATACAGTTTTATAGCATGGTTTATTAACATAACAGTTCGTCTTCTGATCATAGTTCTTTTTAATGTAGGTAATCAGAGTGGGACCCGTATTTGCATTGGCACACTAGTTTAGATGAATTCACGAGTTTCCAAGGCTGTTCAAAGGTCAGCAGTAACGTTAGTTATGAAATCAATAGCTATATTGTCTAGGGCTTAAAGTCTCCTATATGTAGCCTATGTGTATCAAACAACAAGTTATTTCGTCTGAAAATAAGGGTTATTTTCAATTTCCTTTTTTGCTTGTACAAAAAAAAAAAAAAAAACATCAACAAAAAATAATTATTATTCTCACATTAAATGATAGATATAATATATAGTAGTTTATTTACATTTAACATTATATATTAGTAACCATTTTAATAATGAGGAAAAAGTATTATATTGAATAAAAGTATTTTATATATATATATATATATATATAATATAATTATTATTTTTTATTTTTTTATTTTTTTTGAGAACAGACAAATATAACAGTGCAGTGTGCACTTTTTTTTTCTAGGCATTTAGCCATGATTCATATTCACAGTACACTTGACCTAGGTTTTCAATCTGCATTTTTCTATGTTTGTCTTTCAGTTAAGTACCCACAACCAATGTTGTATGTTTTACTGCATTATGCAGCCTAAACACTTATTGATTTCCTTCCAATTTGTCACTAGGTAACAAGTGTTGAAGTGGTCCAGGCCTACATTGATCGCATTCAGGAAGTGAACCCACTTATCAATGCTATGGTCAAAGACAGGTAAGTGAGTTCAAGTGTAAAATCAACCTACAGTGCTGCTTGAAAGTTTGTGAACCCTTTAGAATTTTCTATATTTCTGCTTAAATATGACCCAAAACATCATCAGATTTTCATACAAGTCCTGAAAGTTGACAAAGAGAACCGAATCAAACAAGTGAGAGAGAAATATTTTCTTTGTCATTTATTTATTGAGAAAAATGATCCAGTGTTACATACACTATATTGCCAAAAGTATTGAACAGGTTTGACTACTTTAGTAATTTCCATGAGGACAAATCTTAATGTTTAAGTATATAATGATATTCTAGGGAATTGTGTGCTTCTATTTTAAAGCAACAGTTTGGACAGGACCCTTTTCTATTCTAACATGACTATGCCTCTGTGTATAAGGCAAGGTTCTAAAAGAAATGATTGATTAAGTCAGTGTGGAAGAACTTGACTGGTCTGCAGAAAGCCAAGTCATTATTCATGTATTTAAAAATTGTATTTCCATCTCTGTTGCAACAGTTTTGGAAGTGTCTAAAATGACTGTACCCATATGTATAAGTCATTGGTGTTTGGTAAAGAGTTTTTGGCTCAAGATCTGCATTTAAAGTCACGCCAGAGGTGTTCAGCTTGGATTAGGACTTGGCTTTCTGCCGACCAGTCGAGTTCTTCCACACTGACTAAATCAATAATTTCTTTTTGAACCTTGCCTTATACACAGAGGCATTGTCATGTTAGAATAGAAAAGGGTCCTGTCCAAACTGTTGCTTTAAAATAGAAGCACACAATTCCCTAGAATATCATTATATACTTAAACATTGAGATTTGTACTCATGGAAATTACTAAAGTAGTCAAACCTGTTCATTAGAAGGGAGTGACCCAATACTTTTGGCAATAGGCCTTTATCACAGTCCGCGTGTCGTCACATCCGGCTCTGATTAGTAGCGTAAAGGAATTTCCGCCTGCTTTATTGTCAATAGACAGACGCCAGTTTTGTGAAGAAAATTAAAGTAATTTAGTTCAGTTGAACACCGACGAAATAAACGACAATGTTAAAACTGCGTGTTTATACCGATTCCATACCATGTATCATGTCATCCTTCATTTTAATGTGTAACATGAGCCTATCTGAGGGACGCGACTGTCAGATTAATGAAGAGCACGCAGCTCAAGTTACTGCCAGAGGAATACTCAGACTTATATAATTTTAATTTTATTTTTAATATTATATTGTTTATTTTTGCATTATATTTATTGTGATTAACCTCCCGTTCTTGTTCACAGTATAATGATGTTCAATCATTGCACGCAATCACGGAGAATAACTCGAATGAGATGATCAAACTTATTTTTAATTATCGTCTATGGGCTGGAAATGTTTCTTTATTTGAACAACTTAAATTTGATGCGATTATAGAGGATTGCATCAAAGTCAGCGCGTGAAAAAAATGTGAGCATTGTTTAATACAAGTTTGTTCTAAACCTTTAATTTAATCCTTCTATACAGTCTTTAGTCATAATGTTTTAAGCTTTGGCTAATTCTAATGCTTATTAATGTGATATTGTTTGTATAGTTTTCTCGCTGTTCTGTAATGAAATAAGGTGATCAGACTGTGAAGAATTGCCTATACACATAGGCCTACAGTATGCCTCGCGCGCTCCTGTTTAAGTCACGAAATACACATTGGGATATCGTGACAACATATTCCATCGTTTCATAATACTCAATTAATTGTTGTAAACTGAGATTGGTGTCTTTAGAAGACGTATATGTGCTGAATTCTACATAAATAATCCACAACAATCCCGTGCTATGGGCACAGCCATTGATAAAGGCTGCAGCGGAAGTTCTTTTACGCTACTATTTGAATCTTCCGCTTTTCGAACGCGGAAGTGTGATAAAGGCCTATATAGTGTATCTGTGCATTGCAAGTATGTGAATCTCTTGGATTAGCAGTTAATTTAAAGGTGAAATTAGAGTCCATCTGTGCAGAGGTGTTTTCAGTCAGTGCAATGACTCAAATGTCAGTGCGTGACCTGTTTTATTAAAAAAACAGGGATCTATCAAAGTCTGATCGTGTTTGTGGAAGTGAATCACGAACAAAGGAGATTACTGAGGACCACAGAAAAAGAGTTGATGTTGATCAACAGGCTAGAAAAGGTTACAAAACTGTCTCTAAAGAGTTTGGACTCCACAAATCCACAGTCAGACAGACTGTGTACAAATGGAGGAAATTCAAGACCACTGTTACCTTCCTGAGAAGTGGTCAACCAGCAAAGATCACTCCAAAGCAGAACGCGAAATAGTTTGCGAGGTTTCAAAAGTTCCCAGAGTAACTTCTAAGCAACTAAAGACCTTTCTCACATTGGCTAATGTTAATGTTCATGATCAGGCATAATGCATAATGCCCACCATCAGGAGAACACTGAGCAAGCATGGTGTGCATGATAGAGTTGCAAGAAGAAAGCCACAGAAAATTGCTTGCTAACGATCATGTGGACAAGCCAGAGGACTATTGGAGAAAGGTTTAGTGGATGGATGAAACCAAAATAGAACGTATTGGTTTAAATGAGAAGCTATTATGCTCTGAGAAAAGAACACGCTGTATTCCAGTTTAAGATTCTTATCCCATCTGTGAAACATGGTGGTGGTAGTATCATGGCTTGGGCCTGTTTTGCTGCATCTTGGCCAGGACAGCCTGCCATCACTGATGGAACAATGAATTCTGAATTATACCAGCAATTTCTCAAGAGAACGTGGGTCACACAGCAAGACAACAACCACAAGCACACGAGTCATTCTACCAAAGAATGGTTAAAGAAGAACAAAGTTAATGTCTAGGAATGGCTGAGTCAAAGTCCAGACCTTAATCCAATTAAAATGTTGTGGAAGGACCTAAGCAAGCAGTTCATAGAAGGAAACCCACCAACATCACAGAGTTGAAGTGGTTCTGCACTAAGGAATGGGCTAAAACTCCTACATGTTATTGTGCAGGACTGATCAGCATTTACAAGAAACTTTACCTTCAGTTACTGCAGCAAAAGGGGGTCACACCAGATACTGAAAGCAAAGATTCACATACTTTTGCAACGCACAGATATGTAACACTGGATCATTTTTTCTCAATAAATGACAAAGAAAATATTTTTCTCTCACTTGTTTGATTCGGTTCTCTTTGTCAACTTTCAGGACTTGTATGAAAATCTGATGATGTTTTGGGTCATATTTATGCAGAAATGTAGAAAATTCTAAAGGGTTCACAAACTTTCAAGCAGCACTGTATATTTCGTTCTGATTCTGAAAACACGTTCTTATTTCTTCAGGTTTTCTGCAGCGCTTCAGGAAGCTGCACAGGTTGACAAACTAATAGAGGAGGAGACGGGAGGAGAGGAGGTGCTGGAGGACAGGCTACCTCTGCTTGGAGTACCCATCACTGTTAAAGAGGCCTTTGCCCTGCAAGGTATGCTATTTTTGGCAAATCCTTCATTCCAAAATTATATATGTCTGTAGGATAACATGTTTTGTTTTCTCCCTAACAGGCATGCCTAACTCGACAGGGCTGTTGACCAGACGGGATCTTTTTTCAGGAGTAGATGCCCCATCTGTTGCCCTGTTGAAGAGGGCAGGAGCGATTCCACTGGGTGTGACTAACTGCAGTGAGCTCTGTATGTGGCTAGAGTCCCACAACCACCTCTATGGCATCACTAACAACCCCTATGACTTTGAGAGAATTGCAGGCGGCAGTTCAGGTCATTTTTACACACATACACACATCCTGACACTTTAATCAAAGTAAAACCGACAGAAAAATCCAACCCACAGTCAATTTAATATTTAAAATATTAAACAATTTGCTGGCCTGTTTGTTCAATTTTATGCACTTTTAGGTGTTTTGCATCTGTTAAAGGTGCTCTCTGTAATTTTAATTTAAATGACATTTTAAAATAAATTTAAATACAAATGAAATATTAATTCAAACTAATTTGCATTATTAAATACCTTTTACCCCTAAATAAATGAATAGTTAAAAATAGTTAAAAGTGTAAAATAATAAAAATAAAAAAGATAAAAGATTCAGTCATATGGGTTTCTGTGGGTCTTAAAAAGTCTTAATTCTCCCTTCCACAAATTAAGGACTTACGTTGATTCAGATCAGAAAGTCTTACATTTATAAAGTCATTGAATTATTGGTTGCATGCAGTACTACTATTACCACTACTAATATCCTCCTAAGTATTTTTGACTTGCTTTCCAGTACAAATATCGAAACAGCCTGAGAAGCAAAATTAAGAAAAAAAAATAGCAAAATAGAAATTTAACAAAACTAAGTGTGTTAAATAAGTTTATGCTTAAAACAAGAACAAATATCTGTCAGTGAGGTATGAAAACTTTTTTTCCCTTTGAATTATGTTGATTTTTTTTAAGCCTGTTGGCAGATTAGCTCACTTCGTTTTAATGAGTTTCTAAGAAAATAAGACTTCCTATGTCATTTTGCTTCTCAAGTAAATGTATTTTGATTTATGAATCTTTAGACTGGAACTGGAAATCAAGAAAAATATTGAGGAAGAACATAATTTTTTGCAGTGCGATAAGAAGGTACAGTAATGGCTCGTTTACACCGAGCGGTACCGTACCACTTTTTAGTACCCTTCCGTTGGGGCACCTAGCACAGCAAAGGGTACCAAAAGGGTGGAGCTAAACTCACTGCTGAACGTTGATTGGTTGACTAGAATCTTCACTTGTGCGTGATACAAGGGGATAAAGCTTCTCCTTCACTCGTTCCGCTCTACTGTCCGTGAGTGTTGGGCTTATTTACATCAGAGAGCGCAAACACAAAAAAAATATGCCGCCTTTTCTGTTCTTTTGTGAAACTTGTGAAACGTCATTGCCCAAAATCCCGTATAATTTTCTAAATATTACTATTACTGTGGCATGAAATGTAGTTTTAAGAGTTTTTCAGGCGTTTATAACTCAAATCTGTGGGTTTATTTATAAAGATAGCGCCTACTTGAAAATTTGCTATGCCGATTTCGGAGCTCCATGCGATCACCGGGCGCTCAGTGCTCATGTATCCTCCTAGAGCAGCCTCAGCTCGGCTAGTCCTTCCGGCATTTGCCGCTGGCTCTGATGTCTCTGTAGTGATTAAACATGAGATACAATTAGTTTTGGGTATATTTAACAGGCATTCTTGGTCTCATAAATCTATTATTTGTTCCTGGTCATATCGTTTTGGCTGAGCACAAAGTTATGTTTAACTTTATACATTTTTGAACTTTACCGTAGTAGGCTACAGCGCTGACTTTGTTGCATACGTTTGACTGAATTGTTTGCTTTTGTCTTTATTTCCTCTTATATAAGCCTCTTATACTTTATCGTCGATCGCTTATCAAGTAAGGGTACTGTTGGCGGTGGAAACGCAAGCTGGATCAGGGTGTCCGGTCCCGAATCGTACCGTACTGTGCTGTACTGACCCGTACCACTCAGTGGAAACGAGTCATAAAAATTCTTTCCAAATTCTAGTCAAGCTTTGTTTGTAATATTAATTAAAAATGGAAAAATTTGAAATTGTATATTTAAACTGTTGGTAATACAACTCATTTTCTACTTCAAGGACATTTACATTTAGAGATCATACCGTGTTCCCTTCAATTTGGTCCTTAAATTTTATTTATTTGCCTTAATAAGATGTTTAAAATGACCTTGATGGTGTTAACATGACCTTTGTAAAACCTGCAAAAACCCTGTATTCATAAAAACTGTATGCTTTAACAGCTGTAAAACCACAAGATCACATCACATGACCAGCCAAGGCATACAATATTCCCTTTATCTCTGTAATCCTATTTCTTTCGGACACTTTTGCTCACAGAAGAAATTCATAATAGCTGACTGTGAATAGTGGACTACATTTTTAAAACAGCATCTGTAACTGAAAACTATTGCCTTTGCAGTAGAAGTCCATGATGACCTCCAGGGCAACATGAATTCAAATTAAATGTATTTAATAATCTCAATTGTAGGAGGTGAAGGCAGTATATTGGGTGCTGGTGCCTCTATGATTGGAATTGGGTCGGATATTGGGGGTAGTATCCGTATTCCCTGCTTTTTCAATGGCATCTTCGGACACAAGCCATCAACAGGTAAGAAGAATAGGTGTAGTTGTTTGCATGTATTGGTAAGTAGAATAATGGAGACACAGATGGAGTGCATGGTTTCACATATTGTAGTAATGTTAATTAAGGTTATGAGGAACACAGACTACATTTGGTTTTCTCTGTACATACAGGTATCGTAAGCAATGATGGTCAGTATCCACCCGCCTCTGGACTGCAGATGGGATTTCTGTGTACAGGACCCATGTGCCGCTATGCTGAAGACCTGATTCCCATGCTAAGCATCATGGGAGGACCCAATGCAAATAAGTAATAGTTTACGCTATTTACAAAATGACTACACAGATATGATCATTACAACAACACTGTAAGAAATAAGAGCTTTACACAAAGGTTTGTGGTCTGTTAGAGGTGTTTTTAAAAACATTAGTCTCCTATGCTAATCAAATCTGATATTTAACTGAAATACAGTAATAGAAAATATTGTGAAATATCTCATGCTTTCAATTTACAGATTATTTACTCACCCCCCTGTCATCCAAGATGTTCATGTCTTTCTTTCTTCAGTCGTAAAGAAATTGTTTTTTTGAGAAAAACATTACATGAATTTCTGTTTGCGTGCAGAATATTAAAACTTGGCTTAACTCTAATTTTCTGAAACTAAATATGGATAAAACTGAGATCATCATTATTGGTACTCCATCACTTACCACCAAAGTTCCCACTGACTTTACTTGCGATATTATTGACACTTTAATTACTCCATCTAGTATCGTTAGAAATCTCAGTGTTATGTTTGACCCATCTCTTTCATTTCAGTCTCATATTAACTCTCTCTAAATTAGCATTTTTTCACTTACGACGAATTGTCCAGCTCCGTTTTAGTAGACCTTAGTTAAATTACAGGCAAAATATGTATTTTAACCTTATATAACTAGAAAAAAAGCATGATTTCAAGATCTAAGGCAAAAATAAATGGTCTGACTTTAGATGTGTGAAATTATGCTGCATAAGACACCTGTGCAAAAAACAGCAAATGGACTGAAAGAACATGCAAATTCACTCTCTGACAGCAGATTGCGTTTATGGCCTCAGTTTAGCGTTCCTTTGTTACCGCTGTAAATAAAGCTGCTCTGCGCTGCGCTTATGAACACGGAGGTAAGAGAAAAAGAAAATGCTCTTCCCTTCAGATACTCATTCATATTAACCCCCTGCCCCCAATTCATTATTTATATTTTTCTTCCTATATTTCGAGCATTGTGAACAGTGATCTTGCGCTGCCTGCTCCAGTATTTTCTCTCTTTGTGTCCATGTTCTGCGTCTCTGTCCTGTGTTAACGGCCATTTACAGACTTACATTTTGGGAAATTATTGTAATCCAGTTTGTGTGCAGTTCCGAAGAGCCGATCGTGTGTTTGGAACAAAAACTATCCGATTCTGATTTATGTCTGATCGAGCTGGGCATATCTCTCTCTCTGATGAAAAGTAACGCAGTAACGACCGCGGGGGAAAAAAATCTTTGTCTGTCCATCCAATGAAATCCATGAATATGTAACGGTGTCCACGGTATAGCGCCCACCCCTACTCCAACTTCAAAATTGTCCTACATTGCTGCAGAAGTACAGATTCTGTGTTTACAAAGTGAACGTGCAAAGAAGATCAAACGCACTTTACAAAAAAAGGTAAAACAGTGATGTAGGACGATTTTTGAAGTTGGAGGAGAAAATGAAATGGGAGTTTTTCGACCTACCCTGACTGTCTTGAACCAGAGTGCACGGAGTACATGCATAGCTAGACAAGACGATCATTTGAGGTTAAAAAGTATATAAATCGTAATTTCTTATAGAAAATAACCGATCGTTTAACTAGATAAGACCCTTCTTCCTCGGCTGGGATCGTTTAGAGCCCTTTGAAGCTGCATTTAAACTGAATTTTGAAAGACATGAACATCTTGGATGACAAGGGGTGAGTAAATAATCTGTAAATTTTTGTTCTGGAAGTGAACTTCTCCTTTAAGAGAGTGGAGTGGTTATATGCTTGTAGAAGAAGTATCTTCAGCTGCTTCTTAAAGGGATAGTTCATCCAAAAATGAAACTTCTGTCATTAATTACTCACCCTCATGTCGTTCCAAACCCGTAAGACCTTCGTTCATCTTCGAACACAAATTACGACATTTTTGGTGAAACATGAGAGCTTTCGGACCCTCCATAGACAGCAACATAACTGACACGTTCAAGGCCCAGAAAGGTAGAAAGGTGGACATCATTAAAATAGTCCATGTGACATCAGTGGTTCAACCTTAATTTTATGAAGCTACGAGAATACTTTCTTTGAGCAAAGAAAACAAAAATAATGACTTTATTCAACAATTTCTTCTCTTCCGTGTCAGTTTTCGATGCACGTTCATGAGAGTACCATTATGTATGCGTGTGGTGCTGCTGACGCATAAAATTACGGTTGAAGCACTGATGTCACATGGACTATTTTAATGATGTCCTTACTACCTTTCTGAGCCTTGTACTTGGTAGTTGTGCTGCTGTCTATGGAGCATCAGAATGCTCTCGGATATTATCAGAAATATCTTAATTTGTGTTTCAAAGAAGAACGAAGGTCTTAAGGCTAGTTCAAACTACAGGATTTTAAGCCCGATTTAAGCCCGATTTGCAAGTTAATGAGCTCGGCGACAGGTCGGGCTGTAATCGGGGGAAAATCAGCGGGTGATCGGCGCTCCAGAGACAGGCAGCAGTGGCTGCACATAATATAAGCCTTCTGATTGGTCAGATCTCATGTCAATCAAGCTCTTTGCTAACGGTCAATTCTCGCGTGTTTTCATGACAAAATGTGGTTTAGGGACCGAATCGAGTCCTTGGGTGACAGAGTTGTTGTCAGCTCGTGTAGTGTGTAACCCCTGGTTGCAGATCATTTACACAGAGTCAAGTAGTGTGAACACCACAACGACTTAAAGACAGACAATCAAGTCATGTAGCCTGAACAGCACAGCGATCTCCCGACGTGTAAAGTCGTGTAGTGTGAACTAGGCTTTACAGGTTTGGAACGACATGAGGGTGAGTTATTAATGACTATGCCTTTAAAAGTTGTGATGATCTCATCTTGAGGGTCCAAAAGCATTCACTGCATGAAGCCTGTTAGAATATAGAATGCATCCTCCTTACTGAATTAAAAATAGTAATTTCATTTTTTTTTTAAAATGTACTTCATAAAATGTATTATTTTAATATTTAATTTAAAAAATCGTACTGACCCCAAACTTTTGAACAGTGGTGTATTTCCTTTATATTTTTGTATAATAGTTTACCTTGCAACATATTGTTGTAATCTCTCAACTTATTTATTTTCATTTTGGTCAACCGCTGTTAGAAATGTCTCCTAAATGATCACTTCTTTCACTTCTGGTAGATTGGGTCTGTCTGCTGAAGTAGATTTGAAAAAGCTGAGGTTCTTCTCTGTTCCCCACAATGGAGGCTCTCATTTGGTCTCTCCAGTTGACGCACAGCTGCTTCAGGCACAGAAAATGGTAAGTGAGTGTGTGTGAATTGGCTTCAGTCAAATTATTTTCCTCTCATAATGGGCTTTTGGGTTTTTTAGGTGGTCAGACGTTTAGAGGCAGACCTTGGGGTCAAGGTCCAAGAGCTGTTTATCCCTCAGCTCAAATACTCCTTTCAGATCTGGGGAACTATGATGGCCTCACCTGGCAAAGATGGAAAGGTGGGTTTTTTTGCCATTATAATTTTCATGTCTTCATCATATACAACATTGAATATATTGAATAAATAAATATATAGATATACTGCACAAAATACTAAACTGAAATTTTTTAAAAGATGGAAGTCAGTTTCAGAGGATGACAAATGAGTTCATCAAAATGAACGTGAAGTTGAGACTTCACTGAGAGATTGGCTAACTTTAGCTCTTCATTTCCATCCTGTTAAGCATCCTGTTGCTATGGTTTTGCTATTGTGTAAATAATGGTGTTATGTGCAACATTATTCGGTATTCTGTAAAACAGGTCTCGTCGTTTCTGGTTCAGGAAATCTCTTATATGTGCTTTGTTAAATATGGAGCTGTTTTATTCCAGATGCTTTTAAAGGAGATACCAAAGATGATCACAACTGACGTCCATTACATATGCAAATTGATATCTAAAAGTTTTTTTTTATGTTTTTCTTCTTCTCACTAATAAAATTGAATTAATTATAATTAAGTTTAGATGTCTGAGCTTAACCAGAGCATATTGTCTGTTATTCCTTTTTAGATAAATATTTTCCTAATATAAGCGTCTAATTTTTACATTGTATGTTATTGTACTGTATAACACGAATGATGTTCTAGTTGTCAACATGATTTTTATGAGATTGTTTTATAATTTCTTTCCCCATCTCAGCCTCCCACCACCTTTGCAGAGCTAATGAGTGAAGGCGGGAAGAAGGTTTGGCCTGTCTGGGAGCTGTTCAAGTGGTTTCTGGGGTTTTCTTCTCACACCTTAGCAGCAGTAGGTGTGTGACAGAGCAAATGAGCTTCTGTACCTTAAACTGTGACTGAATGAATCACCCTTCCATCCATGTCTGATGAACTTTATTGGCATGAGATGCAAATCAATGCTGCCAATGTCCTCCTCTGTGACAAGCGTTTCCAAAAGTGTGCAGGAAAGACTTGTTTTTGTTTTTTCCCCCCCGGTGTATCTGAAGATGAATGCATGTGATAATAGTGTCCCTTTCTGTCTCTCTTTCTCAGGTCTGGCTCTAGTTGAGCTGTTCCAGAGTTCCCATCCATCCCCATTCATTCTGCAGCAGAAGGAGAGTCTGCAGCAGGAGCTGGAGGAGATGCTGGGCACAGACGGAGTGCTGCTATACCCCTCTCATCCCCAGATCGCTCCCAAACATCACCACCCAGTTTTCACACCCTTCAACTTCTCTTACACTGGTAAGTGTTGTTGGTTGTGATCTACTTATTATGGAGTTTGGGCTCTAAGTGGCTCTGTTCTCTGCAGGTATCTTTAATATCCTGGGTTTGCCAGTAACCCAGTGTCCATTAGGGCTGAGTGAAGAGGGTTTGCCCCTGGGCGTACAGATTGTGACGGGTAAATTACAGGACCGTCTCTCTTTGGCCACTGCCCTCTACCTGGAGAAAGCTTTTGGTGGCTGGAGGGAACCAGGCAAGTCAGCAGCCAAGCCTTAATCCAACTCCTGCGTCTGCAACAACAGGACCACATGACCAACACATACTGTTCCACATATACAGCATGTGTAAGCATCCAAAGCTTACTTACATTTATTCTTCCTTTTAAGTGCAGAGTGCATTTTACATTAACTGACATGTTTTAGAGGGCTGCAGTTTTGTTTACCCATATGTAAACGTGATATTACTTTATTTCATTCATAAGAAATGGAATAGATGCTGGATCCAGAACAAAAAATAGAGATATTTACATGAGACATATTAATTTTATAACGATGTGAGAAATACCGTATTTCATTTCATAACAGTATATATTTGGGTTTTATTTTGTTTGTTTTTTACTTTAGTGCACTAAAACAAGGATGCTTGAACACATTTGTGCTGTTCGCTGTTTCCTCTTAACAGGCAACTCAAGAGCAGGCTCTTTCTTGTGACAAATCTATTTAATCTTTAGAATATCCTTTGCCATAAGCAGATTTCAGTGTTTTAGAAGGATGACATTTTGTTGCACTCAAAGGGCATAAAACAATCATATTTAGAAGTAAATATCAAGCTGGGGCATTTAAATGCTGGGCATTGGCAGTTTTCTTGGCCTTTATTACTCATATTTTGTTGTTGGTTTCTCTGAAAAATCTGGTCAAACATTTTTTATGTGCTGACGTATTAAATAATGTGCCTAAAGCAGTAACAATAAATAAAAATAATAATAATAAAAAAACATTTTGATGTGATCTCAAATATTAAGTGTTATACTTGTCGTCTTAGTATATTTTTCATTTTCCTGATAAATATGTCTGAATTCTCAGCAACATTAACATAAATAATCAGCATGTCATGAACATTAATCATCAATATATTGTTTTATAACTTAGAAATGGAAAGCAGATGACATTGCATGCATTTATGAATTCGTTATGTAAGGGATCACGAATAAAGTCAGATAACTCTGTTGGATATAGTTAGAATATTTCAAAAAACTGAAGACTCTTTATTTTTCCTTCTCTCCCCTTTTTGCATTTCTTAGTTAATCATATCACAATATTCAAAGTCACTCAAATTCACCTCTTGGGTTGAGCCAATAAAACAAAAGCTTTGATTAAAAAAAAAAGAAAAGAAAAAGTAGAGTAGAAATGGCTTGTACGATTAAAATGGCATATATTCACCTTTTTCACTATATTTTGTGGTGATGTCAGTCCAATTTTATTTATTAATTGACCACCTGACCACTAGGTGACAGCATTTCATGTCTTGTCTACTACACTACTGTTTCAAAAAATTAAAAAATGTATGATATTTTATAGTGGGTCTAAGTCCACCTTGTCGAGTTTATTCATAATTGCAATCCTAGTAAGTATCCCAGCAGTGCTGTTTTAACAAATAAGTTGTTCTGGGGTACAAATATTCACATTACTCTACTATTATTACAATCTAAAGTGAGCTGGTTAAACAGTCAACTTTACTGTTATGATAGGGAGTGATCAGTTGGCACTCTTTTGCCTCGAGGTTAGTTTGTCTCCTACTGTATATTGGGACTGTTTCCAGGTTTTCAATGTATTGTTCTTTTTCTGATTTATTTGTTACGCAGTCTACAACTGAGATACGAAACACCTAGGAAACGGTAAACAAAGCGAGACAGGTCCACTTTACAATCAAAGCTCCAGAGCTACGGACTGATTAGATAGGAGAGGCTTTCATCAAGGTTTCCAAAAAAAAAAAAAAAAGTGCTAATTATAGTCTTTCTGTAAAATGTTGCCTTTTAAATTGAACATCAGGTGTGGACTGTAAACTAGTCAGACTAATCAGTCCACAAAATGTATTTTTTCTTCCTGCAGTGTTTTTTGATTTATGGCATTCAATTATGGCAATATATCTGTGCAGGTTTTCATTCATCCAGGTGTTTGTTAAACAAATTATTTCATTTGTAAGCAAATTTTGTTGTAATGCTATTCCAACATATTTAGCATCATTTCACTGTGACGTGTGAACAGCTTTAAAGTGGCTGTTTATGTACATCCTATGTTCCACAGTGAAAACCTTCACAGGCCATCTTAGATCTCATTATTAAACTAACATTATGTTCACATCTCAGACAAACTTTTAAGGCTATACAACTGACCTCATATGACCTTTAAGCAGTTGGAAATAAAAGGCTTTCTTTCCAAATGATGGAGACAAACACCTGGAATCTCTGAATAGCTGCAAGCCTGGATGAAGGACGCGACAGAAAGAGAAGGACAGAGGCAGCGTTTGGTATCTGTGGCAACATCGTACTCAGAGACTTCAAAGAGCAAGGCCTAATTATTCCAGATCCTATAACAACACACTCATCACCATCATCTCATGCATTTTCATCAGTGTTCAAAGAAAATGATTAACATGATTGAATGGGATGGAATGAGACATCACAGAACAGGCTGAGTGAAATGGAAAGCTGTCCAAAAGAGCAGCGCGTGGAAAATGAGAATTACCTGTGTGGGCAATTTGTGTAGCAGTGTGAACACATAACATTTTTTTTTTTTTTAATTATGCATTCTCTAATAACCAAAATAAGTCTTATTCAAACATACATTAATTAATTTATAATTTACCATCCGTTTTGACATTTAATGGAGTATTTTTGTAGCAGATTCATCGCAGGTAGTGACTGTGTGTGTCTATTAAATATTATTTTAACATGAATATTCTATGATCATGTTTTTTGTTTGTTTGTTTTTTTCACAGCTGTTTGCAAAAAGTTTATTAGATAAAATATCTGCACTGTGATGATGAGAAACTGTATCTAATGATTTCAGTTAAACACAAGTTATATTCCAATGCTAGTTCAAGTACCATTTGCTGGCTACTAAAAGTGTTTTAATATAAATGTACAATCATTGTAAAGTTAACATAAGTGAATAAAAGTGTGGTAAAAAAAATGTTCATGCAAATTTAAAAGGGATTGCTTGAGTCCTTTGTCCACATGGATTTATTAAAAATGTAAGCACTGCTGTAAAATATCTAAAACATCTTACAGAAACCTATTGCAGCACGAATGTCCAGTTCTACTCCCACATCACAGAGTCCCAAACAATGGGGCCGTTTCTGGCCTGTAGTCCACCCGCGTGAGCGCGTTTATGGGCAGGGCTTTTTGAATGAAGCAATGCTTTTTAAACTACTCGCTTGATTCAGGCAGAGCAGAGCAGGGGAGGTTCATTTCTGGGTGAGCGAGTTGAGGAAGGTTTGTTCATCGAGCTACAGACAGTAAAGCGATAAAATGATCATCATCGAAGATCAGGTAAGATCGCTGCTTCAATTCAACAGACACTCGCAAAAAATTTTTTTTTTTACAAAATAAGCAGGTATGTCTAGGACATGTTTTGCTGACTAACTGCCCATCAAACCGGTTTCATTTAAGTTTGTTGAAAATTCAACAGCTGTGTGTGAGAATTCTCAAAGTACGAGCAAGCAATACACTTAAATAATAAGTCGGTTCAGATTGTGTCTGTAAAAAAGTATAGTTAACGTTAGCCTATCTGCTAATCAATTCTTTACACCAGCTAATGTCTACTTAGCCACAGCGGCACAAGAAAGCCAAACATGCATAGCTTTCGGCCAGAAAATGCCGCTTTCATTTGACGTTATTTGCACTGCAACAGTTGTGAAATTATGAACCAACGCACGTGAAATGCATAGCTTTGCGGCAGCTGGCACGCCGCTTTCGTTACGTAACTTTCAGCTCGAGATAACGCAGTGTGGTCTAAACCTACGCTTGATATTAACGTGTTCTCATTCATAGTTTAACATGGATAACTAATTTAACACGCTCTTGTAGCATTTCGTTTATTTCGGTGATCGCGGCCTGATGAGACCTGCTCCGCACTCGCTGCCTTCACGCGCTGTCTTAATTATATAAACACGAGATTCCTAATCGGAAATGGGACGTGGACGGCCTTAGAGAGACCCTATTTGGTCAATTTCCGACTTGCAAACTCGTATTTACTATAATTCCGATAGCAAGTGAATGCAGCATAATTTTGATACCCGAGTTTCGAGTTGGGCGGGTGATAAACTTTAAACATGGTGGAGGGGACTACCATTGCTGCTGACAATGCTGTTCTCACAACAACTACATCCCTTTGTCTTGTCGCTAAAGTAGTGTATTTATAGGCTAGATATGAACGATCATTCGAAGCATATTTTGTATGTTTTATAAGCAGAAAAATAAGCGTGTATTTGACCGAAATTCCAGAATTGTCAGCAAACTGCAAGTGTAGCGCGGTGACTGTTTATATGATTGTCAACCAATGGGATGCTACATTTGATTTCCGACATTAAAGCACTTGAATACAACACGTTTGTACTCACGACTTCATAAGTGGGAAATAGGAAATTTCCGATAGCACGTGAAGGCAGCATAAGCGCGCCGTCAAGTCACGTGGCTGGACTCCTCTGAGGTTTTTTTTTTGCACAGCGGTATTTGATCATTTGCCGCAGTGAATAAGGCAAGACTGTACAAGAACATTATTAAATGTCGGTATATTGACTTTTTCTAAATGTTTATTTTAATGTAGTCAAATGCGCCCTATTTGATTCCTCATGTGCTAATTCTTACAAAATGTTGACCTTAATGGTCTACCGATGTGGTTTTGTGTTGTTACCTAGGGCATGTGGTCGGTAAGTACAATTTAATAATAGCAAATAGTATAGAGTATACATTAAATAAAACAATTGTTTTACACAATAAAGTTAAAGAAATAGATGACTAAAAAAAGGTTAATGAAAATAGTTTTACTCACCCTTTTGTTGTTCCAAACCTGAATGAATTTATTCTGCTTAACACAAAAGATACTTTGAAGAATGTTGGTAGCCACTGATCTCCGTAGTTTTTTTTTTTTTTCCTACTATAGAAGTCAATGGCTAGAAGTTTGGTTACCAACATTTTTCAAATCGTCTGTTATGTTCCACACAAGAAAGAAACTAATACAGGATTGTAAAAACTTGAAGGTGAGTAAATAATGACAGTTTTCATTTTTGGGTGAAATATCCCTTTAAGCATTATCTTTCAAACAACAGTGCTAAACAAGTAGTTAATTGTGTAACTTGAAAAATGTATCCAGTTTGTATTTCTTCTCCAACAATAAAAACAAAGCATCAAGCTTTGTGCCTCACCAAGCAATGCATGGAATGAAAACTGGTCTGGAGCAACATAAAAGTGGAGTAGAGTACCAGAATTTATCTCTATTCAACAGTGTGGAATGCTGTGAATGTAGAGGTCCATTTTAATCATGAATTTGTTTTTTGTTTTTTTGCATTCATGCTGTTGCCTAAAAAAGAAGGGTCCACAGCAACACTAACTTAAAGAATTGCAGTGATGACAAAACATGAAATCCAACATTGACTTGTTTACAGGATGGCTTTGACAAGGTTCTCGCTGAGGCAGGTGACAAGCTTGTAGTGGTTGATTTTACAGCCACGTGGTGTGGGCCTTGTCAGAGCATCGCACCTTTTTACAAGGTAAGGAACCAACTTTAAGTCACTATGTTTGAGTCATTGGAACGTACTACTTTGACTCATTGTAATTCCTCACTTCAGGGCCTGTCTGAAAATCCTGCCTATGCTGATGTGGTCTTCCTCAAAGTGGACGTAGATGATGCACAGGTGAGTTTTCTGTTATAGTTTTTTTTTTTTCTCGACAAAATCATGTTGGAAATCTTGGAATTACTGTTAATATGAGATTCCAAAAGCTTTCATGTCCTTGTAGCACTTGTAATTTTCTAAGAGCTAAATTTACCTGACTGCCACAATGTCATGTGGAGCCACTCAAAATGGCAGCGACTGGAGTGAAATGTAATTTAGTCATAAAGTTTCAGTTTAAGAATTCCTATAATTGTCTGTTGTTAATGCAAAATTAATTTGAAAAAAATATTGAAAGACACGCATTAGTTTAACGTAGCTAGCACAGAGCTGAATAATGAATGTCTAATGCCCTGCTTAATAAACTTTAAAAGCATATTAAGCATTTGCATTACAACTGTTACTTGCTGTATTGTGATTGTGTATATTGATTATTCAGATTACACATTCATGGTTGCATTAATAGTGTCATAGAAATGCATAATCCTTCGAAGACACGAACAGCTCCGAGTAAAAGGTTTCCCAGGTTATCATCTAGAAATGGACCCTTTTCACAATTCTGGGGTTGAGATGCGAAATTTATCATAGTTGTAATTAGTCGTTAGTCAAAACTTGTATAGGGAAACAATATAAATTGTTCTCATTTGCCTCAATAAAATAAAAAAAAATCTACAATAGCATTTCTATGACTTTCCAAAAGAGGAAAATAATGTCAAGAGATTGATTTACATTTGTAAATGTTATCAATAGAAGGGAGATGGATGTTGAATTTGCCATCACTCCCTCAGCCTTTGTATTAGAAACACTCACATGGCATCGCTTTTTATGTAATTTTATGTAACTTAATTCCAGGGTAGGAAAAGAAAAGTATAGTGTTATAAATGTACATAAAAAGTTTTGCTGTTCTCAAATAGTGTTGATTAGAGGACAGCATATAATGTATGTTTGTTAGTAAACTCACAGACAGGCCAGTGTGAAAATTTAGACTGAAACTGGTAGCCAGAAGGAATTTAATATGACAGGAATTCAATATGAATTCAGTGTTTCGCAGTAATTCACTCACTAGAAACTGTGGGAGGACAAGCTTTGGCTTTTATGAATCCTCTTGTTCATTCCCATGCAACCACAGTTTAGGCCTAAATCCATTTAGATTAAAGAAATGTCAGCCCAAGGCTGTTTTTTTTATTTATATATATAAAGGGAAATGGGTTCTCAATTTGCTGTTTTAGCTCGTGATGTACAGCACTAGTGGCCAGTAGAATTACATTAAATTTATGCTATGGATGGCCTACATCCAAATCAAACTTTTTTTTTTTTGATTCTGTTAAGTTTTATGAATGTGCCCTGCAAGTCCTATTCTTATTCAGTCATATTTGTACAGTGCATTGATTTCATTAAATTATTTTCTTCAACTTTTTACATTTTGTCTACTTTAATTATACAAAAACCTGAATTTAACTAAAAGCAGTTGGATGAGAGCAAAAAAGTGTCTTAAGGAATATTAAAGTGATGTTGTTCTGTGTTTTTCAGGATGTAGCCCAGTCTTGTGAGATTAAATGTATGCCAACATTCCACTTTTACAAGAACGGGAAGAAGGTTTGTTCTGTTGTCTTTCCTCTAATTGAGCTAATAATAGTCACATATCAACTCTACAAAGTTAAAGATATGCTGTTTGATTTATTTCCCATTATTGTTTAGTTGTTTTAATCTGCTGTTTTCTCTTGTAGCTGGACGATTTCTCTGGGTCCAACCAGACTAAACTGGAAGAGATGGTGAAGCAACACAAAGGCCAAGCCTGATATGATCCTCTCATAAATGTTTCCTGTGCAGCCTAAGCTCCAATTTTACAATTAAGTCTCCACTTGTTTTGTTATTCATGAAGACATTTCATTTTCTAATCATTTTACGGTGATTTTAGCAGGTTAAAATCTGCCTTACAAAATTGTTCATTAATTTCCATAATGATTACCTCTGTATGTTTCTGTGCATTCAACAGTATATTAGGTGTGTTTTTTCAATAATAAACACAATTATAAAAAATAATGGAGAATGTTGATTTTGTGCTTTAGAAGACTTCAAATTAATATTAGACATTAAAGGGATACTCCACCCCAAAATGAAAATTTTGTCATTAATCACTTACCCCCATGTCGTTCCAAACCCGTAAAAGCTTCGTTCGTCTTCGGATATTTTGGATGAAAACCGGGAGTTTTGTGACTGTCCCATTGACTGCATAGAAAATTGCACTATCAAGGTCCATAAAAGTATGAAAAGCATCGTCAGAATAGTCCATCTGCCATCAGTGGTTCAATCTGAATTTAATGAAGTGACGAGAACACTTTTTCTGCACAAAGAAAACAAAACAACGACTTTTTTCAACAATTCGTCTCCTCTGGTTCAGTGTAGCGCCATTTTGGAGAATATCCGCTGGACGCAAGCAGCGTACGCTCTTGTGTGTCACAATGCTTTTCATACTTTTATGGACCTTGATAGTGCAATTTACTATGCAGTCAATGGGACAGTCATAAGCCTCCCAGTTTTCATCCAAAATATCTTAAATTGTGTAAGACAAATGAAGCTTTTACGGGTTTGGAACAACATGGGGGTAAGTGAATAATGACAAAATTTTCATTTTGGGTTGGAGTATCCCTTTTAAGTGTTTATTTCTCCACCTCTTGTTAGTTCATTGTCCCAGGCCCTGATATGATGGATTCCTCTTGTTGGCCTTGTGTCTTTATGCATTGTATCGTTAAAGGTTTCTCTTAAGTGTTTGTCTGATGAATATTATTTATTTATTTATTTATTTATTTTTGGTAGCTGCATGAATTGTTTGTGATCGCTTATGTCTGCATGGTGGTTACAATCATGTGTTTTGTAGTTTTTATTCTAGCATCTTTAACACCAAGGAAATCTTATTTTAAGTCAAGCATTGGTGATTTTACATCCTGATCAACAGGTTGTACAGAAAGAGTGACCGTTTCTATGCTATTGTGTGTAAACTGCATCAACCTTGAAAGACATCTCTTGTCAAACAGTGCGTGAATAGTTCTCCATTATTTTGTGTTGCTTGATGAGAGCCTATATTGCAAAACATTGTTTATAAATGCTTTCTCAGTTAGTTTTAAAGCATAACTTTGAACGGTTGTGTATATACTAGGGAAAATAGGGTACCAATATTTGACAATAGGTTTAGGGAATAACCCCTTTTCCTTGGTTTTAGGTCACTGCCCCTCAAGAAGTCTGCATGTCCCTGAAAATGACAGGAACCTAAACAAGAAGTAATGGTTTTACAACACACAGCAGGAGCAGATCACAGGTGTAGAACAAGACAATGAAACTCACCAAACCTGGAGATGCACGTGGCAACTACAGGGCCAAAAACAATATTTAATATACTGACACACACAGTCAGGTCCATAAATATTTGGACACAGGCACAATTTTTATTTTAGCTGCTGACCAAAATACACTATATTGCCAAAAGTATTGGGTCACTCCCTTCTAATGAACAGGTTTGACTACTTTAGTAATTTCCACGAGGACAAATCTTAATGTTTAAGTATATAATGATATTCTAGGGAATTGTGTGCTTCAAATTTTAAAGCAACAGTTTGGACAGGACCCTTTTCTATTCTAACATGACAATGCCTCTGTGTATAAGGCAAGGTTCAAAAAGAAATGATTGATTTAGTCAGTGTGGAAGAACTCGACTGGTCTGCAGAAAGCCAAGTCCTAATCCAAGCTGAACACCTCTGGCGTGACTTTAAATGCAGATCTTGAGCCAAAAACTCTTTACCAAACACCAATGACTTATACATACACTATATGGACAAACGTACTTGTACTCATGGAAATTACTAAAGTAGTCAAACCTGTTCATTAGAAGGGGGTGACCCAATAATTTTGGCAATATAGTGTATATTGAAGGTACAGTTATATAATGGTTATATGGGCTTAAAGTGCACACTCTGAGCTTTAATTTGAGGGTATTCTCATCATAGAATAGGGCCCATAAGTAATTGGACTTGAAAGCTGTTTCAGCTTTCTCCAATCATCCACCACTGTTGTTGTTACGCGTGCCTCGCGTACGCCCTGGCCCAGAGTCCTCAAATAAACATTAGTGCTCATTGTTATATCTATTTTTTGTTTTGTCTTCTCTATGGAATGAAGTAAACTGCTCTTTTTATGAATGGGCCTTTGAATCATTGGTTCACGGTTCGTTCAAAACGCGGAATCGCGGATTCATTCAGAAACTGAACACCGCTGTGCTGCTCGAAGACACGCAACAATTCCGCTATGGCTGTAAAGGAAATATATTCTTTGCACAATTGAGCAAAAACACGTATTATTGTTTTTTTTATAACAGAACATAACACAATATCAACTTAATATTTACTGAACTGTTGTATAAAATCACATTTAAACTCGTGATATTCAGGACATAAACAGCACTTGTGTGATAACTACTGCTCTCCCTGCTCGTGTGATATCGCTTATCGTATGATATTATGAGACAAAAGAGTTGCATTTTTAGATTTAGACTGGTGCTTTTTTGCACCAATATTTTGAATTTTAGAGCATAACTGCATCTGCATTTATGGAGTTGTTGCCCTGCATCATGTAGGGGTGAATTAAGGGTGATTGGGACATAAGGTAAAATGGGACAGTAGCTATAACTATACAGAATTTATTTTCTATTTGTTTTTGCAGAGTCCTAGGCATAAGACCACATAATTAAAATGGGATGCCCTCATTGGTGTGACATCATGTAGGTGGGCGGGGCATGCATCAAACAGGAAGTTGACCATGAAATGCATGAACTGAGGAAAATGACATGTCATAGCTACTAAATTATATACATTTTTGATGGAAACATAAACATGATGCACTACTTCTACAAAATCAGTAAAAAAGGTGTTAATATCATGTTCCTATTTTCCGAATGAGGTTGTTTTTATTTTGTCCCATCCACCCAAACACAGCATAATTTTGGGTGATTGGGACAGTGCTTAAAGGCTTTGCTAATTAAGAAAATGATTTACCTTGTAACAGAGAACCATTGTATATGATCTGTATGCCCTAAATTAGTGGTTTTCAACCTTTTTATTTTGGCAAGCCCTAATCAACCACAAAAATATTAATGAACTATCTAGATTTTTGCTAAAATAAAAATTCTGAAATAGAAACATTTTGAAACTAGAATAGAATAGATAAACCTTTTTGTTTTTTAAATTTTGTTGCAGTAATAAACCATATTCATGTTTCTGTTAAAGGTTTGTGCAGGTTAAATGTGCTTGTCAAACAGTTAATTGGTGATGGGACACCCAACAATTTATTTTATTTTTTATTATTATTACTATTATTATTATTATTTTTTTGCTTGTCTAATATTTGATTTTTAAATATTTTCAATGACTTTTAGACTTCAAGACTTCTTTTACCTCAGTTGCATGTGTTGCATTGTATGAATTTTGGATGGATTTATGAAGTGAGAAATAAAGTTGAACAGAAATAAACATGGCTCTTAATAATGATGAACATAAAATGAAATATTGCATATAAAATTATATTAAAGTATGAACTAACTTGTGCAATACAGTAAATATTCTTACACTACCCTAAATCAATGAAAAAATGTGCTGTCCCAATCACCCAAACGTTACCAGAAAAGTGTATGTCACGCATCGTTTCATCATAATATAACATTCTTTCCTCCTCAAATGGGTAGGGTAGTTAACATCTTCAGTATTAAATAAATATATAATGTGTTGGGCTGATGTTTTTAATTTATGGCAAGAAGCCTTGCTCAAATCGGAAATTCAAAAACTGTCCCAATCACCCTTAATTCACCCTAAGATGATGTACAGGTTTGGGGGTGGGGCTAGGGCGTTAACTGCGTTTAAAAAAAAATGAATCTCCTTATTTTTCCATAACTGATTAATTAAGTTAACACATTAAACTGACAGCACTAATACATAGGCTATATATGTGACCCTGGACCACAAAATCAGTCTTAAGTGCCAATTTTTTGAAATTGAGATGTATACATCATCTGAAATAAATAAGCTTTCCACTGATGTATGGTTTGTTATGATAGGACAATATTTGGCCGAGATACAACTATTTGAAAATCTGGAATCTGAGGATGCAAAAAAAATCTAAATATTGAGAAAATCGCCTTTAAAATTGTCCAAATTAAGTTCTTAGCAATGCATATTACTAATCAAAAATGAAGTTTTTATATATGTACGGTAAGATATTTACAAAATATCTTCATGGAACATGATCTTTACTTAATATCCTAATGATTTTTGGCATAAAAGAAAAATCGATAATTTTGACCCATAGTCCTACAATGTTTTTGGCTATTGCTACAAATATACCCCAGTGACTTAAGACTGGTTTTGTGGTCCAGGGTTACACACACACACACAACACACACATACATACATGCATACATACACACACACACACACACACACACACACACACACACACACACACACACACACACACATATATATATATATATATATATATATATATATATATAGCTACTATTACACACATATGTATTTAGCCTACATATATGTAGCCTATAGGCTACACTCTAAAAAATGCAGGGTTATTTTTTTTTACTTAAAATGCTGAGCTAAGTCTCTTGGGTCATTTTATCACATTTTAAACACTGTTGGGTAGTTTCAATTTTCCAGGTGTTGAGTTAAACCTGCTGGGTTGTTTCAGCCCAGCGCTGAGTTACGACCTTTGCGCCTTGAAGATGTTTAAATCGCTCCCCTAAATGTCATTTTGAAAGGACAACAGGGCAAAGCCACTGATTTCAACTGTTTTAAGGTAAGTAGGCTATGTAATGTTTCCATTAATAATTATTTTAAATTGGCAGAATTATAACTTTTTTCGCGGCAATATTGTTAAACTTCTACAGGCCAACATTAGTTATGTTAAATGACGAACAGTTTACCTCAGACGGCCATTCTACATCTGAGACGACAAATTAATACAGTTTTATTAAGTATCAGACAGTGACGGGAGGCTGAAATATGTGAATATCTGTGAAAATAGAGGAAAGAGTCGTTTCTGTCACTGAAAAGCGAATTTAACAAAGTGAGTCAAATGAGTTAAAATAATGAATTCGACATTCTGCTCTAATGTAAACGCCTGCAATTGTCCATATAGACATGTAAATCACATACAAAGTACGTACAATGTCGTCGGACCTCAGGTCTAAAAGAACCGACGATCCGGTTCAAATAAACGGTTCATATGCACAGAGCGCTTTTTAGAATTTAGATAAGATAGAATTTAGATAAGATAATAAAGATCAGGTCATAATTTTCCGGTGAAGCTCATTTTATATGTGCTATATATAGGTAATCACAGAAACCTCTCCTGCCTCATTCTTATCAGAATCTGAGGAAAAATAATAATTGCAACACCGTAAATAATGACAGCGACAACGTACAGTTTCATGTTATTAAAGAACATATAATTTTATATGCAGAGTCCTGTAATCCCAGGAAATTAGTACCCAGACACAACTGTACATTTAAATGCTGACAAATAAACACTATAGTAACTGTTTAGGCAGTTAGGCTAATCTCTTAAAGGACGTCTTAATGGTATTCTCGATAATAATATCTTACCTTCATAGCCATGAACGCATAAAATCTTATAAAATTTTAAAGCCTTTATTATTTCTCAACTTTGTTCAGTAAAATTCACATTATTAAAGGTTCACTTTTCATTCGTGAGGACGACATGAAGAAATGTGACAAAAACGTGTCTCGGCGTTAGTGAGGTGATTTGATGCTTGTGTGGTTTATAAAGACTTTTTAAGAAGAAAATGAAATTACCGTTATAACCAGGAGATGGCCGTATAGGATCAATCATTGGTTGCAGCTGCCTAGTTTTTTCACGTCTTCTGATTTATTATAAAATAAATATTATAACAAATTTAGTACTTTATCGCACTGAAGTACAAAGTATAGCAAGTGCAGGAAGTCACAAAGTCACTTGTCATTTAAAGAAATGAATAAGGCCAGAAGACAGCCTATAATGCTGAATTATTCACTGTAAAAAATGTCAGACCTCCCCAACTCAAAAATTTCTAGCCCAATTGAATTTCTGCAAATTGAATTTTTTCAATTGTGGCAACAGTCTGTTAACATTGGCTCAATGAGAAATAATATGTTGAGCCAATTGGAAAAACATTAAATCTACCAAACCACATACGTTATTGGCCAAATTAAATATTTTAAATAGTAGTAGCATACATTTTTTATTTTACCTAATCTAAAAATGTATATTGGAAAATTTATATTGCTAAAGCAACCTTACTGAATTGTTTATTCCCCGTTGTCCCAAAAGAAAATGATAAAAAAATAAATAAAAAAAAAACATTAGTGCATGATTAAAACATTAAATGATGATACACAGAACACGGACACATTTTAATACATTTTTAATCAAATCTACAACAATATTGTAAACATACCGTACAATGATAAATATACTGACATTTTCTACACAGTAAACCTTACAAAATCATGCATTTTAATTCTCATAAGACACACAAAGCTGATGAATTACACTTTAAACATTAATACATTCAAAAACATGCAAAAATATCAAAAACACCATAAAATGTAATAATTTATCTGAGGTTACTTCAACCAATGTTTAGTGTAATGTCACCTGAATATTACCATTCTCACAAAAAAATGAAACTTACACTTCAAATGTTTGCCAAAAATAATAATATAATCTCATAAGAGGTACTTTGAACTTTTTAGGGTTAGTTCACCTAAAAAATACCTTTGTTCATCTTCAGAACACAAATGAAGATGTTTTTGATGAGATCTGAGAGCTTTCCGTCCCTCCATAGAAGGCTATGCAGCTTACACATTCAAGGTCTAGAACAGTAAGAAAGACATTAGAGTAATCAACGTGACTCCAGTGGTTTAAACCTCAATTTTAGGAACCAACGTGAGTGCTTTGTTTGCGCAAAAATAAATAAATAAATAACCACCTTATTTACTAAAACCTTGATCTGCAACCCAATAGGGGAAGCACCACCACACTTTGGATATTATTTTGTAAATAAAGTAGTAAATTGTTTTTTTTTTTTTTCTGCAAACAAAACTCTTGCGTTGCTTCATAAAATTTAGGTTAAACCACTGGACTCACACTGAATAGTTTACTGATGTCTTTCCTACTGTTCTGGAACTTGAATGTGTAAGTTGCATAGCATCCTATGGAGGGTCAGAGAGCTCTCGGATTTATCAAAAATATCTTAATATGTGTTCTGAAGATGATTGAAGGTTTATGGGTTTGGGTCCAACATGAGGGTGAGTAATTAATGACAATTTCCATTTTTGGTGAACTAACCTTTTACTGTAAATCCTTGTTGTACTCCATGTTGAGTGCATACAATAAATACATTTACAAAGTCTCCTAAGTTGTCAAGCACCACCTCCTCTTCCAGGACAACAGAGACATTTAGCACACTTGACAGGGCTCTTGAAGTGCAACTGCCGATGCTTACTATTCCAATTTTCATTGCAGTTGTGTGGTTCTCCAATGGCTCTGTAAAAAAACATAAAATAGCAATGTCAATATAAGTCTACATATATGATCAATAACTTATGCAGCCTGCATTACACAGAGCCACGTCACACAAATTACATCTAAGAGCTCATAGTATTTGACACTAATATGGAATAAACATATTCAATAAGAACTGAGTTAAATACTCACTGTGGTTCCTTCTCTACACTTCTGACTAAATGGTGCCTCGTAAGCTCAGACCTAGCAATGGTGGGTTACACTGAGGGGAACAAAAACAATTGTTAAAGTAGAAACGTTTTCCTTGTGTCTCATACATTTAATATAATAATCATAATGTGAAATAAAAATAAATTAGTTCAATAAATAGTAACTTTAGGTAACCGAGAGATAGGGGTGTGTGATATTGACATAAATTATATCTCAATATTTTCTGGGATTTTATCGATAACAATAATTAGTAGTCCTAACAATAATTAGGACTACCGTGGACTCCTAAAGTTTTGATATTCTGCATATTCTGTCTTCTAAAAATGTGCATCATCGTTTGAGTCAAATTCTTACATTTTAGTAGTCAATTAGAATAAGACATTTGTGCTGTTACCAAGCAAATGAAATCAGTATCAACAAAATGCATCTTTGCAGTGTAATGGAAACACATATGCTGCATCTGAAGTGGCATTTAGAAACATTTACAAAATGTTTAATGCAGGACATCAACCATTTAAGCTACAGTTACAACTGCATAAATAATGTTCTGATATTTTAAACATTAAAACGTTGAATACTGATATTTGGAATTATTAAAAAAAGAAAATATACTTTAATGTGAAATTAAAACTAAAATTAAAATTAAAAGTAGGTGGCAGTCACTGTTAATAAGTGAGTCATTGCGATTGAACCGAATCATTTAAATGGTTGATTTATTCAGGAACAAAACTCCAACATGTTGCTCAGAGACGCAAATTGCAATTATTTTTGTTGGCGAAACAGAGCAAAAACCAACCTGGTCTCATAAAAATACGTGCCTCTGCGCACTTTTTGTGCGACACCGTTTTACGTACCTTGCTGCACGTTTCGCTGCAGTTTCAAATAGAAATGTCCACTGAGTGGCGCTAAAACACAGGTTCAATATGTGAACCCTGGCACGTTTTTATTATGTAGATATTGGTACCTATTGCTGTTTTTTTATTATGTTGCTTCAGATACGTATTGTGGCGGTTCAGAATTCAAATATCCGGGGACTGTCGCTAAAAGTTAATGCTTTATCGTGTTGGAAATATGCCCTACACCAAATCCAGCCCTAAACCTACCTGATAGTGTTTACAAATGCAAAACTGATATAAAAACGTATTTGCTGATGCAACTGTGCCATTTGAACTTCCTTTTATGCAGATTTTAACTGCTTTGTCGAAACGTAGTTACACGGGATTCAAAACGGTGCTGTCTCATAAGTCCGTCTCCGTACTCCGTGAGCTACCGAACAAACGTATCATCTATGAAAACCCATAGATATGAAGCTGGATGTGTGGGATGCTAACGTTCAAAAGCATCAGTTTTCAAATCTCCCAGCATATTAATATTGTTTTGAAGTCATAGCATGATATTCTTCAAGTAATTGTGCCAAAATTACGCTTCATTAATCGCAACTCTGTAAATTTGTGTGAAAGTGTTCGTTTATTTTGGAAACTGCAGTGATATGTACTTATTGGTATGTATTTCATGTCACGCTAAAAAGTGCACCCAGGTACGTAAATTCCATGAGACCAGGTAGGCAAAAACAGCCAATATTGTGTCTAAAACCTAAGTCCCTTAATATTACCATCTTTTTTTATTGAACTGCTGTATAAAATCAATATCACATTCATAATCATGTTGCTTTGTGGAATAAAAAACGTCACTCTTCATGTGATATTGATTAACCATTTGAAATGATGTAAATATATAGCCTACATTTTCTGCCCCCATATCTTGAATTTTGTGATCATTCTAAATGCATCTGAATCATGCAGTGAAAGACACTCTAATAGTCTAACCTTCATCACTAATGTATGCGTGCACGCTGTAGGTGTGTTTTGTTTGGTTTTTGTGAAATAACGTTACTCATAATGTCAAACCCCACATTGTTAAAACAGCAATTACGATATTATCGCAGACGATATAACATATAGCCTATCGCACACCCCGACCGAGAGATCAGCTAAACTAGGTTATTATAACGCCAACATGACATGAGTACAGGCGTGAATTCACCGTTATTCTGCAAAATACAATGTCATTTATATGAAATGTATTGTGTCCTAAAGTAAAACATTCGGAAATGTTTGTGATGGTGCCTATTGTTTTTTTTTCAACATTACATGTTATTACAAATGCCTGCAAAGGGAGCCAAAGGCCTGGTAATTGCTGCTGTTACACTTACAGGATGATCATATCCTTGTTTAATAGGCTATTGACCAAACATTTAATTCAAATATCTACTTAATCTTTCATTTTTGGCCACCTTTTTGCTATAGATGACACAGCCTCTATAATTTCTTCAACAAAAAACGTGGACATCACAACCCTTACAAAAATTAATCATGGTTTTATCGTAGTAAAACTGCTTAATTTTCTTTTGCGTGATATCTGAATGCTTGAGACTATAAAATCAATCAGACAACTGTATTAATAAATTAACAGCCATAGGTAACTGTCTAGAACTACAATTTGTAAATAATACAATTTAATTACAATTTATTTATTTATTTACTTATATATTTTATTATTAAAGTTCTATTTTGACCCCTATAGTAGGTGTTTTTTTTTCTATAATATTTGAGGGAGGGGGCACAACAATACAATCCTTCTTAGGGCACCCATTTGGCCAGCAGCGGCCCTGCTGACGGTTTTTCTCAGGCGCATGCGTACACGCATTTTTTGGTGCAAGGCTTGTTCGGCCAACACAGATTTTTCACTTCTTCTTGATAGATTGGCTGAGCACAATTTAATATGTTCAGTGAATATATATTTTTAATTTTAACTTCAGACCTTCAGATAAAATTAGTATAATGTATTTTTTTGTTTGGGGGTAATTTTTGGGAAGCAATTTGTTGAGTCAATGTTTACTTTTCAGTTTCCACAAATGTTCAAAATGTAAACTTTTTACAGTGTTTAAATACCTAAATACAAAATAAATAAATTGGTATAACAATAATGCATTCTATATTTTGAAAGATTTAATTTAATAACTACATATCGTTTAAGTTTTATCCAATACAGATTTGCTGTTCTGTAGTTTTGTTAGTCAGAATTTAGTCTAAATCACTTAATGCACAGTTCTATTTTGACATCGGCTCGTCAGATGATTCATTCCGTTGCTACTGTCAATCAATGACTCGCCGCATGATTTAACGGATTCACTCGCGTAAATTTAACATTCGCGTTTGTCATTCCTGAAACAGTATACGTGAACATTTGGTCCTCTTAGACAAATAAAACTTTTCTCCAAATTGTGAATGGATTATATAGAGAAACTGAGCAAAGGACGCTCCCCTTTCGGCACAGTACAGTTGACCGGAAATGACTGAGCTGGCTTATCTAAAACCAGGAAGTAATCGTGCATATGGTCAATTCTCAAACAAAGTGATTCCCGGAAAGGAATCGACGTCTCAGGGCCTCAATACATTTCAAAGCACGCGCACGCACAGCGAGTGCAGTAGGCCGCGTTAGTGAGGTGATTTGATGCTTGTGTGGTTTATAAAGTCTTTTTACATACGTAAATAAAGGTTTTTGGTAAGTAATTCTTGTCAGAAAAGCACATGGATACATTTGTGAGAGAAAAACTCGTCAAGTGCAGTCGAGACATTTAACGGTAAGTTCATGTTTATTATACATTTTACAGATTTTACATACATGATTGATTGTCTGTGATAATCAACTAACCATCGCGTAACTTAAACACGCATATAAATTTGTTTCGTGCCATAGTTAAAACTGCACTTTGTAACTTTGTGTTCAAAATGTACAGAATTTATAAAATGAGCAAATACATCATACCCATTTTCCAAATCACTTTGGTACACCTATATAAAAGTGTTTATTTATGGACTATTTTAAAGCTGCGTAGTAACCCAGTACCTGCGTGACTTGTCATAGAAATTTCTGTGTATGCGTATGCAGTGTAATCTCCCGTATCCGCGTGCCTGTGCATGTGTGTTTCGATATAGCCAGTGCATTAATATAAAACTGTGATTATACTGACTAGAACATCCTATTGATTACACAGTTTGAAAGCACACCTTTGAGCCAATCAGTATAGCATATTCAGCTTCTGTAGAGCTACTCATAGGTGAATTTAACTCATAATCATGATGAACTCAATTTCATGATGAACTTCACACAGTTATTTAAACTGAATCATTGCTATTAAAACAATCTGTATATTGTTTACTTTATTTTATAGGTTGGAACAAACAGAGTCCACACAACCCCATCCATTTGTCATGGCGATTTGAAATTGCCAGCAGATCTCCCAGGCATTGATCATAATCAATGGACAGGTAAGGATATTCTGGACAAAAGGAATTGCAAATTGTATTTTCAATTGCATTTTTCCACGTGGACGCATAAGTCCAAACGAAATTGAAAATCTTGCATTACCGTTTGCGTTTTCGCTTTTGTGAACTCACAGTGACTGCCACATTTCAAATGGAAAAGCAACTGTAACTGTATTTCTCTTGTCTTACAAGTAATGAGGCAGTCGTATTTAAATAGCAATATTAATTACCACATCCGCTTTTTCACTCTCTCTGCGTTGTGCATGTAATATGCCAAAACTGAAATGGAACCGCAATTTCTTAAGCATTTGAATTTCCGATGCCTTACACGGAAACCTGTCAGTCTGTGTCAGGGGTGGGACTATACTATGGCCCGTGTTTGTATTGGGAGGTGATGTCACTAACAGACGATTGTGCCAAATAAAATAATTCATAAATAATTTTGTCGTTTTTACCCCAAATCTCTCACTGTTTACACTCTGATTGATGCACGTCTGCAAAACAACATTGCAACTGCACTCTTATTTGCCTATTTGCATCTTAGCCTATATTTTATTCCTCTCTTCTTGAGGCAGGTGAAATGGTGAATATTGAGAACTGGCCCCTCGACTGAGCCTGGTTCCTCCCAAGTTTTTTTTTCACCATTTCTGTCACCGATGGAGTTTTGGATCCTTGCCGCTGTCACCTCTGGCTTGCTTAGTTGGGGACACTTCATTTCCAGCGATATCGTCAGCTTGAAAGCACAGATGCTATTTGAACTGAACTGAGCTGGACCATAAATCACTGAATTAATGATGAACTGACTTTAACTGAAAATTCTTTTGCATTTACACACTATTTTCTGATTTAATACTGTAAAGCTGCTTTGACATTTTTTTTTTTAATATGACAGGCTCATTACTCATAACACATGGAAAATACAGTTTCAAATGGACTTTGCTTTTCCATTTGAAATTTGGCAGTCACTGTGCATTCGTGAAAACGCAAACAGTAATGCAAGATTTGCAATTGTGTTTGGATTATGTCACAATTTGTCACATGTGGAAAACACAATTGAAAATATAATTTGCAATTCCTTTGGAAAATTGCCTGGAATATCCTTTCATAGACAGACTCTATAGCAGAGTATACTGCTCTCAGCTGTAGATCTTTGCTTCAAAGCTTTCCAAGTGTTTGATGATAGTTTACCTAAAAATTAAAATTCTGTCATTAATTACTCATCCTGGTCTGAAAGCTCTCGGATTTCATTTAAAATATCTTAACTTGTGTTCTGAAGATGAATGAAGGTCTCACGAGTTTGTAACGACATGAGGGTGAGTAATTAATGACAGAATTTTTGGGTGAACTATACCTTTAACTACCCTAAGCAGTGCGCATCTACCTAGGAGTCTTTATATAGTTGATATAAATTTTAGGACATCTTTAAATAACCCAGAAACACAAAAATGCAAACACATAAATGGTAAAAATGACTATATCTTGGGTTTTCTCAACAACCCAGCCTGCTGGGTTAAAATGTGTAAACCAGCATGCTGGGTTACTTTAACCCAGCATGTGTCCTGACTCCTGTCCAATATTTACCCAGTGCTGGATTGCCAATTGGGTTATTTTTAACCCAGCCATTTTTAGAGTGCATTCCTTCAGCCTGAGGGCCAATAAGTGGCTAGGTCTCTCCGATTCAAAATAATATTTTTGTCTCGTCCTATGTAAAATAAACTCACAAAGCCTTTGATTGTGAAAGTAAGTCATATTCCTCTTTCAGGGAGGACAATCGTGTAGCTTGTTAATCAGAAAATTTTTGTTTTCGTAAGTTTTGTAATAATTGGATCTTATTTTCTAATTGTGTAAATTGGCAAGTTTTTGCTTTGGCAAGAGCAGAAGAAAAATGGGTTAGCTGTAGTATCAGGGTGTGACTTATCCAGTGCAGGATTTAAAACAGCATTAAAATCACCAACCATCACTAAAGGACAATCAATCTGCTCAAGTAATATATTGGAAATATTTGTGAAAAATGCACTGTCTGCCTCATTTGGGCAGTAAATGGAGACCAGTGCTAAGCTATCATTATGTATTTTACAGCGTATAAAAACAAATCTACCTTCATCATCATTCTCGGTGTGTTCAATAGTTAAATGTAACTTCCTATCGACTAAGATAAGCACCCCCTTAGTTTTATTACGAGCACAAGAGAAGGCTGCCAGTTTGTAATACTTGTTTTGAAAACGTGCCACATCGCATTGTTTTAAATGAGACTCTTGTATCAGGGCACAGGAAATCGATTTATGGTGCAAATATTCTAATATCCGGGAATATTATGAACCTGCTCTCCATTAGCCCGAAAAATAATAATAATAATAAAGAAAAATAAAGATAATAAATTATTATTTACCAATCAGCGGACAACAGGACAGGGGCAAGATTCCAAAACTATGCGTGCATTGCTGCCGAAGGGTCACGTCATCCTGTAACTGATTACATTTGATTACTTTTTGATAACTTTTCTAAATTTCTAATGACTATTTTCAATTGTTAATCATTTTAAAACTTTTAAAGCAGGCAATTGTTCAAAATCCTTAATTGTACTCTATTTAAAATACATTTATTTCATACTAAGTATAGATCAAATCCATTAACATATTTACTGACAAATAACTCAAGACTTACTGATATAAAAATTATAATTAAACTTTACTTGGCATATTACTTGTGCACAATGCACTTTTCTTAATATTAAGTCTAAAATGTGTTTTAATGTCACTTTTGATGAGGATTGTATGATCTTTGAATAATATCAGACTTTAAATGCAAAATATTTAAAGTGTACCTGAAGTATACTTGCAATAGTTCCATCGCACAATAAAATATACTAAGTATATCTTTAATTGTAGCTCAGCACTACTTCTGCACAATAAAAGTGCTTTAAGTACAAAATTAGCCAGTTTAGTATACTAAAAATACAACTGCAGGACGTTTTATTAACCCTCTGGTTGTGTTCGGACTCCTGTCACACTTGTTTTGTTCCCGGTCAAAAATGACCGGACTCCAAACAATTGCTTATAAATCTGTCATTATGCTATATTATCACTAAATATTGGATTCATTCTTTTTGTCAACTTGTTTTCTTTCATTTAGGACTGGTTTTGTGTTTCTATTTGCATCTGAGTAATCGTAGGCCTCATTTATCCGAAAGTAGGCACCTCATTTTTTGAGTGAAAAAAGCATTTTGTATGAATAATTTTCACAATATGAGAAAATTTTTATGAAAATTTGCACTGTTTCTCACACTAGTGTGCTTTAATGATTAATCAGGATGTTTGGTTTTAAATGCTTTTATTTTGTACAAAATTGCAAAAAGTCACACTTGTGTTCCCGGTCAAAAATGACCGGACTCCAAACAATTGCCCATAAATCTCTCATTTTGCTATATTATCACCGAATATTGGATTCATTCTTTTTGTCAACTTGTTTTCTTTCATTTAGGACTGGTTTTGTGTTTCTATTTGCATCTGATTAATCGTAAGCCTAATTTATCTGAGAGTAGGTACCTCATTTTTTGAGTAAAAAAAAACATTTTTTATGAATAATATTCACAATATGAAAATTTGCACTGTTTATCACACTAGTGTGCTTTAATGTTTAATCAGGAAGTTTGCTTTTAAATGTTTTTATTTTGTACAAAATTGCACAAAGTCACACTTGTCGAAAATGGCCGGCCATTGAAAGTGAATGGGGAAGAATGAAAGTAAGAGAAACAACTAGTATTCAGGAGCATGTTGTGCTTGCAAACATAAAGGACTTGGACCAGTGCGTGTGTGGATGCATGTATACTCACACTATCTCACACACACTATCTCACAAAAACATTTCAAAGCAAACTTCCTGATTAAACATTAAAGCACACTAGTGTGATAAACAGTTTAAATTTTTATAATTTTTTGTTTAATTTTTCGAAAATTATTTATAAAAAAAAAAAAAAAAATCACTCAAAAAATTAGGTACCTACTCTCAGATAAATGAGGCTTACGATTAATCAGATGCAAATAGAAACACAAAACCAGTCCTAAATGAAAGAAAACAAGTTGATAAAAAGAATGAATCCAATATTTAGTGATAATATAGCATAATTACAGATTTATAAGCAGTTGTTTGGAGTCCGGTCATTTTTGACCGGGAACACAACAAGTGTTACTAGGTGAAATAAAACCCACAAAAAAATAGGAAATTTCGAAAAAAATTTATGAGAAGTACTTATACCCTATGTGAACAAAGTCAGTAAGTTTGAGTCCAATGCGATAACGTTAACTAGTATTTTCGGAAAAAAGAAAATCTTCTTCGGGTCAGTTTGACCCGAACACAACCAGAGGGTACATAAATATAAAAATGTATTTGTAATATACTTAACATGAAATAAATGTATTTCAAATACATTTATATTTATTTTTCACTAGGGACAGCCACCACAAAATCAAACTTTAGTGCCTCTTTGGTTAAAAACAATAACTAAACAGAAATTATAATTTTTTTTTCCTTCCCACATTTAACCTATGCTTACCCATCACTATTTTTTTCCTATATGTCACCATTTTCTTAAAAAAAATAAGGGACCATCAGACCATTAAAAGCTTTTTTATTATTTCCTGTGTAATATGACTTCTGAATTTTTGGCTGAACCTTTCTAAAACAAGCAGATTGTGGGGAAAGTCAAACTTCTTTCCAGGCGAAGCTGTATTCTTATTTGATATTTAATTTTTTTTTTTTAAGGACCGACTGGCATATCCTGATTTTGCAGGCGTGCTCCTGTGTCAGCATGTTTTGGTCATGTTATAACCCAAACCTTATCATAACCTAACTAGAGGGCGATTAATTCCATAACCCTTTCCTAACTCTAACATCTCTAACAGCCCTCACACCTGACTGGTTGTCAAAAATGTTGTTCCAACATCAAAAAAGGACCGGGATCCTTCTTTTGACCAGCAGGGTGTGGGTGTTGAAATCAGTCTTCATTGTAGCTCAAACTGTATCTATTTACAAAAGGTGGGGATTATGCAAAGCATGGGTTACTTTCATTTTTGCTCCCTTTTTGGTCCAATTCATGTTCATCACTCTTTATTTAGGGGGTTGTATATCATAAACAGTCTGGGTGGACTCATTTTGTTGATATGGCACGTAGGTGATTTATTTATTTTATTTTTTATGAAAAGCATATAGTCTAATGATGTTTAAAATGGAAACAGGATGTCTTTAAGTTTTATCATTTATTCAGTCGCCTAGTTGCCTGTGACATTAATGTGTGACGATGACTTCAGATGTAAAAGGATATGTATGTATATAGACAAACGGAGCCTGCAAATACATTGTACTCAAGCGAAGTCTACAGCAAGGTAATGCAATCTAAAGAAATTCATAGAAATATAAAAATGTACCACTCAATTACTAGATTACATTTAGTATTTTTTTGTATTATGTCTACTCACTTGACAGCTGCTACACTTTCTCTCAACCAGCTGTACTCTGTTAGCATTGAAAATTAAAAATCTGTAACCTTACTCACTCTCATGTCATTATAATCTGTATGACTTTCTTTTGTGAAATCATACACTTTCATTACACTGAAAAATACTGTTATATACTGTATAGCTATGCAGTATACTGTTGTATTCTTTAAAATGTCATTTTGTTTTCCATGAAAGAAAAAATTTGTGAAAAGTTTGTGGTGATTTATTTGTTTATTTATTTTTTGTTAAATCTGAGATTCATTTTGACCTCAGATTGGTGTCAAAATGGAAAGGAAATCCAATATGTGTGTTGTTGGGGCCATCACTTTAACTTTAAATGTTTATTGTTCTAAAAATATTTAAATATTTATTGTGCTTGTTGTTTAGACAGCTGCATACATATGCAAACACAATTAAACACAATGAATGGAAACATTACATTAGAGAGAAACCTAAGAGGACTTTAGACACTATTCACAAGGGTTTTAGAGACAAAAAGAAGAAAAGTAGGATAATGATATATTTCATTGAAACTTCATACACAATGAATTAATTCCCATTATTAATTTTCTCACAGTTGTCCTGAACAGTCATGGTTTCACTGGTAGTAGTGGCTGTATTTCTCCTCCAGGGGGCTCTATTTCAGCCCCCTCAGGCTGCAGCATTCAAAATCTTCCCTGCAGCTGGATCCCTCACCCATCATCAAATCACTGAGGCAGCTTTCCTCCGAAAGATGGCGGAAGTGTGTCGTGACGTAGCCACTGCCCGGGGCAAAGACTTTACACTACCTGTAAGATGTAAAATTGTGATAGATAGATAGATAGATAGATAGAAACAAATGAATTGATTTATTTATTTATTTGGGAACTTCGTATTACAAATTAGCCTATTAGACCAGAACTAACATATTTGTGTAATGTCATGAAGATTAGTGTTTACAACTGGACCTTTCACACTGATTTTAAAGGGTTAGTTCATCCAAAAATGAAAATTAGCCCATGATTTACTCACCCTCAATGTAGAGCCCGGCCCTGGTTCGAGACGCTCAGGCCCTAGCCCGGCCCGTGTCCGATAGGCCTGAGTTTGCTTTAGCCTAGTGTGTGCATTTGAACGCAGAACTTTTCAGCTGTGCTGATGGCACGCTCTCTGCTGCTGCTGGACACTAAATACTGTTTATACTGTTTTCTCTAGCTTATGCTAACTGTCATACAGACAAGCTGCTCCAGGCGGATGATGCTGGACGTATGCGTAGTGCAATGGGCCGCTGAGAATATGCTAGTCTCGTGAGAACCAACATTTCTGTCATTACAACTCTCGGAGGGATTGGCATGGTAATGTACATGACATTGTTAATGTATTTGGTCTTGGAGGAATAGATCTGCTACGCTGCTGCTGCTGCGGCAGATCAAGTGCCGAAACTTGCTACTGCCAATACATCCACAACATGCTGCTGTGAGCATGTTGTAAATGCTGCTGCTGTACATATAACGCATATGAATAACCCCATATAGCATACATGAATCACCTCGTAGCTACTGATACAGGAGAAAAACAATCAGCTGTGCCATGAGATAATGATGCCATTAGGTCAGACTGAGTCAGACCTATTGGACTGCGCCAAATAGAGTTTCATGCCAGAACTCTGTATTTGTTTACAGGAGCAAAGGTAGCAAAGTTTCCTTACTTTAGCAAAGGAAAACTAGTCTCCTCTTGGCTTATATCGAATTCCTCCAACATTTTTCTAATTTTGTACTTCTAATTCATGACAGGTGTTTTGTTTTGCTCTCTCCTTTGTTTGTTTGTTTTTTGTTTTATTATTTGACAAAATGTAAAACATAATACAAAAAAGTCCAAAAAGACTAGTTCATACACATTTCAAAACTGTCGAGGATAAAATACACAAAAAAGCCTTCGGCTTATTTCCATTGTGGTCCTCTATATTAAAAAAATGGACGAACAAATCATAAATGGAATGCAATCCACATCAAGTTCAGAAACTCACCACATAAACTCCAAAACATCAATGATAAAATAACCATTTTTTAACTTCCCTTCTAAAACTACTAACAACTTGTATCTCTTGGATACACCCAGGTAATTTATTCTACGCAACCGAGCTAGTATATAAAAAATACTTTCTTCCCATTTCACTCCTAAACCTACAAGGATAAATATCATTACTACTCGCCCTTGTAGAATGACAGTGAACCTCTCTTACAAATACATAATAATCTAACAGATACTTTGGAACCATTTTCTTTAATATCTTAAACACCATCACTAGTTTTAAAAAAGTTACTCTTTTTTCGACCTTTAAAAAACAAATTTTCCTATAATGTTCATCTCGCAAATGCATCAGTGGATGTACTTTCAAAATAACCCTACACAACTTATTTTGAGCAGTCTGCAATTTATTTTTTAATTTCTTTGAAGTGCCGCTATACCAAAAAACTGAAACATAGTCAAAGTGTGACTGCACTAATGCACCAGCCAACATTTTTAAAGTTTCAGTATCTAAAAAAGCCTGTCTTGCTAAAAATTTTATTCGATTACAAATTTTAGAGTGAGCTAAAACAGCCATCTTTTCTCCTGTCAAATTATTATCCAACACACAACCCAAATATTTTACTTCTCGTTTAGGTGTAATAATTTGATCTCCAACCTTTACCTCTAATCCAAAACTTTTTTTCAATTTAACAGCCGAGCCAAATAATATAACTTCAGTTTTCCCCAAATGTAAAGACAGTTTATTATGGCAAAACCACTTGGAGACCCCTTGAATCTCTCTACTTAATTCTATTTCAATATCTTCCTTCCTCTCATGAGACACAATTATTGCTGCATCATCTGCATATAATAAAAGTTTATTTGAACAGGCCATTTTTAAATCATTAATATATAATATAAAAAGTAAAGGACCAAATACACTCCCTTGCGGAACCCCATATGAAATAGTCAAACAATCCGAAAACACCCCATTTAAATCTACTATTTGATACCTATTTTCAAGGTAAGACTTAATCCATTTACAGGCCATATTACTGAAACCCATCGCTTTTACTTTTAAAAGCAGAATACTGTGATCAACTGTATCAAACGCTTTTTGCAGATCTAACAGTACCATCCCACTTAACTTCCCTTTATCCATCTCTTTCCTTATATAATCTGTTAAATATAAAATATAAAATAGTTGTCTCAGTAGAGTGTTTTCTCCTAAAACCAGATTGAAACTCATACAATATATTATGTTTAAGAAGATAGTCTTCAATCTGCTCAAAAATAATCTTTTCCATCACTTTTGATAAAACACTCAGAATTGACACCGGCCTATAATTATTACACTCAGACCTACTACCTTTTTTAAAAAGAGGAATAACTCTTGCTTGTTTAAACTCATCAGGAACCTTACCTTGACAAATTGAAAGATTTATAATATGGGTAACCATTGGAGAAATAAAATTGGCTGAATCCTTTAAAAACTTCACTGGAATAGAATCTAACCCTATTGCTTTACTACTTTTAAGATTTATTAATTTCTTAAAAACGTTACTCTCCTTTACTTTAGTGAACAAAAAAACCTCCCGGCATAATACCACATTTAGCATAATACTCCTTAACTAATTTATCATTAAATAAACCAATTTGTGCTGGTAGTTCATTTACCAATTTTTCTGCAACCGTAGTAAAAAATCTATTGAAATGATTTCTTACCTTTAACTGATCGGATATCAACCTTCCATCCACATTTAGGCTAATTTTAGAACATTTTATCTTAGTCTTTTCCTGATACCCGAATTCATTTAATACTCTCCATAATTTTTTAGAATCCTGTTTTAATTCACTAATCTTATCCTTAAAAAAGGTTTTCTTAGCCTCTTTTACCTTATCTCTTACCTCATTCCTTTTACGTTGAAATGCCTCAAAGTTATCATTATTTCTATCCCTTTTAAAAACCTTAAAACTATCATTACGCTCCTTAATTGCCTTTAAAATACTATCATTCATCCAAGGTTCAGTCCTTTGCTTAATTCTTATTTCCTTATAAGGTGCAACCTCACTCAAAACCTCTAAAAAAACCATCTTAAACCTATCCCAGGCCATATCCACATCCTCACATAGTAACACTGCAGTCCAATCAACCTTATTAAGTTCTTCCATAAAGTCTTGTGGACTGTATTTTTTAAGAGATCTCAATTTTACTGTATTATGTTGCTTTATGACATCTCTCTTAGATTTCCTGATTACATATACTATACAATGATCACTAATACCAGCATCCAAAACACCACTTCTACAAATCTTACAATTGTCAGATACCAATACAATGTCAATGACGGTTTCAGTTTTAGGCCTAATTCTAGTAGGATCCACAATAATCTGTTTCAACACATATGATTCACAAAATAAATTAAAATGTTTATATATTGAAGTATCATGTTTTTGCATATCCGTATTTAAATCCCCTATGATTATTAACTCTTGACCGATATTAAAATTAGAAGCACTTAAAATCTCATCAAGTCTCTCATAAAAAATCATTTTGATCAGGTGGACGATAGCAAATACCCACTAAAATCGGTTTACTCTTAGGTAAAAAAATATCCAGTGTGCTTCATCATGTCTCACAGGTGCATATGCTAAGCATACGTCCCACCGCTGCACCACCGCGGGTGCGTCGTTTGTCCCTTTGATGCCACTCGCATGGAGTTTGGTAGTGTGGCTTGCACTGCCCAACCTGTCCTGCTGGCTCATTCGGAACAGTTTGACTCAGCTATGCAATTCAGTTCACCAGGCGAAATGCAGCTAACATCTCAAAAGGGCAGACCAGGCCCCTGGTTCCATGGCAACCAAAGACAAATCATCTGATAACACTAGTTTTATTGCTCAAAGGAATGCGGGCAGAGCAACTCTCACTCCATTTCCCCTTAGGAAAGACACATAATGTCCATAATAATGGACTCTTCTCTAATTAATTCATAGAAAAACCTTTCTTTGAATGAACACACATATTCTTCAGGTCATTGTGTATATTGTCTTTGTATTGTATACTGTTTTATGCATGCTTATGATAGAACCACTCGTTCACATAACCTTAACTATACCATGTTTGGTCTCTATGAATTCGTCTTCGGATGATCTAATTGAGAGTGTATATTACATGTTTATACCTATGCAACATATTAGTGTTCTAAGAACCTTTAGTACTTTTTGCATCAACACCCAGTCAAATCGCATATTCAAAATACCACGGTCTAAGACAAAGAGTCACCATTGGCTCTTTGACCCCCGAAGGGTGTGACCTCCATAGGATTTAAAAGGCCTCACTTCAGTGACCCGCCATGCTTTTTCAAGCTATGGCTTGATTCCCTGAGGGCGATCCCATATGTATATTCTTCCACGGTAAGGTTTCCCTCTTGGTGAACCTGTGTCTTCCCTTTGACAAACCATTCTGTCAGTCTCTGCTGGCAGTCGGTCCATCCCTACTCTCAGGTAAGACCTGCCTCAGAGACCCATTCCACATGTAGTACTGCCCCTTTGGTCAGTCCATATCAGTGTCTCCACATGATACCTCCCTACGGGTAGGATGCGGCCTCCGAAGCAAATCTTTCACTGAAGGTTGAAATCCTTTCTGTTAAGAATTTTTTTGTGGACAGAACAGCAGCATGGCTCTCTCTAGCAGCGATGTACTACCTTATTGGTCCCTGCAGGTGCCTAGGTCAGTGAATTTGCGCTGGGGCATTGGGAAGGTTACGACCTTTGGCCTTGTCAACACTTGCGGCGCCACAGGGTCGTGACAATCTTCGAGTTGTGGCACTTTCCATTGACCCCTAATGTCGTCACGACATAACTCGTAGTGACCATCAGATAGGGTCACTCTGTTACATACATAACCCTCGTTCCTTGATGGAGGGAACGGAGACGTTATGTTCCCATGCCACAACCTCAAACCATCGCTGGTTGCCAGGGACATGTTCTGGGCTCCTCAGCGTAAAACCTGAATGAGCAGATGCACCTGTATGAAGGTATTTTTGGTGCAAAACAACTGAGCATCTGTGACAGCGGGATTTGTAGTTGTAGAGAATAGCCACACATTTGTATCAGTAAATTTGAAGTCACAGACAAAAGTTGCAAACTTGTAGATTTTTTTTCTCTACCACAAACACAACACCTTCTCGAATCCTTCATTGCAGATACACAAATCCTATTCCATGGATTAGGATTTGTGTATCAAGAAATCAAGAAAATCTTATGCTCACATGTTTTGCTACTATTGCTGCAGTGTATATGGTGCAAAACACATTCACACACCTGCATCAAAAATCATGGACAAATTTTGTATATCCGCAAATCACTATGTTAATTCTAGCAATGAGATTTGCACACTTGTAGAATATTTTCTTACATATACATTTTTTTTCTTGGTTGTTTTTTCTAGCACAAACACAAGTGCATATAACGACAACAGCGTGAATTTGCTGCTACGAGTCTCAGATGCTGTTTTTCGCTTGCAAATGACAAGTTTCAAATGATCAGTTTTGCACCGTTGTGTAAAATATGGAGCAAAAGTGATTTGTGCAGCTGTAGCAGCGGGCATTCTTCAGAGATCAGAGAAGTTTGGCCAATCAGAAGAGCTAGTTTGAGCACGGAGGGGAAAAAGGAGCTGCGCAAGCATCTTCTGGAGCAGACCGCAGCAACCAATAAATCACTCACCGTTACACTGTACATTTGTTTACACAGTATATACATTTGCTTAAATATTAAACGAGTTTAGCTCCAACCCTGATAAAACTCACCTACCTGTAGACTTCTAGTAATCCTAATTAAGTTAGCTGGTTGAGGTGTGTTTGATTAGGGTTAAAGCTAAACACTGCAGGACAGTGGCCCTCCAGTTCCAATTTTGCCCATCCCTGCTTCAACTCACAAAGAGGCTTTATAAAGATTGATTAACCTGTTAATTAAATTGATTATTATCAGAGTGTCATATACAAGATGATTATATATATATATTTTTAATGTATTTAAACTATTAACAAATGTACAGTATCACAGTGAGTGATTTCAGATAAAGAAAGAAAATGTACCTTTATTGGTATTTGCTGCTGTCCGCTCCAGAAGATGCTCGCAGCTCTCAAATGTTTTTTTTTTCTACAAGGAAGGTGCATAATTAGTTGATAATCCATCACAAATCATTAAATTTATAATCCATTCCTTATAATGCATTCCTAGATCAAACAGTAGATGACTTTCTGCCTTAAGCCCCGTTCACACTAGCAGCGACTTTTATCGCTGCATGTCGCCAGGGCTGGCGATGAGGTCGCTAGTGGGCGTTCTCAATACTGGTTGCCTTGACACTTTTTCTTCCATTGCATATGTGTATCTACGGCTGAGAGGAGAACAATCACATAAGCTCTACTGTCTTCTTTCCTATTGGCTGTCGCTCCCGAAAGTTGCTCTAGGTTAGGTTCTAGGTTCCGAACTGGTTCTAAGTTCCGAACCAAGATGGCACCGTGTATGTGGCAGCCTGTCGCAGCAGCTCTGAATGTTTTTAATCAATGTTTGAGGACTGTGATGTGCGGCCTTAGGTTTGAGAGCATCAGAAAGCACTGGATTCTGATTCTTTTTTGGCATTTTTAATTGGAACTTCGGGGGCAGTGTCAAGTGCAGAAAACTTTGACTCTGTGATTTACTCAAGAGAACAACTTTTGGCACTTCAGCATACAGCGATGTCATCTGTACCAAGAATGGATATTCCTGTGGATCTGAGGAGAAGAAGAAGGGGGTGCAGAGTAGGAGTGAAACGCCGATTAAAGAAAAGACGATACAAGCCATCTTTACCTGTTATCATAATGGAAAACGTTCGATCTCTAGGGAACAAGATGGAGGAGTTAGCGGCACTTGCAAGGATGTAATGGGAGTATCGTGAGTGCAGTTTTATGTGTTTTACTGAGACTTGGTTGAAGGAGAGAATGCCGGACTCAGTTGTTACATTGGATCGCTTTCATCTAGTACGTGGGGACAGGTGCGCTGTGGAGACTGGTACACTCTCAGAAATAAAGGTACAAAAGCTGTCACTGGGGTGGTACCTTTTCAAAAGGTACACTTTTGTACCTATTAGGTTCTAATGTGTACACTTTAAGTGCTAATATGTGCCTTTAGGTACAAACATATACCTTTTGAAAAGGTACCGCTCCAGTGACAGCTTTTGTACCTTTATTTCTGAGAGTGTAAGAGTAAAGGAGGTGGACTGGCACTGTTTGTTAATGAACGCTGGTGCTGCCAAGGACACATCACGGTGAAAGAAAAACTGTGTAATAAGGATATTGAATTATTGGCTGTGAGAATGAGGCCATATTATTTGCCTCAAGAATTTTCTTACGTGATATCCATAATGGTGTATCCTTCGGCCAATGTGAATAATGCTTGTGAACATATTAACACTATTACAGCCAGGATGCAGTCAAAATATCCTAAATCACTTATTATTATTTCGGGTGATTTTAATCAAGCTTCTCTAGATAATACTCTCCCCACGTTTACTCAGTATGTGGACTGTGATATGAGAGACTATAAAACTTTGGACTTGTTATATGCAAATATGAAAAACGCCTATGGTTTTTCACCGCTTCCTCCTTTGGGATGATCGGACCATAATCTTGTTTATATTAGATCTATTTATGTTCTGGCTGTGAGGAAGCAGCCGCCAACTACTAGAACAGTGAAAGTATGGTCTGATTCGGTCTATGAGGCATTAATGGATTGTTTTGAGATGACGGATTGGGAAGTTCTATGTAAATCGTATGACGAGGACATCGATAGTTTAACAGAGTGTATTACAGACTATATGAACTTTTGTGTTGATAACACAGTACCCACCAAAAAGGTTAAATGTTACTCAAATAACAAGCCATGGGTTACCCTTGAGCTAAAGGCGTTTTGTGGGTGATAGAGAGAAGCTGAAACGGGTACAGAAATTATTAAAAGTTAAAATTGAGGGGAAGGAGGGTTATAAATTAAAAATGGAACAAAAGTTACAACAGAAGAATGTGAGAGAGATATGGAGTGATTTAAACAGGATGTCTGGTAATGGAAATAGAGTACAGGGATATACTGCCTTTGGTGGACAGACGTGGGTGGATGAAATGAATATATTTTTTAATAGATTTGATGGAGGATCTAGTGATTTAAAATTTTCCTGTCCAGATGGTATATTCCTATTTACATCCTCCTTCAGTTTTAAGATCATCTTATTTTCCCACTTGTGAGTCCGTTCCTAAGTTTGCTGTATCAATGGAACAAGTAAGAAGTAGGTTAAGGACAATTAAAAAGAAGAAATCTGCAGGCCCTGATGGTATTAGTGCTGAACTTCTTAAAGCCTGTGCTGATCAAATCTGTTGGGTAATTCAATATATTTTTAATTTGAGTTTGCGCTTAGAAAGGGTACCTGTTTTATGGAAGACATCATCTTTAGTACCAGTCCCTAAGAAAACTAATCCCACTGAGTTCTCACATTATAGACCAACAGCTTTAACGGCTCAGTTGATGAAGGTTTTTGAGAGGTTGGTCTTAAATTATATTAAACAGTTATTGTGTGCTGCTGAGGATAAACTGCAGTTTCGCTTACAAAACTGGTGTTGGGGTTGATGATGCAATTATTTATCTTTTATATAAATCTCTAAGTTATTTAGAGACTTCAGGTAACACCGTTAGAATCACATTTTTTGACTTTTCTAGTGCATTCAACACTATCCAGCCTGCATTACTCTAGAATAAATTAGAAAATGCTGGATTACACCAGAGTATGGTCAGTTGGTTAATGGACTACCTCTCAAACAGACCACAGTATGTAAGGATGCATAACTGCGTGTCCCAAGTAGTTACGTGTAACACTGGTGTTCCTCAAGGAATGGTTTTAGCTCCGTTTTTTTATTTACTTTTTATACATTAGATTTTTTTCAGTACTCCAAAAACTGTCATCTTCAGAAATTTTCTGATGATTCTGCAATTGTTGGCTGTATAAAGGATCATGATGAGAGTGAATATAGGGAGCTTTTAAAGAGTTTTGTGGACTGGTGTGAAACAAATTGTCTTAGGCTTAATGCTAGTAAGACCAAGGAAATTGTGGTTGATTTTAGTAGATATTCTCATAAAGTGGTGCCAGTGAATATACAAGAGTCAGAAATTGAGATTGTCACGTCATATAAGTACCTGGGTGTACATTTGAATAACAAGCTTGATTGGTCTGACAATACAATAGAGGTTTATAAGAAGGGCCAGAGTCAAGGCGACTGAGATCCTTTGGTGTATGCCAGGTACTGTTGAAGACCTTTTATGATTCTGTGGTATCTTCTGTGATATTGTATGCTGTCACCTGCTGGGGAGGGGGATTGTTGGAGAAGGAGAAAAACAAACTCAATAAGCTGATAAAAAAGGCAGGTTCTGTGGTGGGTTGTCTGTTGCCCACTATTGATGTGATAGCGCAGGATAGAATGACTGATAAACTGGTCAGTATAATGAATCAAGATTGTCATCCTCTTTATGAAACAAGCCTGTGTGAGTACTTTTAGCTCAAGATTAATTCAGCCCCGGTGTTACAAGGAACGATATAAAAAGTCATTTTTACTAACAGCCATTAGATTATATAATCAGTGTCATATTAGATGACTGATGTAGAATTTTAAATTGTATTTTGTATAACATGGTGTAGATATGTGATGCTTGAAACAAGGGGCTGTATGAAATACAGTATTGTGCAGTATTTATTTATTTTTTTCTATTTATTGTGTGGTGAGCTTGCTGTAAGGTAAATTTCCCTTTGGGATTAATAAAGTCAATCAAATCAAATCTTCATTTGCACTTTTTAGCTACTTCAACTGTGTCTGACAGAAGAATTCGAGGTCAGTCTTACAATTGATAACAAATAAATAGGTTTATAAATGTATAAAATAAAGTTATTGAACTCTGGAAAGACGTTAAAACCATTTTTTTTTTCAAAAAATATTATTATTGTTATGTATAGTACTGGTGGCCGTTGAGAGTTACCTTGGCAACCGCAGAAACATCACATCAGCGGCTGGAGAGGACACATCTGACATTTCTCTGCGTCTTTCGTCAGTTATACCAAAAAAAAAAAAAAAGTGTATGCCTCAGATTAGTTAAGTAACATTACCCACAGTCTATTTTAAGCACTTTTGTTAATATTTATACCTCTGTGATTATTAGGGCTGAACGATTTTGGAAAATAATCTAATTGCGATTTTTTTTTTACCAATATTGCGATTGCGATTTAATATGCAATTCTTTTTTTTAAAGCTCTTTAAATCATTGTATAGTATGACCAACACAATATTACATAGATTAAACATACATGTTCTTTTCTGTAGGCCAGGCCTATATGTTACGATGAAATTAGGTGAATTGATATGAATGACATTATTAACAACTACAGTCAATCACAGTAGTATATTGACTGATTTATTGAACTTCCAGCCTTGTAAGCATAATAATTATGACAACATAAAGCACTGACAAATAAGCCTGGTGTAAACATTACTTTGAAAGTCAGTAACAAATCACACAAACTAAAGTAGATTGCAGAAATATAAAAACAAATCTGTTGCTTTACCACACACAGTATTTAGGTAATTAATTCAAAGTCACTGTAATAAACATATATGTAAACATGTGGATTGCACTTTTTAAACACTGTCTGTTAACTTTAGACAGACTTTAAATAAATAAATAAGAATACATACATCATCATGTTTTCAACACAAGAGCTCAGTGAACTGTTCTATGATTGGGTGTTAATATTCTGTTCAGTAATTGGTTAAAGCTGACGTGGCTGCCGCTGAGTCTTACAAAAAGATAAAATATTTTTATCTTTGGCGGCGCCTGCCGCGAAGCGCTGTGCTCGTGGAAGCGGCATTATTTTGGGTGCGCTCCACCTCCGCGCCGTCAGCGAAACCGCCCGCGGTTTGCCGCTTTCGGCATGTCTCCCATTGAAAATAAACTAGACATTCGCGACTGCCGCGTCCCATGTTAAAGGGTCTTAATATTAATATATTATGCTTTCTCTCGCCGTACTTTGATGTCTTTCACTGATCATCTTCAAGTGGAACACACCTCTTTACTCTTGCTTGTCACATGACAGAATGTAATTGCAGCCTCTGCTGTTGAAAAATGTTTTCATATCGCGATATTATCGCAAATGCAATTAATTGTTCAGCCCTATTGATTATGGTATCTTTCCTTAATTATCTGAAATGTCTGCTAGCAAATGTTATGCTAGCATAGCATATCTGTTTAAATGGATGCTGAGCACTGAACATCCCGAATGCTTTCGTTCATATTTCACTCTATTTCCTATGTTTTTATTAATAATTTGAGTGTATTTTGATGTTCATACTTGTGTGTTTTTCAAAATAAATGAACTGAATTCATTTTGAGTCTGTATTCATCATTCACAGCTGTGGAACAGCCTTTACATTAGTTTGGGCATATGAGGACATAACTTAGGTTTAACTACTGCATGTCCGCCAAGAGAAAATAAATAATCATTAAAAATAACCAACTGATTACCAGCACACAACTATTGATCCATGACGTTGTCATGACGTCGCAGTTACTTACTGGCAACGTCACAAAGTTACGTTGTGGCGACGTATACGCACCTTTCAGGTTTTTTTTTTCCGGTTGCCATATGACATAACTTTGGTCACCAGATTACGTTGCAGTTACGTAACAGTTACGTCATTTTGTTGGCTGGGTTGTCATTTGCAAGCGAAAAACAGCATCTGAGACTCGTAGCAGCAGATTCACGCTGTTGTCGTTATATGCACTTGTGTTTGTGCTAGAAAAAACATCCAAGAAAAAAAATATATATGTAAGAAAACATTCTACAAGTGTGCAAATCTGAATTCACATACTGATTTGTGGATGTACAAAATTCGTCTGTGACTTCACATTTTTGATGCAGGTGTTTGATGTATGTGTTTTGCACCATATTCACTGCAGCAATAGTAGCAAAACATGTGAGCATAGGAGTTTCTTGATTTGTGATTCGTAGAATAGAATTTGTGTACCTGCAATGAAGGATCCGAGAAGATGTAACTGTTGTGTTGTGTTTGTGGTAAAGAGAAAAAAATCTACAAGTTTGCAACTTTTGTCTGTGACTTCAAATTTACTGATACAAATGTGTATTCTCTACAACTACAAATTCCGCTGTCACAGATGCTCAGTTGTTTTGCACCAAAAATACCTTCATACACCTGTCGCCAATTTATACCCCTATGCACCGGGAGTGGCTCAGCATGCATAATCCACTTGCCAAATTTCATTGGCGTTTTCTCTTAAAATCAGAGATGATTGGGGCTCCCAAGTAACGTCTCCATTCCCTCCATCAAGGAACGAGGGTTGTGTACGTAACCGAGACATACTGAAGAATGAAGTTTTTTCCCCCCCGAACTGGACATTTGATTTGTTTGATTCTGAGAGTAGAGAGATGCTGACACTTAAAACACTTTTTTTTCAACATTTCCGTAAAAATTGTCTGTCAGGCAAATGTAGCCACGGTGGCTTGTTTGACAGGACCAGTTCAAGAGAACCCACTGGAGGCATCAATAAGGATGACATCAGCTCAAGTCATGGTTACCTTCACCAGCGTGCTGCTGAAATGGTCATCAGAGCTACTATGGAACTGCTGGAAGACATCCGACTGGCCACAGGCAATGTAGCCTTTCTTCGGTATGATGTTTCTAAACCTCTATGATTTTGATTCTTTCAAGGAACACACGAGTTTTTAGAAAAATATGTCCATACTGTACATTTTTCATTCCCCTATCTCTCTTTTTAGATTGATGGGCCTCACTCAGACTTCAGTTCTGGCTTTTGTGTTTGACACCACCAGCAGTTTTTCTAATTACATTGAAGTGTTCAAGAGGGTGTGCTTCAGTATAATAGACAACAGGAGAGGAACATCAGAGGAACCTTCAGAATATGCTCTAGTCACATTTAATGACCAGGGTACATCTATTGTGCTTAAAATATAGCACTTTTCAAATTGTTTCAGGGCCACTGCTGGTTAAATTGGTTTTCCTTCATAGTTTGATGCTATGAATAGTTTGGTGACTATGAATATGGAATGGTTGTTGGTGCTATGCAGCAGGTGAGAGGAGACTCAACAGACTGATTCAAACTAATAGACAGGCAAAGTTCAGTTCAGTTGAGAACAGAAAAAGTGAAGCTACAGTGTGCTCACCAAAAGTAGATTGGAGAAACATTGCCTGTTTTGATGAGTCTCGATTTCTGCTGTGACATTCAGATAGTAGGTCAGAATTTTATACATGTGAGATACATGGACCAGGCACATTTTATGTTTAAAATGCGCTGTTATTGGTCTCTGTAATGTGTGTGTGTTTCTGATGACAGATTCTGGACCTCTGATTCGGACTGGGAATGCAGACACATTCAAAGAATATATTAATTCTCTTTTAGCATCTGATGGTGGAAACCTCTTGAATATGTGCCTGTCAGCACTCCTGGTGTGTTTGTGTGTGTGTTTGGACCATTATTTAAGCATTGATTAAGCTAGTTAAAGTTCATACTGAAATTAGTATGCACAAAAACATATAAAATAATATTACAAAGGTTTAGATAAAAAAAAATATTGTCAATTAATAGGTTTACCTTATATATATATATATATATATATATATATATGTTTTTTGTCCTTTTGTTCTGTTTTGTTGTTTCATGGATATACAGTTGACACTGACACAAGCACCTCCATCATCAGACATTTTTGTTTTCACTGATGCTGCAGCAAAGGACTCAGAATTAAAAACCACAGTTGAGGCCATGATGGAATACACCCAGTCAAGAGTGAGTGTCTGCTTCAGATTTCTAAAAACAGATTTCTTTTTAGTTAACATTAGTTAATGCATTAGGTATCGTGAATCAACAGTAAACAATAATACATAAAACATGCATTAATCATGATTAAGAAATGCTGTAAAAATGGTTAATTACTAGTTCATGATACATAATGCATTAACTAATGTTAGCAAATGGAACCTTATTGTGAAGTGTACTTTGAGTGATGGGTAGTATGTGATTACATGCAATCTGGATTACGTAGTCAGATTTCAAAAATTGGTTGCACTTTATTTTAAGGTGTCCTTGTTCCAGTGTATTTATACATTTAAGTACTGAGTAATATTAATTAACTACATGTACTTACTATATGGTAAGGGTTAAAATAAGGGTTTGGCCTAGGGTTACTTGCATGTAATTATGTATAATTTATTGTTATTATAATAGTAAGTACATGTAATATGTATATCAAGGACACCTTAAAATAAAGTGTTACCCAAAAATTAAATACCGTACTTGTAATTAGATTATATTTCATTTACAAATACTCGCAATCAGTCTACAGTTACTTTTTTTGATTACATGATTACATATCATTCACACAACAGCAATAAATTATTCATAATTTATTGATTCTCCCAATTTTTTTCATTAAACTCAAACTTTAAAAATCAGTTCCTTCACAAAACCCAGTTTGGGAAATCACGATATAATGCAATGTTTAATGCACATCATGTTAATAACAAAAAATGGAATATTTTTTATTTCTCTTTGTATTTTAGTACAAGATTCTCCTATTTAAATCAATGTGATGGACGTGGTAATCAAAAGTAATCTAAAAGTAATCTAAAAGACTATGTAAGGCCCACGAATTTGGTCCAAGGACGGTATCCAATCGTGGGTGAAGGTTTCCTGCGTGTTCGGTATTTTCAGCGCGCAAAGTTATTAAATCTAGGTTAACTTCAAATCTGACTCCATTTTTATTAACTAATCTGACTCCATTTTATTATAACCTCGAATTTAGGTTGAAATGCAAATTGGTTGTTTGTCTATTTCTAATTAGTTTTCTTCTGATATTTGATTATTCTAGTGACTCTTTACTTTATATTTACTCGTTCATTCAGGTGCTCATGTCGCTAACAAGGATACAACGGTATTCTACTAGAGTCAATAATTACAGAGTAAAACAGAATAAGATCAAATGTAACAATTTATTATCAGTCAGGTAAATATGTATTATGTCAATTACATAGCCAATTCAGATATATCAAATCATATCAATACAAAACATCGAATTCTCAAAGATGAATCTACAAGTAAAAGATGCATACCTGACTTTATAGAAATACATAGTGTGAAGTATAGAGACACACCACACTACGGGCTTCTGGCTACAGAAAACGCGCCGATCCTTTTGCAACATTTCCTTAAGTACCCCAGACCAACACCCACATCCCCCGAGATGGAGACAGGAGCTAACGATTGGAATTTGCATTGACCGAGTTAACACCTTTTGGGACAAAAGGTAATTTTGCATAGAAACCACTGGAAACTGACCCGCCCTCTACAGTGTGCAAAATATCTCTAAACTCTTATTACTCTGTATTACCTTTTAGTTTACTTTTTGTAAGAATGAGCCCATTGTACCAGACGCCCTGAGACAATTCAAATGATACCAAACATGACTGTAAATATCACTTGCATTCATGTAGAACATTACAATCTACTATTGACCATTTTGAGCAGAGTGGAGGGAAGGATGGGTGAGGGGAAAGAAGAGGATCAAAAGGAACTGATGCATATGTGAGAGAGGCGTTTTCCCGCATTTTCTCTCAGTGGGATGTGGAGACAGATGTCTGTATGTTAATGCACCGTGTTGGTGTTGTCCATCTCAGAAGTTCAAAGTGTCTGAGGTTCTGTAATTCTTACAACTATATTACCTAAAATGTGTAATGTAATGGATTACATTACATTACATTACAGTTTTTGACATGCAATTTGGAATCAGTAATGGACTACAACTTGTAAGTAATCTACCCATGCAGCCCTGTGTACATTTTAACTATTTTCTCTCTTCCTCCCACCATCCAGGTCAACTTCCTGCTTACAAGCTCCTTCTCATTGCGTAGTGAAAAAGATGTCTCGCCAACGAGATTAATGTCTCTGTCAGACACACAGTTGTACAGAGACCTGGCCCATGTTTCTGGTGGACAGGCCATGGAGATCACAGACACTACATTTCCTCAAGTCACTTCAGTTATTAAGGATGTAATCATCGCTGACCTGGTAAGTTCTAACAATGCTTTGAGCTCAATATATCAACTCCTATCATCACTATTATAAATAGATGTCTTTTATAATGTACTGTCTGTAAGTATAAATTTGCATTATGCAACCAATCTTATCCTAATCTAAATGCTTTGTTACTATTTTGTGCTGTTCTTGGAAATAATTGTTTTCCAAATGTGTTTCTTGAAGGTGACTGTTCTTCAGATAAAGGGAAATTCATCCAAGGCAGAAAACTATTCTTTTGTGCTGGATCCAACTCTATCCAATGTGACAGTGTGTCTCAATGGAGATTCTCTATCCTTTACCCTCTACAGCCCTACAGGTCAGCCAGCATATCTCTGATCAGAATGCTAAATAAATAATTTTTTCTGTGCTTAATCATCCAGGACACTAGGAGCGTCCTGGATGATTAAGCATAGAAAAATAATTTTTTCTGTGCTTAATCATCCAGGACACTAGGAGCGTCCAGGATGATTAAGCATAGAAAAATATTTTTTTCTTTGCTTAATCATCCAGGACACTAGGAGCGCCCTGGATGATTAAGGACAGAAAAACTGATTTATTTAGCATTCTGATCAGAGATATGCTGTCTAGGAGTCCTACTTGTGTAACAGATGAACAACAGATAGCCTAACTAGTGCAATTCAGTTGGTATCTGTCATGTTTTGTGACTGTTAGTTGTATGTCCAAATGTTTTGTATTGAGTTCCTGTTTCTTTAGTTGCCTTGTTCAGCTCTCATTATCTTAGGGTATACTCACACTGGGCACGGTTGTCTTGAACCGAGCCCGAGCACGATTGTGCCCCCTCCCCACTCCCCCGCTGTCCTGCACTCACATTGCACTTTACGCTTTATGCTGCCTTCATGTGCTATCGAAATTATCATAAATACAAGTTTTCTAATTAGAAATTGGACATGAACGGCCTCTGAAGTAGTATTATTTACTACTCTGAGAATATTTTGATACTCCAGTTTCCGAGTTAGATGGGCCATAAACTTTAAACATGTTAGGGGACAACGATTGCTGCTGTTAAAGGGATAGTTCACCCAAAAATGAAAATTCTGTCATTAATTACTCACCCCCATGTCGTTCCAAACCTGTAAGACCTCTGTTCATCTTCGGAACACAAATTATGATATTTTTGTTTTAATCTGAGAGCTCTCAGACCCTCCCATAGACAGCAAGGGTCCTTACACGATCAATGTCCAGAAAAGTACCAAGATGGTCGACAAAGTAGTCCATGTGACATCAGTCTGTCTACTGTAATTTTATGAAGCCACGAGAATACGTTTTGTGCAAAGAAAACAAAAATAACGATTTTATTCCACATTTTCATCTCTACTGTTTCTCTTGTGGATGTGTGTTCACGACAGTACATGACACAAGCGCGTGGCGGCGCAAGTGCTGATCCAGATCCAGCGTGATAACGTTGAACAAGTGCAGCTCCTATCTCTTTGAATGGGGAAACATCAAATTCTTCAAAACTGTTCACTAAGCTTACGATTAAATTTCATATTTGAAATCACCAAAGAAATCTGACAACAACTGTATCATTAATGTTGTTTCTTTTGCTCAAATAGCGTTATAAAAAGCTTATTTCTCAGGCTAGATCAGCCATTGCGCATGCTCAGTCCTCAGCGCACGTCTCAGAACGCCGACTGTTTCTACAGCAACCGGGACTTTTAATGGCAGCTGCAGTGACACGCTGACTTTACTGATTAGCGATTGGCTCTTTCATTCAGAAGGCGGGGCTTCCTGTGATTGAGCAGCCATATTGAGCGTTGCATTTTTCCCCATTCAAAACTATACGAGTGACACGTCTTGGGTATTCTATAGTCTTTGATTAAACTGATGCCTTGTTCTATTTATGACGTACTGACACAGAGTTAAAATTATTTGCAACGATCGCTTTGTCGATTCCAGTGTAGAGATATCTAGTCGCCTCCGGTGAGTGAAGCCGAGAGCAAGAATGCATATGCCCTGTCATATTTTCTGCATTTAGCTTTTGAATGAACAGCACCTGCCTGGGTCTATGACTTTCTCTTCCCTTTTGTGTAATGTTAATGTAATGTTTTGTCCCCACACCTTCAGGTATGTCTCAGCCAGGTTCAGTGGCAGATGGTCCTCTGGGCAGCATCCTGACTATTGGGAATTTAAGGAGAGTAAAACTCAACTCTGCTAAACAGACAGGGGAATGGAAGATCAGTATAAACTCCACAAGCTCCTACACCCTTAAAGTCTTTGGTAAACATTTTATTTCTGCATGTGACTTGTAAATTTTTTTTGGAACCAGTCATCTTTTTAATTAGTCATTTCAATTTACGGGGATTTGTATCTATTTGTAAAAATTTAAATGATCTTCAATTACTCGCCTGCATGTTGTTCTAAACCTACAAGACTTCAGTTCATCTTTAGAACACAAATGAAGACATTTTATATTTGTTCATCAATTTTGTCCATCCATTGAAAGTCCATGCTTGCAAAACTATGACGTTTCTAGAAGTTTGTGAATACATTGTAAACGAAATAACTGTTAATGTAAAAATGTTTTGCAGTAAAAGCATGACATTGACACCAGCAAGAATTTGTTACAGTTTTTAAAGTTTTGCTGCCATGTAATTTGAAAGAACATTGTTGGCTACTCTGACAAAATACAATGCAAACCGTCATGCTGTCGATTATTATAAATTATTTAGACTTTCAGTTTGCCAAAGCAAAGTCAATGCATATGCATCTCTATATTCCTTCAATTGTAAATACAGGTCAGAGTTCTGTGGACATCCACTTTTACTTTGTGGAGATATTTAAGGGAGGTCACGAAGACTCGTGGGGACAGACTTTCACCCGCCCTTTTATTGGTATAATATTGCTATCTTCCTCAAATGTATTTTTACTAGATTAAATCTACACAAATTCAAATTTTTATTATTATAATTTTTTTTCCTCACAAACACTGCTTAACATTTCAAATGAGTTTTTCTGATTGCTGATCAGGTCGGAACGCTACTTTCTATGTCTCTGTGACCGGAGGAGATTCAGTCGCAGTGACTGACGTGCTTCTAGTTGAAGCTTCAGGATCTGGTGTTGTCAGTGGAACTATCAAATCTGTCGGTGCGACAGACTTCCTGGTCAGCATAGACAGAATCCCAGAGTGGCCGTTTGTGGTGCAGCTGAAAGGGCTGTTGAATGATTCGTCGTCGGCTAGTCGATTCCAGAGGCAGTCACCCACCCAACATAAAGGATCTAGAATAACAGTCACGGTGAGAAATATATGTCAAAGAGCTGTGTTTGTAAACACAAATAAATACATAGTTCAGGCATAATACTCTAACTAATCATTCATACTCCGTAGCACCATCCTATCAGGAGTACTTCCTAATCCACGTAAGCATATATAGCGTATCTTAGAAATTTCACACTGTAATTTACAACCATTATTGAACTAAATTAGCTTAATTTTACATCACAGTTTTGTACAAAAAAATTTTTAAATAATAATAATAAAATAAAGTACAATATAAACTCTTACTGTATTTGACAAATAGCATATATTTACCATAACTGTTCCTTCACAGGCCCAGTCACAGAACATTACACAGCCTGGAGTCCCATTGAGTCTCAACTTTACAGTGGCCTCTAATGCTACAGGCAGCAACTATACTATCAGAGCTCGGACTGACCAGGGCTTCAACGTGTCTTTCCCCAGCTCTTTGACCCTGGGAACAGGGGGAAGCGCTCAAGGAAGCGTCACACTCACTGCACCCTCAGACACCGAGTCAGGGACGGATGTCACACTCACTATTGAGGCAGAAGCTCCGGGATCCACTGATCTGAATTATGTCACGCTGCGACTCACTGTCTCCACGGCAAATAATATTTTCAGTGGATGTTACTCACTTTCCATGTGTCTTACTTTCTTCTGGTTTTTCATTTCTCATTGTGTATGATTCTAAATAACATTTAGTACTGCATGTAACACTGTACACTAATATCTTAACTTTTTTATCACCAATGAAGATATCATTTAAGGGGAGTGGAAGTTATTTTTAATAATAAAAACACACAAAAAAACCCATATTATTCCAGAAAGTAATAAGAACTGTCCATTTTATTCCATGGTGATTTTTAGCAGGTGAAAATCTGCCTTACAGAACCTGTAATCCATTTCCAAAATAAATGATTACCTCTGAATGTTCCCTTGTGTTCACACATAGCTCTTATTAAAAGTCTTTTTATTCCCCAAGAATAATAAACACAATCATAAACATGGATATTGTCTTATTTTTTTTAAATGAATCTTAATGCTTAAGTGTATATTTCAGCATCACTTAGTTTCACCAATCACAGATAACTGAGAGTTTTTGTCTTAGACCTAAAATTTCAATGCAAACTGACACCTATCTACTACATACAGTGGTGTGAAAAAGTGTTGGCCCCCCTTTCTGATTTTTTTTTTTGTTTGTTTGTCACACTTTAATGTTTCAGATCATCAAACAAATTTAAATATTAATCAAAGATAACACAAGTAAACACAACATGCAGTTTTTAAATGAAGTTTTTTATTATGAAGGGAAAACAAAATCCAAACCCACATGGCCCTGTGTGAAAAAGTGCTCGCCCCCTAAACCTAATAACTGGTTGTACCACCCTTTGCAGCAACAACTGCAATCAAGCATTTGCGATAACTGGCAATGAGTCTTTCACATCGCTGTGGAGGGATTTTGACCCACTCTTCTTTGCAGAATTGTTTTAATTCAGCCACATTGGAGGGTTTTCGAGCATGAATGGACTGTTTAAGGTCATGCCACAGCATTTCAATTGGATTTAAGTCCAGACTTTGACTTGGCCACTCCAAAACCTTAATTTAGTTTTTCTTGAGACATTCAGAGGTGGACTTGCTGCTGTGTTTGGAATCATTGTCCTGCTGCATAACCCAAGTGCACTTGAGCTTGAGGTCACAAACTGACGGCTGGACATTCTCCTTCAGGATTTTCTGATAGAGAGCAGAATTCATGGTTCCATCAATTATGGCAAGTCATCCAGGTTCTGAAGCTGCAAAGCAGCCTCAGAACATCACACTACCACCACCATGTTTGACTGTTGGTATGATGTTCTTTTTATGAAATGCTGTGTTGGTTTTACGCCAGATGTAACGGGACACACACCTTCCAAAAAGTTCAACTTTTGTCACATCAGTCCACAGAATATTTGCCCAAAAGTCTTGGGGATAATCAAGATATTTTTTGGCAAATGTGAGACGAGCCTTTGTGTTCTTTTTGGTCAGCAATGGCTTTTGCCTTGGAACTCTCCCATGGATGCTGTTTTTGCCCAGTCTCTTTATTATTGTTGAATCATGAACACTGACCTTAATTGAGGCAAGTGAGGCCTGCAGTTCTTTAGATGTTGTTCTGGGTTCTTTTATGACCTCCTGGATGAGTCATCTTTGTGCTCTTGGAGTAATTTTTGTAGGCCGGCCACTCCTGGGAAGGTTCACCACTGTTCCAAATTTTCTCCATTTGTGGATAATGGCTCTGACCATGGTTTGCTGGAGTCTCAAAGCCTTAGAAATTGTTTTATAGCCCCTTCCAGACTGATACATGTAAACTATTTTGTTTCTCATCTGTTTATGAATTTCTTAAGATCGTGGAATGATGTGTTGCTCTTTAAACATGCTTCACTTTGTCAGACAGGTTTTATTTAAGTGATTTCTTGATTCAACAGGTCTGGCAGTAATCAGGCCTGGGTTTGACTAGTGAAATTTAACTCCGCTTTCTAAAATAATGTGGTTAATCACAGTTCTTTCATGATTTAACACATACAGAGTTCTGGCATGAAACTTGTCGGTGCAGTCCGATAGGTCTAACTCAATCTGACCTAATGACATCATTATCACTGATTGGTTCTCTCCAGTATCGGTAACCAATGAGCTCTCTGCTCAACATTCAAATATATTACTACTGCTTGCTGTAGCAGTTCGCAGCATGCTTCAGAAACCCTCCACCTTTCCCAGCTCCATCTGTATAGATCTGCTATGAGGTGATTCATGTGTGTTATAGGGGTTATTTCATGTATGTTATATTTGCAGCAGCGGTATTTCTTACATGCTCACAGCAGCATGTTGTGGATGTATTGGCAGTAGCAAGTCTCGGTACTTGCTCTGCCACAGAAGCAGCAGCGTAGCAGATCTATTCTGGACTGGAATACAATTATCAATTCATAAATTAGGAAATTCCAAATGACTCACATTTGGATCATGTTGAAATAAAATGGTAGAAACATTTCAGCATGAATGCAGAGATTGTATTCATCAGGCAATTAAAAGCTCCAATTTTCTGTCTAATGCTGACTGTTGAATTTTTGGCTTTGTTTTGATCATGCAATTCAGTATTCAGGATTGACAGTTTAATCCACAGCTGTAATTTATCATTAAACATGAATGTTTGGTATTTAGGCAGATACTTGTCTAGACTACTAAAGGACGGCCAATCTTCATTCCATCTCTAATCATACTTAGTCTGATTTGGCATTAAAACCTTTTCCTGGTCTGTGTGGTTTGTAAGGGCGGTTGTGGGGAATGAAGTCAAGCTGATTTCTTTTATGTTATCTGACATTTAAACCATTTCGTTTGTTTTGATTCTGAGGACAATGTCCTGAGTTTTCAGGCATGTTTCTGGGTCAGCATGTTTTTTTGGTCCTGGAACGACAATAAGTCATAACCTAATCATAACCTAACCCTTTAACTAAAGGGAATTTATAGATTGATAACAATGGCGTACACTTCTAACTTGGCACTAAGCCTAAGCCTAACATTAGTCCTCACACCTGATTGGTTGTTGGAGGACCAACAAAAAGATCCTTCTAGGTCAGTAAGGTGTGGGGGAATGAAATCCGTCTTCATTCCAGCCTAAATTGTATCTATTTGTAAAAGGCGGGTAAGATTGCACAAACTTGATTACATGTGTGTTACTTTCTTTTTTGCTTCCATTCTCATTTAGTACCTCCTCTCTATTTAGGGGATTCTACAGATCATAAAACCTTAAAATGGTGGATTTATTTTTTTGTTATGGTACTAGGTTTATTTGTTTATTTTTTATGAAAAGCATATAATTATGGTTAAAATGGAAGCAGGTTGTCTTCCTCAAATTTGATCATTTATGCTGTCACATTTGCTGGTGGCCTTACAAGACTGACGTGTCGCACTGACGTCATATGTAACAGGATATAAATATACAAACGGAGCCTGCAAATGCATTATTCTTAAGCAAACCACAAGGTAATGTAAATTTTCTTTTTTTCTCCTCTTTCCTCCCTTTCCCCCCTTTTGTAATTGTGTCATCTTGCATTTACTGAAGACAATTCTGGCAATGTAGTTCATTACATTTATTAGAAATTTACTAATAAAACACAGTTGCTAGATTACATTTAGAAAGTAATTTAAAATAAAACTGAATATACTTTCTCCTTGCTGTTTATTTCCTCTACTCATCTGACAACTTTGACACTTTCTCTCTCAGCTGTAGCTTTAAAGACCCCTAAAATAAAATTCTGTTACCATTTACTCACCATCATATAATTCTTCTGTGAAACACAAAAGGAGAAATGTTCAATAGTCCTGGTACAACCTCGATAATAATTTGAACAGGTTTGTGGTGAATTTGTTGTTAAATTTCTGATTTTTATTTGGGAGTTCAAACCCCTTCAGCACTGCACTTTTTTGTACCTAATCCAACACACCTAATTCAGTAGGGTGCTGCAAGACCTGAAATGGATATGTCAAAAAGGAGAGATCCAAAATATGTTTTGGTGCATGGGTCACCACTTTTATTTGTAATCTTTAATGTCCTCAAGATGCAATCTGTTTAATAGACAGCAGCAGTGTTGGGAAAATATACTTTTAGAAGTAATGCATTACAATATGGTGTTACTCCCTAAAAAAGCAACTAATTACTTTTATGGAAAGTAGTGTGTTACATAACTTTTGTTGTACTTTTTAAATCTGAACAATGCTTGCCAGGCTTGTTTTTAATATAAAAGGTTTTATTTTTGGCAAATGCAAAAGCCCTTTCACACCAAAAGCCTGAAGGAAAAGTAAATTCATGTCTGTACAGTAGAACGCAGAAGAAGAAAGTTCAACACTTTTCAGCAATAAAAACAGAAGAAATGTTATTTTATCTTATTTTTTATTTTTTTGCTTAATAGTATGGTTGAATTGGATCATTGAAGGTCGGCAGCAAAGACACTGGTTAATAAAATGGGATTAAATACATAAAGGATATTTGTATTATTTATTTATTAACATATTTATTGCAGGTTTGTGTCATATTCTGAGTTGCATTTCAGTGTTTTTATTCTTTTTGAGGAATACTGAATCTGTATTTTATTTTTTATTTTTTTGTGAGTGAGATGAATTAATGAATGTTCACATTTATTCTAGGACTAAAGTAACATCTTACTCCCAATTTCTGTCAACATGCAGACAGGAGAGCTTTCGATCGTAATTCAGATATTTTCTTGTAAATTAAAAGGCAATGCGTTACTTTACTAGTTACTTGAAACAAGTGATCTGATTATGCAACAGCGTTACTTGTAATGCATTACCCCCAACACAGGACATCAGTACATACAATTAACGAATGGAAACCGGATAAGAAAATGAACTACTAACTTAAATGTGTAGATATCCAGGTGCTCAGTGCTGAATAGGAGACTAGCAATTGACTGCAGATGACAAAACTCTGCAGGTTTGAGACATTATTCAACTCACCATGGTAATTTTTAAAGACACATGAAGGAAAATGAATATATGGCATATTTTATGAAAATTGATAACTTTTGTAAGAAATGATTTAATTCCCATTATAAATTTTTCTACAGTTGTCGTGAATAGTCATGGTTTCACTGGTTGTAGTGGCTGTATTTCTCCTCCACGGGGCTCTATTTCAGCCCCCTCACACCGAAGCATTCAAAATCTTCCCTACCAATGGATCCCTCACCCATCAACAAATTACTGAGGCAGCTTTCCTCCGCAAGATGGTAGAAGTGTGTCGTGACGTAGCCACTGCCCGGGGGAAAGACTTTACACTATCTGTAAGAAAAGACAATGAGCATGAACTATTTTGAGAACTACACATTATGTTCAGAAATGATTTAATTAGAACTGAGATTATTCCTGCAACCTTATTACTCTGAATTGTCATGTAACCTTAGAAGATATATTGACTATAATGAGCTATGATGTGAAAGGCAACCGAAGAGGACAGGATAAAATGCTCTGGTTACTTGAGTAACCTCGGTTTCCTGAGATAAGGGAACAAGCATTGCGTGAAACACTTTATGGGGTAAACTTCTGTTTACTCCACTACTGAAGCCTGATTTGTTCACGTTTGTGTAGCTGCACAAAGCAATGACACTCTAACCTGCCAGAAGGGGAGGAGCCGACTGCTATATAAGTCAGCTCAGAACACCATTTCATCAGAATCTTTCAACCGAAGAGTCAGTCATCGATTCGCGTGCAGCTTTATAGCATGACAACTTATACATTGCCCGTTCCCTTATCTCAGGGAACCAAGGTTAGGCAAGTAACTGGAGCATTTCCTTAACATACCCTCTCCGCCTACAAAAGGGGATTTGGGGTAAAATTTTGTGGACAGGATCCGTGCCTGCAGGGCAGGAATGTCCAAGTTATAGAATCTGGCAAAGGTAGATGGCAACGACCATTCGGCGGCCGCACAAATCTCACCAATAGAAATCCTGCTGTACCACACCCAAGAGGAGAACAGCCTAGGCTATAGCATCCACTATCCAGGGAGACAGTCTCTGCTTCGTGACAGGCAGCCCTTTAGAGCTGCCTCTAAAGCATACAAAGAGGGCCGAGCATTTGACTTCCCTGACCTGCCTGATGACCTGAGGCAGCAGGACAATCAGGGAGAAGGCGTACAGATGAGCGCTGGGCCAATTGCGGGCCAGGGCATCTCGCTGCCTGGTAAAATAGATTGGGCAGTGAGAGTTGTGCGAAGAGGTCCACCTCTGCCTTGCCAAAGACCGACCAAATCACTTGAACTGTTTGGGGATGCGATCTCCATTCCCCTAGACATATATTGTCCCTGGACAGCATGTCTGCCCCTTGGTTCAGTCTGCCTGACACATTAACTGCTCTTAGTGAGAGGAGTTTGCCTTGTGCCCATAACAGGAAGGAAGTGTGACCTGTGACTGCCTTGGTGATTGATGTAGGCTACCACCATCATGTTGTCTGAGAAAACCAGGATGTGGTGTCATCTTAAGTCCGGTAGGAAGGTTTGTAGGGCCAGAAAAACTTGCCATCATTTTGCGGTAGTTGATGTGCAAGCGTTGCTTCAGGTTTGACCAGGAGCCAAGCGCCGGTTCGCCCTCGTACAGAGCACCCAAACCCAGGTTTGAGGCATCTGTTGTGACTACCTTCCATCTGGAGGTCAGTTCCAACGGGACGCCTGATTGAAACAGATGAGAAGTTTTTCAAGGGGCCATGGCTAAGATGCAGCGGTGGGTTACCCTGACCTATAACTGGCCTGGGCATGGGATGGGACATAGGCTTTGAGCCAAAACTGAAGGGGCTGCATTTTGAGGTATCACACAGGTGGCAGCCGACATGAGGCTGAGAATTCTCTGGAAAACCCTGAGGGGACATGAAGTCCCTATTTTGAAACAGTACCTTAGGTGAGACTGGTTAGTCGAGGAAGGCGATCTTTTCAGCGTCCATGATCTTGGTTAAGTTCAGCCAAAGGTGGTGCTCCAGCACCACCAAATTGGCTATGGCGTTGACAATCACCTGCGCCGTTGTCATGGTAGCTCGCAGAGCCAAGTCAGGTGCATTGTGCAGCACCTTAAAGGCTTCTGAATCCTGGCCGGACTCGTCCATGGATCGGTGAAGTTTGGCCTTGAACACCTGGAGTGCGCATCGTATGCAGCACTGAGCCAACCTTGCCAGCCACTGAATAAGCCCTGTTTGCTAAGGCCGATGTAGTTCTGCAGGGCTTAGATGGATACGGTGCCTTGGACTTCAGCCCCAGAGCCGATGGAGGGCACAGGTGAGCAGCAACCATCTCCTCCAGAGGGGGAAGTCTACTGTATCCTTTATCTTCAGTGCCGTCAACAGTAGTGAGAGCAACAGAACTAGCAGAAGTAAAATGGGCCAAACAGGGGGTGCGCCACATCTTGGTAAGTTCCTTGTGAACTACCGGCAGGAACAGGGCGGGCTGTTGGCGGGAGGATTGCTGACGTGTCCCTTCAGGTGCCAATCATTAAGGAGTCCGGGGACGGGCTCTTCCTCAGCCGACCAAGCTAGGCCGAGATTCTCAAAAGCCTTAGTAAGCACACGGATCAGCTTCATGCTGGGCCTTGTAGACTGAGTAAGGAGAGGTATCAGGCTCTTCGCTGAAACACGCCCACTCTTCTGCATCAGATGTCTTTAAGGACACGGAGTCATCAACGGCAATCTCCTCCTCAGAAGCACCGAAGGAAACTAAGCCGCTCACAGCCGACAATGGGCGTTGGTCCTCATGTCCTCAATTGTCCAACAGCCATTTCACCCTGTAGCCCAAGACTGCTTGCTCACTGAAGCTAAGCAGGGTTGAGCCTGCTCAGTACCTGAATGGGAGACCTCCTGGGAAAACTAGGTTGCTGCTGGAAGAGGTGTTAGTGAGATAAGCAGGGGGTGCTTACCCTGTGGTCTGTGTGGGTCCTAACATCCCAGTATAGTGACGGGGAAAGTATACTGTAAAAAGCACCATCCTTTGGATGAGACGTTAAATCGAGGTCCTGACTCTCTGTGGTCATTAAAAATCCCAGGATGTCCTTCGAAAAAGAGTAGGGGTGTAACCCCGGCATCCTGGCCAAATTTGCCCATTGGCCTCTGACCATCATGGCCTCCTAATCATCCCCAGACACTGATTGGCTTCATCACTGTGTCTCCTCTCCACCAATAAGCTCGTGTGTGGTGGGCGTTCTGGCGCAATATGGCTGCCGTCACATTATCCAAGTAGATGCTGCACATTGGTGGTGGTTGAGGAGATTCCCCCCTTCTATGTAAAGCGCTTTGAGTACCCAGAAAAGCGCTATATAAAATATAAAACAAATTATTATTATTATGTGTGAAACACACTGGTAAGACGAGGGATCACAGGGAGGGTAAAGCTTACAGCATGACATTTGCACTAACGTCAGAAAATTTGGTCTTTGTCAGTGCCGCATGGCCACAGGGGAAGGCTTCCACTTCATAAACTGTCGGGGCTCTTCTACGGCGGCAAGCAGCTGGACGAGCTTCTTCCTTCTCCTTTCTTTGGCTTCTTGATGGCAGAGTCAGTGAAGAGATGATCTTGTCACTACAAGGAGAAAAATTCTGATGAAATGGCATTCTGCGCCGGCTCCTCCCCTTCTGACCGGTTAAAGTGCCATTGGTTGGTGCAGCTACACAAACATGAGTAAATCAGGCTTCAGTAGCGGAGTAAACAAGAGTTTACCCCATAAAGTGTTTCACACAATGAGAGAGACCGTTCAGAAGGGAATATATATGGTGTAATTTGCCATCTACTTGCAAGGGCAAAAGTACCATGCACTTTTTTTTTTGCACTTAAAATGAAATAGAAATAAAATTATTTATATTTAATTATTTACAACCCGAATTCCGGAAATGTTGGGACGTTTTTTAAATTTGAATAAAATGAAAACTAAAAGAATTTCAAATCACATGAGCCAATATTTTATTCACAATAGAACATAGATAACATAGCAAATGTTTAAACTGAGAAATTTAGAAATTTTATGATGATAATTTCATTTCAAATTTGATGCCTGCTACAGGTCTCAAAATAGGTGTGTTTACCATGGTGTAGCATTTCTTCTTCTTTTCAAAACAGTTTGAAGACATCTGGGCATCGAGGTTATGAGTTTCTGAAGTTTTGGTGTTGGAATTTGGTCCCATTCTTGCCTGATACAGGTTTCCAGCTGCTGAAGAGTTTGTGGTCATCTTTGACGTATTTTTCGTTTAACCCTTTAACGCGTACGATCACACCGGTTTGATTAGAACGTTCAGTGCATCACGTCATCAACTGCTGAATTCGAATCTGCTTTCTGGCACGGAGCCAGGTCAGATTATCACTTATTCAGTGTTTTCAACCATATAATGCTTATTTTAGATTTCAGACATTTAAATACACATAAGTACTAGCAAAACCATACATTTATAGTTTGTAAAATATGCACTGATGTCTATGGAAGCAGCAATAATGATCCTTAGAAATATAATCTGACGACATATTTTATTGATATCATATACAGATTGTGTAGATAACTTTAAAGTTTATTCTGCTCTTCTCCCAGTTTACTGGAGACTTACTTTAACGTGTTTCGGGAGGAGAGGATGCATTTACTTGTTGTAAATCCCACAGCTGGGATTCAGCGCGAACAAACATGGCGGCGCCCATCGCCGGTATAGATAAACTAACACGGTCATTATAAAAGTGTTTAAACAACCAAATAACTTGCATATATTTCAGAATCGGAATATCAGATATTTGATAATATAGCGAGTATGTTTGTGAATATTAATATTAAAAAAAGGAAAAACTAAATAAAAGCAATCCATGTGTCATACAGCGCTATTAGGGCTGCGGTGTGTCACATGACAAGCATGACGCGTCGCCATGGAAACAATAAGGCTTCTAAAATAACGGTCGCCTAAAAAAAACTCATGCTGGGGGCTCAGCTAGAATATTTTAAACTCACTTTATATACCTTTTAGCATTCATTGTGCCTTCCAAAACATGCAAGCTGCCCATACCGTATGCACTTATGCACCCCATACCATCAGAGATGCTGGCTTTTGAACTGAACGCTGATGACACGTTGGAAGGTCTTCCACCTCTTAAGCCCGGAGGACACAGCGTCCGTGATTTCCAACAAGAATGTCAGATTTGGACTCGTCTGACCATAGAACACTTTGAAACAGTCCATTTTAAATGAGCCTTAGCCCACAGGACACGATGGCGCTTCTGGACCATGATCACATATGGCTTCCTTTTTGCATGATAGAGCTTTAGTTGGCATCTGCGAATTGCGTTTACCGACAGTGGTTTCTGGAAGTATTCCTGGGCCCATTTAGTAATGTCAATGACAGAATCATGCCGATGAGTGATGCAGTGTTGTCTGAGGGCCTGAAGACCACGGGCATCCGACAGAGGTCTTCGGCCTTGTCCCTTACGCATTTCGGATTTCTCCAGTTTCTCTGAATCTTTTGATGATGGTATGCACTGTAGATGATGAGATTTGCAAAGCCTTTTGCAATTTGACGTTGAGGAATGTTTTTTTTACGCACTCTTTCACAGATTGGAGAGCCTCTGCCCATCTTTACTTCTGAGAGACTGCCTGTCTAAGACATCCCTTTCATAGCTAATCGTGTTACAGACCTGATGTCAATTAACTTAATTAGTTGCTATATGTTCTCCCAGCTGAATCTTTTCAAAATGTCTTGCTTTTTCTGCCCTTTGTTGCCGCCGTGCCAAATTTGAAATGAGCTCATTTAGTGGATAAAAGTGTAAATTTTCTCTGTTTAAACATTTGTTATGTTCTCTATGTTCTATTGTGAATAAAATATTGGCTCATGTGATTTGAAAGTCTTTTAGTTTTCATTTTATTCAAATTTAAAAAACGTCCCAACATTTCCAGAATTCGGGTTGTATTACCCGTGCATTTAGTGGTAATAAGGTTGCAAAATTCATAATCCTTTTTTTTTTGTGGAAATTTTACTGGCTCAATGCTCATTTTTTCCTCACTCTACTTCTCATCCCACACTGTAAACCCCGATAAGTTAAGATAACTCAAAAAATTTGATGAAACTTATTGTCTTAAAACTTTTAAGTTTATAAACTTAAATTTTTTAAGTTTATTACACTCACGTACATATAACCTATGAACTCAAAATTACTTATTTGAATAAATGTTTTTCTGTTTATTTTAAACTCAAATTTGATTGATCAGAAATTAAAAATACTAATATATATATATATTTTTTTTTTTAAAATACACAATACTTCATTTTTGTAACAAACAATTATTTTCATTAATTAAAATAAATTTAAAAAGCCTTTAAAAAAATTATCTCAACATTAATATTAGCAAAATTTGATTTCTTAAACACTTGGAGAGAAGACAATTTCAAACTACATATGCAAAAATATATTTTATTTTGCAGAACAAATAACCATTCAAACCTGATGCATTAACATCCATGCATAACTGACATTAACTATTTGAGAATAAAACAATATATAAAAAAGTAGACGTATACCATATAAAAGTTAGCACATTTCAAAAGTAATTTCAGAAGTGTTTACACTGTTGTCTTTTAAAAGAAATCAGAGTCATTGCACAAAGGGCACAGTTTTCTGAGCTCTGCATTACAACCTGAGCTCTGTAGAATGTAACTAGTATGTGCTAGTGGCTTTCAGTAATGCAATCCCATTAAATACCAAGTGAACAAAATCTGTGTTCTGGAAAGTTGTAACATTTAAGAAGTATTACAACAGACTATGACAATATTAGTCACAACAAATGAAATCAAAGTCAATAAATATTTATCAATAATAAATCTCTTTTGCATCCAGAGATGCAGAATATCTCTGAAGTAAACAAACAATTTTTAGACAGCAATCTGGGTGCTAGTGTTTTCCAGGAATGCAATCCCAATGAATAATGAAATGAACGTAAAAATCTGTACGTCACTGACAATTTTCAAACCTTCAGCTCAGTGTTTAAATTGTGTAACGACATTAGTCAAAAAATGGAAAAGAACAGAAAATACATTGTACTGAGCACATACATCCATTCCTCCTACTCCTTAATCAGGAGATCATTTTTTAGACTCAGCAACCTGGGTGCAAGTGGCTTTGAGTCTACCAAGCCTAGTAGGACTTTTTGGATGAAGTTGAAGGTGTGGGTCAGCTCTTTTGGATAGTCGAGATGTAATGCATATATCAAACCAAACATCAAAAGAAAAGCATCAGCCAACCTGCAAATGTCCCTCAGAACAATGTCACCTTCCAGCGCAATGGCAAACCCAGCAGGGTCAAACTGAACAGTGGAACTTGAGTCGCCATTCACCATGCTGACAAGAGCTACGGCTGAATCTGCAATGTCTGGCTCATCCACCTCTTCAGTCTGAAAAGCATGAGAGCTTCATGAGCATAAGCAGATAAATTATATTAAAATTAAAATGATGTATAAAACCTACATTCCACATCTTGAAAAACAAAGAGTCATCTTCACGCAAGTACACAGGGAGGCCTCGAAGTGCAGCTGTACGTCTGTTGTTAATATCGTTTGGCTCCTGAAAAAAGACAGAACTGTGTTAGTGGTGCAAGAGAAAAGGGAAACAAATAGAGATAAAGGAACGATGACAGAGGGAAAGACATTTAAAACGAGATAATTCAAACCCAGGTTTAAACTATTCACAGATAGCAGTGTCTGCTCATGAAGTAAAACTTATGCACATTAAACAATTAACTTTATACTATAAATGTAATTAACATAAAATTTACCAGACGATCATAGGCACTAAAGATTCTTCTCAGTGCTTCTGCTGCCTTGCCAGTGCGGGCGGCCTTCTGCCTGTAAACAGCCAACAATTGAAGGGTATGTTTGTCCAGCTCTGCATAGAACTTGTTCTTCAAACTGATATTAGTAATTCTGTGGAATTCTGCAGCAATCTGAAAGAAAGCATACAAACACATAACATTAATGTTTAACAAGAAAACAACAGTAACACACACACCAAAAAAAAAAGAATATGGAATGGAAAAAAAATAACTGAGAAAATTACCTGAGATTCCAAACGAAGAGCAGGCCACTTTTCCAAAAATGACTTCACTGGTTGTGATGGGTTATCAACCACTATCTGTTTATGACGCAGAGCAAAGGTACTTTGCATGAGTCTCTCTATCAGCCCATGGTTTCTTTCGGTCTTAGACACTTCCTCAATTATTTGCAATCTTTGTTTTTCCAAGCTTTCAGCATTCTCTCCTTTTGGAAAATTGGGTAGGTAGTTTACCTCAGCTCGACGAGCTTTTTGATGTTTGAGTGAGGACACTCACTCTCTTGGTTACTTTGGCTTCTCTTTCCTGAGTTCACAGCCACCTCTTCACAACCAGATCTGCTGAGTTTTAAGCGATAGTTGCCCATCTTAAACTTTAAACTTGTCTTCCAGCCATACCAACCACATTGACTTCCTGGTTCTCTGAGGCAGGGGTGCTGAGAAACAAGAGCATCAGCAGCTTTAGCTACTTCTTTGTCGCTGGGGTAAGCCTTAAAGCTGTGCATTGCCTTGGCCATATTTTCGAGAATGTCATGTTTTTGGCCTTTTGTTAATTTCAAGAACTTTCCACTGTTTTCATAGATTGCATTTCCAGCTTCTAGCCTGTACTCGACATCATATGAAAATCGAGGAACTGGGAACACGCCAGGCCAACTTTGCGAGCGTTCCGGGTTATAAGGAAGTATTTCGGTGTCTGAAGTTGCAGTTGAGCTGGCTTCAGTCTCAGATCTGTGTACTTTCAATACAGCTTTCTCCGGCAGTTCTGAAATGTCTGTTAGAAAGCAGAGTTCCCCCCCAAAGTCTGGGTCTTCATATTGGAGGCTGAAATCAAAATCAAGACGAGGTCTGAATTTCTCTTTAATCACTGTAATCAACTCTTCTACTGTACTTGGGCGTGTAGAAAGGGTCATCTTGTGGGCAATGTCAGGAGCAATGTAAACTCTCAGTACAAGTTTCTGGGATTCCGCCATCTAGGAGAACAAAACAAGGTAAAGGACAAGTTAAACAAATAGTTTCAAACAAGATGTGCTGGACATCGATTTCCAGATCATGTAAAAATCTTTACCTTATTGTAATGGTAGAAATCGCTTTGGTGTCAACAGCAACTGGCCTTTTATGCTGTAGGCAGAAAGGGGGTATGTGTCACTCAAATCTGTTATTGTTTTAACAGACAAGTCACCCAAACACAAATTAAAGGCTCTTAGATGTTCAATATAATGGGACTTGTGCTCCCTGCACAGGAAGGCCACATGACCATTCACAAGGAGGATTGACTCAATTTTACAAAACTGAGGTAACCCTGCTTCAAATCCAGAAGGAACAAATTCCCCAGTAGAAATATTCATCCCATCAATGGTGATTGTAGATGCACAGTATATAGTGTTACTGTCAGTCTTCTGTTTAATATACTGTATTGCCACTTCAGGTAGTGTTGAAACTAAAACAGATGTCACTGTTGATGCCTGCAAATGTGGTTTGAAGAACCCTGGCGCACTTAGATGGTAAGCCATCATATGCTGGTGTCTGCTTGCCAGCGTCTTCAGCACATTTTAAAGTTCTGTGTATCGTGCACAACCCGTTTGAAGAAGCGATGCTTGCCTTCAAAACGTATGGTCCATAAATGTACAAGAGGTCCAAAACATCTGATCAACTCAGGGTAATGTTCGATATAGTGATGCTTGACGAAGCTTAAAAGCTGGAAATACTTCAAGAAGACCTTGCCTGTGGTCCCTAATTTTACTCTGTAGATACTGAATCATCTCTTCAGTAAATGTTGGAGACAGCACTAACTCCACAATGTCTTTCAATTCCAATAGCACTGCCCATGCACCATCTCCCTCTGGTACTACATTGCCAACCATAAATGGAAGCAGCAAGCAATGCAGCATTTTCATGCCCATTACCACCTATTGTCATTTTTGTGGTATAAGTTTTGGAAATTGGTTTTGGTTTATTAACCTTATCTGTATGTTGATATGGGAACGATTCAATTTTCCTGTTCAAATAATCAAGTGTGAAGTGTTTCAGACGAATCATTTCCTGAATGCATAAAGCCAATTCTACTGGCACAATACCCTCAAGGAGGTCATGAAGAATATCGGGGAAACCAGTGATGGGATGAAAATATTGCAGCTTTTGTTTCAAAACACAGTCTGCTTTCACACCACAGATACTTTCCCCAGTTCTACTTGAGACATTCTGGACATGCAGATCATGACTTACCTTAGTTCTCAGACTGAATTCACCCTCAGCAACTTCCTGCGATTTAAACTGGTCTTGAGTTGCCAGACAGAATCTGCACACATACTCAGAACGAAATGACTGTACAAAGCCTGCCAATCCGTGAGCTGCAAGATTATCTGCTGCAACAAAAGAACAGTGCCTTTAACAGATTGACCAAGAGACTCAATGAACACACCATCTTGTTCTAGTGTACATATGTCTTGCATTAAAGGGCCAAGCACACTTTCATAGCCACATGTCTGGACATCAGGAACTTTACACAGCACTGCCAGCTGTATTACATGCAAAGCTGAACGGTATTTGCTAGGTAGATCAGCCAGTACCCAGTATACCGAACAGATTTTGTGTATTTTCCTTGAAGTACCTAATGGATTTGCAACTTCTATCTCATCGATGTAAAACAGCAATGGCAATTTAAACTCCTCAGATGCGGACAACAGCTTATTTTCGAAAATACAAACCATCTCGATGATTTGTGTATTGACTGGATTGTGAAGAATGTGATTCTTGAATTCTGACAAGTACATCAGTATGTTTAAACAACAACTGAATCATTGGAAGTATAGGGACGTAAACAGCTGTGCGCCCAGGTGCTACAACATACTGATACGGCATAACCACTGGGTAGTTACTTTCAATAAAGGTTTTTCGTCGCTTCTTTGAGGATAACTCTGCTCCTTTAGCAGTTGCACTGACAAAACATTATTGTCCATAACAACGCTAACAATTTCATCAAGAGCAGCTACACTCACAGTATTGCAATGTCTCTGTAATACATCATTAACTGCTTCTCTCAGCAGAGGTCTCGACAAAGAAAACAGCTGACACAAATGTTCTACAATTTCCTGCGCAGCTGTATCTGAAATATGAAGTATAGCCTGCATCTTCAAAAACAGAGAGGCTAAATTGCGTTGTAGCTGCGCTTTTAATTGGCCTGTGTCACACTGTATATCATCAACAACATCCAATATGTCTGTACTCTCAGATTGAGCAGGATCCTCATACTGAGGCTCCACAACTGCAGAACCGCCATCATCTGCAGCAACTACATCCTCAAAAAGATCCAAACAATCTAAATTAACATCTACTCCATGGGCCCTGTTTTTGTGGGAATTAAAAGTGGTGTAGACATTTGTGGTATACCTACAATTCTTATACGGACATGTTACCATTTCATGACTTCTCAAATGTCCTCTTAAATGACCAAATAGATTTTTCTCTGAAAAAGGTAGCTTGAAGCCACATAAAGGACATGTGTACACCAATTGGATTTCCTCACATGACTGTATCTTATCCTTCTCATTATGAAATCGTGACACATGAATTTTTGCATTAAATGAAACAAATGTGCAAATGCATGAGTCGTAGAGACATGGTAAAGGGCTAACCTTTGAAAAATGGCTATGATGCAAACCATAATGCCTAAGTAACCCTGCTCGGGTAGGTGAGGAGGAATCGCATAACCTGCACTTCCAATCCATCACTCAAATCCAAATCATGAAAAAGACCACACATTGAAAATGAGAACACACTGAGCTATGCCAACTTCTGAAATCAGTTGGAGTTAAAGTTAGTCTTACAAATGTATCTCCAGCCCCAAATTCCAAAATGTAAGTTTTGCACATTTGCTCTGGTGTCAAACTTTAAACTGTGTAGAAAAAGACAACAAAAACATTAATAGTGAGGCAGAGACACGTCAAAGACATAGCGTTACAACAATTTCAGAATAGGGAACATTTGACTTCAATTACAGCTAATTTAATTCTACACATCTGCTAGGATTTAATTCGTGCATATATCAATACTGTCCCTATATTGTTTAAATTTAGTTAATCACACTACAAATAACATTGCAGTGTAAAGCGTATCTGATCGTTTTATTAGGTCTATTAGCTACATATGCAACAAGTAACTCGTTTCAGTTTGATGAATATACCATCACATTATGATGCACAGTACTTGAAATATTTTCTAAAATGATTTTATAAAGTACTTACCAGATAATAGCTGATAAAAAAAACCTGCAGCAACCACAGAAGCAATGAAGATGATGAAAGATTCCACAGAACCACACTGAAGCGACGAATCCTGCGTGACTTGGCGGGTTTTCTGGTTTTCACGTTAACTGGTGACTTTTTGCGTGTAACAGCAGTGTCCAATCGGCCGCAGATTCGTGAATTTTGCAAACTTGTGTTTAAAAAAAAAAAAAGTAAAAGATATTAAAATGCTCGTTCAAGCGGATAAAGTCGCTCAGATAACTCGCAACAGTGGTTTTTAACAGCCATTTTGTAGGACGAGTTCGGATGGCAAAACAACAAGTATTTTAAAACTTTGTTAAATGCACTTTTGTGTTTACAATGAAATCACTTATCTTTGTTTTTACACCGAGAACATCACGTAGTAAGAACGATTATATTATTATCGACATTATTACTATGGACATAACCAATCTGAGGTCTATTGTTCACAGTTGGAGATAAACGCAAAACTCACCAGTTGACGAGGCTTCAAGTTCAAATCCGAGCGCTCATTTTCAGATGAAAAATTAACAACAGAGTAAAACGAATTTACAAGTCATTTGTGTAAAACATTAAATAAACTGACATGGCATGATAGTCTACCTGTTGACTCGTTCTGTTTTGGAGAGATTTAACCTAGTATGTTTTAAAATAGGCAAATAAAGTGCACGGAGTAGAAACTCTTCTTTGTTTAATTGGAATATTGAATAATAAAGCTCATTATCGCCACCAACAGGCGAAGATGAGGCTATAAGATTAAGTCTGTTTTACTTATTTTATTTGAGTTTTGGTAGTTAAAACGGCCAAAACGTTGAACACACCTAAAAGTTTAAAGTTGAATTAACTTTTTTGCAGTTTTGAGTGCAGTTTACTTATTTTTAATAAGTAGGTTATACTGTTCGGGAATACAGTGCAGATCAACAACAAACTGACTGCAACTACTGTCCAGAGAGCCTGCTCAGATTCATATTCCTCCTTATTAAAACTATCTACTTTCAATCTGGCTGTTGTTCAGACTTCCCTTAGCAACGCAGCTGTGGATAGAAATCAGTTCAGTACTGCTCATCATTTTGATAATGAAGATTTCAAAAATGGACGGGACCTCATCACACAGGGCATAGCTGCTGTGAAAGTCAGCATCAAAAAGGGGAAATATTTGTCTGCCCGCTCCAGTCTTGGGGCTGTATGTCATACTTTACAGGTATGTCAGTCCTGGTTAGTCCCTGTAAATACGTGTGAAGCTAATTTTATTTTTATGCTGGCCTCAAGCCATGAAATTTAGAAATGTTCAGTTTTTTTATTTTTATTTTTTTATCAAAATCAAGATTGGAATTTTATGTAATTCTGAAGGATCAGTTTTATCTGATGTGCTTTTTAAAAAAAAAAAAAATAGACAAATTTAAAATATGCACAATATTACACTAATGTGTGTTTGATGACTTTAAAGGGTTACAAAGTGTACAGTATACTGTGTCTAGCATTGGCTTTATCAGTGGTTTATAATGAGCTACAATAGGACAACACTACAATAGGACTCCACTAAATATATGAATTTTCAAGTTGGAAAATGAATGTGTTTTTGTGTGCAGGATTTCTATAGCCACAGTAATTGGGTGGAATTGGGAAGCACTGCTCCTTTCAACACTCTCATCAAACCTGAGCTTCCTCTCAACAACCTAGCAAGTACTGTGTTGTATTTCCCAGTCAACTGTATATGATCTTAATATGTCTTATATCTTATATCTTAAATATAAATATATCTTAAAGTGATTTGTATATATTTCTGGATGGATATATGTCTAGGTCCGAATACAAAAACATGTAAAAGCTGCGATGGAGAAAACTGCAATGACAACATTCTCCAAGAGGTACTACAGCAGAAGATATTAACTTCAGGATATTTCAACCTTTTTCTCCCAATCAAACCTGCAGGTAGGGAAGCTTATCATCTCATACATTAGCACTGGTAGATTGTTGTGTTTTATTTTTTTTGGTCTGGTCACCGAACCTGAACATGCTGAATCTCCTGAGATAGAATGAATATGTAAATTGCAAACGTAGTAGTTATGAAAAGTGCTATTTGTATCTTCTAACTACACCCCCCCCCCCCCCACCCCGAACACGATTTTGAAGGGGCCCTATAGCAAAAAGTCCTAGCGACATCACTGCTACACTCACATTTACTTGGTTTAAACAAATAATATATTTAACTCTTTCAGGCAAGTGTAGCCATGGCAGCGCTCTTGACAGGACCAGTTCAAGAGATCCCACTGGAGGCATCAATAAGGATGACATTGACTCGAATCATGGTTACCTTCACCAGCGTGCTGCTGAAATGGCCATCAACGCTACTATGGAACTGCTGGAAGACATCCGACTGGCCACAGGCAATGTAGCCTTTCTTCGGTATAAGACCTTTTTTCTTCTTCGTCCTTTTATGCTGCTAAAGTAGCATATTTATGCAACATACTCCAAGGTTTTCAGAAGCCATGTAATTAACAAGTTAGTCATGCCATCAGTCATAGATATCAAATATCTAGAGGCAGACAGTAGTGAAGTATTTTTACTTTACTCAAGTAAATTAAAAAAGTATCTGTAGTTTATCAGAGTGTTTTTCTTTGGCAAACTTTTCACACTACATTCCAAAGCATAATGTCATACTTTTTACTGCACTACATTTCACAAATAAAAGTTGTTGTTTGTTTTACCTTTAATACTTAAGTACATTAAAAATGTAGTAATTTCTTGTATTCAAGTAAATCTTTGAATTACTTTTATTTGAGTAAAAGTAAAAAAGTAATAGATTTCTAATGTAATTGAATATTAAATGATATTTAATATGACACGTAGTGCAGTAAAAAGTACAATATTATGCTTTGGAATGTTGTGAAGTAAATTTTTCTAAAGAAAAACAGGTAACACTTTATTTTAAGGTGTCCTTGTTACACGTTACATGTACTTGCTATTATAATAACATTTAATTATGCATAATTACATGCAATTAACCCTAAACCAAACCCTAACCATATAGTAAGTAAGTCTAGTTAATTATTATTACTCAGTTCTTAAATGTATAATTACACTGTAACAAGGACACCTTAAAATAAAGTGTAACCGAAAAACACTCTGATAAAGTACAAACACTTGAAAAGTACTTTTAAAGCAAAGTGAAAATACTTCACTACTGTCTGCCTCTGCAAATATCCCTAACACTTCTTCACATTCAAATATCTTCTAATGCACACATTAGGTCACCACTGGTATTATTGCTTAAATATTTGTTTCCCTTTCATCTCTCTCTCTCAGATTGATGGGGCTCACTCAGACCTCAGTTCTGGCTTTTGTGTTTGACACCACCAGCAGTTTGTCAAATTACATTGCAGAGGCCAAGAGAGTGTCCATCAGTATCATAGACAGCAGAAGAGGAACATCAGAGGAACCTTCAGAATACATTCTAGTCCCGTTTAATGACCAGGGTAGGGATATTGTGCAATAAACATTTCTATAAAATAGTTTACATGAACATGATGTATTAATATGGATTAAATATTTTGTTCCATAAAATTTAGAAAGCCATACCGTATTTATATTGTTCCATATACATCCATCACAGTTTATACTGAAAATTCACTTAGCATGTTCTTGCTAGTGACATGTTTGTGTTTTACTCAGATTTTGGACCTCTAATAAAAACTGGGGATGCAGATACATTCAAAGAGAAAATCAATTCCCTCTCAGCATCTGATAGTTTAAACCCAGGGATGTGTCTGTCAGGACTGCTGGTATGTTTATTGTCTTTTAGACAGTGATATAAACCTTCATTCAGCCTAAGAAAATTTCACACTGAAACCAATACACTCAAAAACAAATGGCGAAGTATTTATTTTAAAAGTTCAGATTTTGAAGAAATCATTGTGGTAAGCATTGATATGATTATAATACAAAAGTTCTTGTCTTGTTTGTTTCATTGTTTCATGAATCTGTAGTTGGCACTGACAAGAGCTCCTCCATCATCAAATATTTTGGTTTTCACTGATGGTGCAGCAAAGGACACAGAATTAAAAAGAGCAGTTGAGGCCATGATGCAAAGTACCCAGTCAAAAGTGAGTGCCAGCAGAACTGCTTGATTTGTTTCTTCAGTTAGATCAATTATGTTAGAGATACTTTGTCTTAAGATTTTTCTTTCTTCTTGCACTCCAGGTCACTTTCCTGCTGACAAACTCCATCTCAACTCGCAGTCAACAGAATGTCTCATTATCAAGATCATTGTCTCAGTCAGACATACAGTTGTACAGAGACCTGGCCCATGTTTCTGGTGGACAGACCATAGAGGTCACAAACTCTACTCAGGCCACTGCATTCATTACAGATGCAATCACAGCTGACCTGGTATGTTCCAACAATGAGATCACAATGTTACGTTATATATTAATACTTATATCATCACTATTAGACATGCATTTTATAATGTAAATGTAATTTGCTCTATGCTACCAGCCGTATTCTAATTGAATTGCTTTAGTTTGTGCTGTGCTGTCCTTAGGGGATCTCTGTAGCGCTCTAATGTGGTAAAACCTGTTTCTTGAAGGTGACGGTTCTTCAGGTTGAGAGAAGTCCACTCAAGGCAGAAAACCTTTCTTTTGTGCTGGATCCGACTCTGTCCAACGTGACTGTGTATATCACAGGAGGCTCTGCAGCCTTTACCATTTACAGCCCTACTGGTACGGCAACATATTTATGAACAGAATGCTAAACTTCAGTACTATACAGCATGTGTTTAGTTAGTTTCATAATGTTTAAAATAATACTCCACCATGAATGAAAATTCTCTCAATTACTCACCCTCATGCAGTCCCAGATCTGAGTTTCTTCAGATAAACACAGACAGATTTCAAAAAAAAAAAAAAAAAAAAAAATCTATAATAAATAATGCATGTAGATAGGAACCTCAAAGCTGACACTTCAAAAACCACACAAAGCGAACACAATGGTAATCCATACGACCACAGTCTTCTGAAGCTAAACATTAGGTGTAGGTGGGAATTTTTATTTTTTTTTAACTATAAACCCTTGCTTCTGGCCAACTGTCATAGATCTGTGATGGAATGAGATTGAGTAAATGATGACAGAATATTATTTTTTTTTCGAGTGGTGTATACATTTAAGGCTCCAAAGAATGTTTGGGCTCTGCAATTAAGATTATGAAATAATTATTGTGCCGATAACATATGATTTAGTAGATGCCACTCTTAATGTAATTATACATTTTCATGCCCACACCTTCAGGCGTGTCTCAGTCAGGTTCAGTGGCAGATGGTCCTCTGGGCAGCATCCTGACTGTAGGGAATATAAAGAGAGTAAAACTCAACTCTGACAACCAGACAGGGGAATGGAAGATCAGCATTGACTCTACAAGCCCCTACAGTCTTAAAGTTATTGGTAAAGTTTTTATTTATACATTAAAAATTGGAGTATAATACTCATCTCTTATGCTTTCACTTGTCACAGAAAATAATTTCTCTCTGTTTGTCAAAGCAAAATTAATGCCTATATATGCCATAATTCAAAATTCCTTCAAATGTAAATACAGGTCAGAGTTCTGTGGACGTCCTCTTTTACTTTGTGGAGATAGTTGAGGGAGGTCATGGAGACTCATGGGGACAGAGTTTCACGCGCCCTTTTATTGGTACAACATCATGCATCATCCATCCATCTATTCTCCAAACCACTTGTCCTCTGTCATGTTGCAGGCATCATGCATCATATTTTATATTTGAAATATATTTTTTTAATGTCACTAGTTCTGGAGAAGAAAAAAAAAAAACCTTTAAGGTACTATTGCAATTACCACTGTTTTGCTATGAAATGTCATGGGCAAAACCTAGTAATTTCAATAGGAACCTGCGTGAATTTTGTACAGGTCTATGGATGAAACTTTTACCCATGCAGATTTGTATTGGGTTCAAGTTTTTCATGCAAATTTGATGAATTGACCAACATAATACTGCTTGGTTTTAAAGTAACTTAAGTGTGAGTTGTAATCATGACACTATGACAATGGATGTTTTTTTGCCCAGAAATTATGCGAGTGTGACAGCACCCTAATAATTAAAATTTTTATTATAATAAAATATAATTTTCTTTTAGCAACCTAATAATTTTCTTTGTCACATACATACGTAGTACTGATACTTCACCCCCAAACAATGATAGAATATTGCAAATAACTGTTCTCTGATTTCTGATCAGGTCGGAACGCTACTTTCTATGTCTCTGTGACCGGAGGAGATTCAGTCGCAGTGACTGACGTGCTTCTAGTTGAAGCTTCAGGATCTGGTGTTGTCAGTGGAACTATCAAATCTGTCGGTGCGACAGACTTCCTGGTCAGCATAGACAGAATCCCAGAGTGGGCATTTGTGGTGCAGCTGAAAGGGCTGTTGAATGATTCGTCGTCGGCTAGTCGATTCCAGAGGCAGTCACCCACCCAACATAAAGGATCTAGAATAACAGTCACGGTAAGTAATATCAAACACAAATAACTGCAATTTACAACAATTATTAAACAAAATACACTTAATTTTACATAAAAGTTTGGAACAAAAAGAGAGTTTTAAAAACTCATCACTGTATCTGACAAATAACATGCATTTACCATAACTGTTCCTTCACAGGCCCAGTCACAGAACATTACACAGCCTGGAGTCCCATTGAGTCTCAACTTTACAGTGGCCTCTAATGCTACAGGCAGCAACTATACTATCAGAGCTCGGACTGACCAGGGCTTCAACGTGTCTTTCCCCAGCTCTTTGACCCTGGGAACCGGGGGAAGTGCTCAAGGAAGCGTCACACTCACTGCACCCTCAGACACCGAGTCAGGGACGGATGTCACACTCACTATTGAGGCAGAAGCTCCGGGATCCACTGATCTGAATTATGTCACACTGCGACTCACTGTCTCCACGGCAAATAATATTTTCAGTGGATGTTACTCACTTTCCATGTGTCTTACTTTCTTCTGGTTTTTCATTTGCCATTTTGTATGTTTCTAAATAACATTTAGCACAGCAAGTAGCGCTGTATTTTAAAATCTTTGCTTGCAAAACCCTTTATAAATATTAAAGAATTTAGGTTAAGGTTTACTGAAATTGACTTTCACTTTCTGTTGTATGTGAACAGGTGTGTTTGGGACTAGTTTTTGTGGCTAAGTTGTGATTTTATAGTGTAGTATTATGTTCATGATCTTTTTGAATGTTTATTAAAGACAAAGTTCACATGAGTGGATTCTGCATTGTGTAAGCTCATGTATTGGTTTTGCTTTTTAAAATAGCCTTCACTCTCATTCAGCTTCTACTTTGCTCAGGGACTGCCCTGAACTCCTGTCACATGAGTGATTATAAATGATAAGGTTTCAGACAATTTGGGAGGATTAAATTAATAAAATTGCATGTACGATTGTGATTTTTGATTTATCACCAATATTATTAAAGGTGACTTTTCACAGTTTGAACTTACATGCGTGTTGGCAGTGTGTGTACACAACCACCTTATAATGATAAAAATCCACCCAGTGCGGTTTAAAAAAATAAATAAATCCCCACAAATAATAAGCACTTTCTCAGATCAAGCCATTCACAGCAGTGTTAATTTTGGCAGGCATTTTTGATTTAGTCTTAGTCTTAGTCTTGTGACGAAAATGCTTAATAGTCTTAGTCACATTTTAGTCATTTGAGTTTTTCATAGTTTTAGTCTAGTTTTAGTCAACGAAAAGTCATTGTATTTTTGTCAACTTTTAGTCTTTACTTTTAGTCAAAGTGCAGTTAACAACATTTATTTTGGTAGCTATTTTATATGTAGTATTCAAACAAAATAGTCATTAATTCTTCTCTCTTTAGACCAAATCAATTAAGCTTATGAGAAATTTGAATCAAGGATTGAATTTGGAAAAACTGGAATACATTTTCATTTTTTGGTAGAGATACAAATTAAACTCATTTTTCAGATACAGTAGCTTTACTTAAGTATACATTTATTTAACATCTTTTGTTGGTTAACATTTATGACACGGATAATTAGGAATGCTGTCCCTTTAAGACGGAAGGCATGCATGTAATACTGACACACATTCAGTTTTCATCCACCTGTGAGATACTCTGACTCTACACGATAGACACAGGACTGCTGTGTGTGTATTTGAGCACTGAGAACTGATCGCGCGCTGTACTGAAGAAGTGGAGCGTGCGCGAGAGAGAGAGAGTGCTTCTATCAGCGCGACTCCGCCTATCCCGCCGTCACTAACTTTAAATTAATAGACAACGAATTGTGACTCCCGGGAAAAACGGGACGTCTGGTCACCCTATCCCTAACCCTTCGGGTGCTGAGGCTATTGTTTCAGATCGTTAGTTTGCGTTTTGATAGCCTATCCGTCCACTGCGGCTGCCATACTGAGACTAGATACGCCCCTCATCTGATTGTAATCCAATGACAGAGACGCACATTTTGAAAGACAAGACAGTTAATTTAGCATATAGGATGTATTTTGAATGTCAGGTAGTCCTCAAATAACATTTTAGTCCCATCTCCTCTTGTTGATGAGGACGCGGCATAAATTTCGTCATAGTTTTTATCATCAGACATTAATTTTAGCTCGTCAACGTCTCGTCTTAGTCACAGAAAAAAGGTTTGTTGACGAATATTTTTCGTCTTCGTCTTAGTAGACGAAATTAACACTGATTCACAGATTCTTGGCAGAGTGACATCACACAGGCCAAGGCCGTTCCCATGACTTTTTCAACGGGGGCGTTCGGAGAGCATCAGGGGGCGCTGGAAGCAATATTTTTGAAAGGGGGGCACTGAGCTGTTCTTGGGGGGCGTTTGGTTACTGTGAGTTTGCAACAAAGATGTATGAGCTGAAACTTGCAAAAGAAAATGGTCTTTGCCACATCACGCCGGCTCTACACTGGATGTATCAAAGCGCACTTTCTGTATCTATTTGTCAACTTGTCTGTAGCGCAAGAGCGTTTAATGCGTTAAGGCCCTTTCACACAGGACGCGGGTTCAGCGCAGCCCTTCAGATACAAGGCGATTTGCGCTATACTCGCCAGAGTTTTCAAAATTTTTAGCGGAGTTCTATACTTCTAGTCATTGGATTGTTGTTCCACCTTTCGGTCAGCAGCAAAACATGTAAACACACCTGACATGCCAACTTGAATGGAGATGTGTCTCCATGACACAGCTTTTCTCCCGATGACCCTATACGACTGCAAACTTGTATCGTATAGCTCTGGAAATTCAGACACACAGAGAATCAGCTGTTCATCCATTTTGAGTTTGGCGCTTGTTTGGATGCCCCGTTTCTATTGGCAAGCTTGCTGCGCGTGTGCTTTGGTCGGCGCAGCAACTAACCGCCCTCGCGCAGCGCAAGCCATTGAAATGAATGGGTTTCATAGCACAGCGCAGCGCATTCCGCGTCCTGTGTGAAAGGGCCTTTAGAAATAGAACGCGGCATCCGTTTACTGTAGCGCTTGCACTCACTTTACTGAATGACTGATGGATCAGAAATCCATGTGCTTTGACGCAACGTTTCCGCCGTTCGCGCCCGGTGTAGTAGTGTTAATACTACCGCTTCTAGGGCCTCATTTATAAAATGTTGTGCAGAAACCGTCCTAAATTTGATCTTACGATTGTTTCTCAGAAATGCGTACGTGTGATTCATAGAATGAACATACGAACAGAAAACGAGCCTACGCGCCTATTTCAGATGTGAAATCTATGAATTGCAAATTATCTTGAACTTGCGCGCAATTGAATGGTTTCAGCTCTCTGCCTTGTAAACGACTCCTAGTTAATATGATTAACATATAAAATATCACCAATCATCATAATTTAGAACAGCGACCTGCAAGAACAGCTTATACATTTGAAAAATTCTGCATTACTCTGACAATAAAAAGTGCGTACGTCTGCTCGGATCCTGACGTGACGCTAAGCACTTTTCCACGTCAAAGACCGTTTTTATAAATATGAGCGTTGGCGTGGATTTAAGCGTACGCACACTCTAAGATCAAATCTGTGCGTACGCAAGCTTTATAAATGAGGCCCCTAGACTAGACTGTGCATCATTTCCATAGCGACTCTTTACTTTAGTGTTCGCTCTGCTTTCTGTAGTGAAGCTGCTGAACTTCCCGTGAAACCATTATGCATTTAGACACAATAAAGCATGAGATGCGTTTTCTTGTTTTGAAAAAAATTATATAAATGCTTTTTGTTCCTCTCATGCTAAAGCTCTATTACTCCAGCTTTCAGTGTCACATGATCCTTCAGAAATCATGCTGATTGTTGTTCAATACATTTTTATTATTTTTATTATTATAGCTGGCACACCACAACGACAAAAAAAGCTAGATTTGAAATTTAATTGATAATAACAAAAATATAAATTTAATTATTTAATTGATATAAGAAATATATAAATCAGGACTGCACTAAAATAATAACTATTTTGAAAATGAGAAGCATATGTTTCCCAAATTTCTACAACCCCAATTCCAGAAAAGTTTGGACGTTTTGTGAAATGCCATAAAATTAAGAAAATGTTATGTGCTCATTCTCTCTAACCTATATTTAATTGACTGAAGTACAATATCCAATGATTTTACTGGCCAAATTTTATTTTGTAAACATAAACTAATTTTGACGGCTGCAACACACTCCAAAATAGTTGGGATAGAGGCTGTGTCACATCAACTTTCCCTTTTATTACAATGTTTAATTTTTTGGTAATTGGGGATACAAATTCTTAAAAGTTTTGTGAGCAAAATGTTGCCCAGTCTCACTAGATACAAGACTTCAGATGCCCATCAGTCTGTGGTCATCGTTGTCTGATTCTCCTTTTCATGATGGGCCATACATGTTCAATAGGAGACAGGTCTGCTGGCCAGTCAGTCACATGCACGTGTGTCTATGAAAAGATGTTGTTGTAGCACATGCAGAATGAGAACATCATCTTGATGGCACTATATATCTATGTACAATACAAATATATGCCTCCATGTCAATGGTACCTTTGCACATATTCCAGTCACCCATTGTGCTCTGCTGCACTAGAAACAGTCGCTAATGAGGCATCTATGTATATATATATATATATATATATATGTGCCAGAGCAGGTTGACGCGTCACGCGCCGGATGTTGTGACAGTCAGACATTGAGGTTTATCAGAGGTAAAAAATTATATAAATACTGTTCAGTTTCTCGCACAAACCAATCGTTTCGTGTCTTAGGACATCAATGTATCGTCACGAGCCGCAAGGTTTCATTTGAATTTGTCTGTGCATGGTTTTTTTTCTCTCAAAGATTCTGTGCCCATTGACTGGCATTATATGACTGACAGACTACAACGGTTTGAGTTAAAAACCTTCGTTTGTGTTCTACTGAAGAAACAAAGTCACCTACATCTTGGATGCCCTGGGGGTAAGCATATAAACATCAAATTTTCATTTTTGGGTGAACTATCTCTTTAACATTTAAAGGGACATGCACCAAAACGGGTTGCTGTGAACAGAGCATGTTTTTGACAAAGTAAAAACGGTGTTGTTTTACACTACCATTGAGAAATTTTAACCAAAGTATGTTATAGACTTTTCATGAAGACCCTAAAGAATGATATCAACTTGTGGAAAATGGGCATCTGATGTCCCCTTTAAAAATATGTTTTGAACTATGTTTTGGGAAAGTTTGTTAAGATGAAAATAATATACAAATTATTATGGGTCATTAACAGTGGTTAAGGAAACCAAGGTGAGTTTGCTAAGGATAGATCAAACACAAGGTGTACATAATTTGAAAAGGGCACAATCAACAATAGCAGTTAAATGGATAGTTCACCCAGAACCCTCAAACTTCACCCTCAAACCATCCTAGGTGTATATGACTTTTTTCTTTCAGACAAAAACAATCGGATTTGTATTAAAGTTGTCCTGGCTATTCCAAGCTCTATAATGGCAGTAAATGGGGGTTGAGATTTTTAAGCCCAAAAAAGTGCATCCACCCATCATAAAAAGTACTCCATACAGATCTGAGGGGTTAATAAAGGCCTTCTGAAGTGAAGTGATGCGTTTGTGTAAGAAAAGTATAAATTTAACTAAATTTATTTGACTAAAATTTTGGACTCGTCAACAAGCTGAATATCTAAGATAGCGCAGTGAATGTTTATATGATTAACCTTTTGATTTAAAAGACTACTGTAGGAATGGCGATTCATATTCGAGACCCACTTACATACTGTATATATCTTGCTTGCCATTAAAACCTGTGTAGTTTGTAAGGATAATGCAGAACCTTTTTAAGACCGGCTTTTTGTGGGGAATGAAGTCTTTCCAGACCAAGCTGCATTCTTTTATCTTATCTGACATCTAAACCGTTTCGTTTGATTTGATTTCTAAGGACCGATCATCCTGATTTTGCAAGCATGCTCCTGGGTCAGCATGTTTTGTTGGTTCTAGAACGACAATCCTGTCAAGTTAAAACACAAATCCTTATCATATAACCTAACTCTTAAACTAAAGGGAGTTTATAGGTTGGTAACAATGGTGTATAAATCACTAACTCAGTATTAAGCTTAACTCTAACATTACCTTCTAATCTGATTGGTTCTCAGAAATGTTATTCCGGGACCAAAAAGGAGCAAGGTCCTTCTTAAAAACTATAGGGGTGTGGGCAGAGGTGGGTAGTAACGAGTTACATTTACTTTGTTACATTTACATGAGTATTTTTTTTGGGTAACTAGTACTTTTAGAGTATATTTAAAGATGGGTACTTTTACTCTTACTCAAGTAAATTTTTAGTTTAAAAAAAATGATACTTTTACGTTACTGTGGGCGACGCTCCTTTCATTACTTTACCTTAATGCTGTTCAAGTTAAAAATGCTTCAATTTATTCCAAACGCGCCGTCTACTTTTATCTGGGCAATGAGCGATGCCCATTCTTTTGAGTCAATTCCGTTCAAAGGCTTGATCAAACCAGTTGGCAGACCAGTGAATTGGTTCGCGAATCAGTTTGAATGATTCGTTCTGTTCCCTGCCGCACGCACTGAGTCGTCGGAAGCGTTTCTCACTCAGATAACAGAAAGTTTTAAGAACATCAAGAGCGTTGAAGACGTGGCTTTGTATCTACAGTCAATTGAAAGCAAATCTGCAAAGGCTATTGTTTGCTAGCTATGAAGATCTTTATTCGATAAACACCGCGTGTGCTGTCGGTTCCACAGGTATAGGCTACATTCGATTATAGTACACGATACCACTATGACATTACCAGTTTGTTGTACATGTAGGCTACATTATACATTAAATACAATGTATAATTTATACATTAAGTAAGCTATCACAGAGTATGAAATGAACACCCGCCAAACCCGCGTTAGCTCTGCACAGCGGCGCGCGACCTGTTTCCAGGAGGAATGCCTATTTTCACAATATAAATTTGTTTATATTTTGCAAAACAGACGGAAGAAGATCCATCAATGTGCATTTGTTTCATTATGTTCAGTTGTTCGGTAGCGGTCGTGTCAGAGGTTATATATAGGCTATATAGGCTATACATATAATACATAATTAATATACTTTAAAATATAATTTAATTCAGTGATGCAAATCAGAATTTTCATCAGCTGTTACTCCAGTTTTCAGAATCATATGATCTTTCAGAAATCATTCTAATATATTGATTTATTACCAGTGTTGGAAACAGTTTTGCTGCTTAATATTTTTTGGAACCTGTGACATTTTGTTCAGGATTCTTTGATGAATAGAAAGTTAAAAAGAACAGCGTTAATAAAAAAATCAACATATTGAAATGATTTCTGAAGGATTATGTGACACTGAAGACTGGTGTAAAAACTGATGAAAATTCTGTTTTGCATCACTGAAATAAATTACATTAAAAACATTATATATATATATATATATATATATATATATATATATATATATATACACACATTACATAAATGTTATCTATATATCTAAATAAAAATAGACTATAGATATACAGTATATGATCCAAAGTAACTAGTAACTAACTACTTGAGTAGTTTTTTTTTTTATCCGATACTTTTTTACTCTTACTCAAGTAACTATTCAGACTATTACTTTTACTTTTACTTCAGTAAATATTTCTATAATTACTTTTACTTTTACTTTTAGTTTTTGGGTACTCTACCCACCTCTGGGTGTGGAGGAATGAAATCAGTCTTCATTCCAGCCCAAACTGGAATGCCAAAACATCTATTTTCAAAAGGCGGGCATTATGCAAAGCATGGGTTATTTTCTTTTTTACTTCCTTTTTTGCTGAATTCCCATTCAGCACCATCTATTTATTTTGGGGTTTCTGTGGATCATAAATGGTCTGCACTGTAAAAAAAAAAAAAAAGTTGAGCGAACTTAAAACATTTTTTTTTACCAGCTTCAGCAGATTTTTGAGTTTGCTCAACTTATTTTTGTGGGAGATTCCCACATTTTTGTTGTATAAACCTAAAACGACAAGTTTAGAAAACTCAAAAATCTGCTGAAGAGTTGGCTCAACTTCAAGATTTTAAGTTGGCTCAACTTTTTTTTTTTTTACAGTGTGGGGAGACTAATTCTGTAGATATGGTCATTTAATTTAAATCTTTGATTTAATCAGTGTAAATATATAAACAGTGCCTGCAAATTCTTTATACTCAAGCAAAATCTACTACAAGGTAATGGAATAATTATCATTGATTTGTATGTGTGTGTGTGTGTGTGTGTGTGTGTGCAATGTTACACTGTGTTGTGTAGGTTACTCTGGAAATGTACAGTTTACAAGTTTAGGTAACACTTTATTTTAGGGTCTCTTAACTAGTTGCTTATTAGCATGCATATTACTAGAATATTAGCCATTTATTTGTAGTAATTAAGCACATATTAATGCCTTATTCTACATGACTTTATTCTACATCCCTAATCCTACCCAATACCTAAACTTAACAACTAGCTTACTAACTATTAATAAGCAGCTAATTAGGAATTTATTGAGGGAAAAGTCGTAGTTAATAGTGAATAAGTGTTCCCTAATCTAAAGTGTTACCCAAGTATCCATAATTAAAAAGTAATAAGTAGTATACTTTATTAAAGGAATGTAATTAATTATTTTTGATTACTTTTTTTGATTACTTTTCTGAATTTCTAACCAATGTTTTCAACTGTTAATCATGTTCAAACATTTAAACGAAGCAGGGTTAAACTTACAGTAGTACTCAATACTGATTACTGTTAGACTTTCAAAATCCTTCATCACATGAATTAAGATTTAATTTAATTTAATTTTAAAGCACAGCCACCATAAAATCCGACTTTAGCACACTTTTTATTTTTAAATTTTCAGCACTGTACTGCATTTTTATCACTTGCCATAGTGGCAAATCTCAGACAGGTTGTAATCTGAAGCTTTCAGTGGCAATGTGGATTGATGCACAGTAAATGGTAGATGTGGTGCACTGCAAATTCAAACAAGAGAACCAATCAAAAGCATCGGAATAGCATTGCTTTTTCTAAATGGCCTTTCAATGGCAGGAGTAATTGTGAACATCAAAAACAGGCAAAGCAACAAATTAATACTATTCAACATATTGTAGAACCTGCTCGAAAAGAACGCACATGCATAATCTTAACAGAACATTCCTGAGTTCCTCCCTCCATCGTAATAGTCGTAAAAGTTACAAATGACCAACAAAACGCCCAAAGTATCTGACTAAGCTTCCTGCCTGTTCTCCTTATCATCTCATGAAGCTGGGAGGAGAACATCTGGCCATCCTTTGAAGAACAGAATCTTCAATGTTGTTCCTGACCAGTTTACCATAAATAAAGTCGAATAAACAGACAGTACAAAGCACGTGGGATCTGAACATGCTCCAGCACAGACCCTCCCTGAATCCCCTGACTGCTTTTGAACATAATTCAATGATGGTATCAACAAGGAAAGACAGATATACGTTGACCAGACCTCAACAAACCTACAGCACGGTCATCCCCATGACCTCATAACAAACCCCTTTTCTTCACTGCATTCCAGGAGAATGCCGCCTTTTTTCTCTTACAACAAAAGAAACTCTATTTACACAGTTTCGTTCAAAAGCACAATTAAGAAAAGACTGCTGTTATTAAAGCAAAAAATATATGAATGTGGTATTTTGTGTTTTGTTTATCTTGCTGTGGTTATTAGAATTTAGGATATTTTAATCTATGACTTAACCCGTTTAGTAGGTAAAATTATAGGTATTCGATATGACAAATACCCCATGTGTGGTATTGAATTAAACGTTATTTTGATTGCAATAAGGTGAAAAGGATGAATGTTGACTTTTAGCATCATAAGGTATGATTGTAACACTTTATAGAAATCTGCTAGGATATTTCCTCCATGTGACATATTTATTAGCAGATAATGTATGCACGAAAAAGAAGTCGTGCTGGGCGGGGCTCCGCCCTACAGAGACAATGTGATTGGATCACACAGTGAATAGGATGGACTCACATCTGTCCGATAAAAACAGACACCCAACTTTGCAAAGTGGTGGGTTGAACAACTGGAAGGAAGGAAACTTGGCTGAAAGCTTGGGCGTTGCCCCCCCTGATCGCGCTGCGAAACATCTAGCTGATCATCTCAAAGGGCTTCAACAGCCTGTCCACGTCTGACCAAAGAAACTTGCTAAGCAGCGTAAGAACTTCAAACTTGCCATTCGCGCGCTGCCAGTAAGCCATCAAATCCAAAAGGAGGAATCCCGAGTGACGTCACGCGACAACCACACATCAGCGTGAAAGTCCAGGACTTCCCTCCAGCAACCCCCCAGAGAGAAGGACAGCCTTCAACTCAAAGCAAGTAAAACAAACAAATCTCTAATTCGCTGAGTTGAATTGAATGAATCTTAAAAAGATAACGATAGCCGAGTCTTCTGTTTGTGACGTCTCAAGGTCGTCTTTATTCTCAGGAAAAGAGAATAGCTTTCTTCAAACTGCTTTTATCTTGCCATAACTTGTGTATGTGTGTGTATGTGTTTTGTTTTGTATGGTATCCTAGAATAGTAAATAAACTCTCGATTCATTTTTAATGAATAGTCTGGTGCCGTGATTTTCAAATCTTAAATTATTTGCCATAGATCGTGTTACCTGTTGCTCAAAAATTTCCCAATCAATTCTGTATTTGTCACGACAGAGACTCGGAAACAATCTGCAAGTAACTCAGTTTATTGGTAAGGTGGAAATGATAAATATACAGTCCAGAAATAGATACAGGTTTGTGGCGCAGGGACTTTGATGGTCAGATGAGTCCGTGAAGAGAAGTGTTGATGTGACGTGACGAATCCAGATAACATCCACCGAACAGGAACAGGAACAGGAACAGGAACAGGAACAGGAACAGGAACAGGAACAGGAACAGGAACAGGAACGAAGACGGCATAAACTGGAACGAAGACGAGACCAAACACAACCGGGACTCACAAACAACGATCTGACAAAGGAGATGAGAATTGGGTGAGTATTTATAGGTGGTGTGATGAGCTGCAGCTGGTGATGGTGATTGAATCAGCTGGAGCGTGATCAGCACCGATGAGTCGGCACGCCCACACACTCTCACACACACATAAACAACGAGCACGAGACAAGGAGGAAGCATAGGATTTCTGAACCGTGACAGTATTATTATCAACAATAAGCCGAATTGCTAAAATATACTGTATTAATACTTGCTGGTCGAGTCGTTAATAAGGTATAAATTATACAATTTTGATTAATATCAATTAATCAGATCAAAACCAAATTTCTACGATTTGGTTCCCTAAAGCTAAAATTTATAAATGAAGGATAAAACCTTACATTACAATATCCTAGCTTTTTACAGAAAATATTGAGATGTTAACCCCCTTTGTAATCGTTAAAATTTTAAAATTTGTTCTGCCGTTAAATGTAGCAAGTTACGCCCCAACACTGGTGTTATATCTACTAAGGAGGTATTACATTTATCTGAGAAATTTACCTCTAATTACATTTTGAGAGAAAAAGAAAATATAAGATTAAATAACAAAAGTATATTCTCTCTACTGTTTTATTTGGCTACTTTTATTTGGTGTTCCTGTGGTTCAGTGGTAGAGCATTGCGTTAGCAGCGCAAAAGGCCATGGGTTCAATTCCCAGGGAATACACATAATGATAAAAAATAAATGTATAGCCTGAATGCACTGTAAGTTGCTTAAAAGTGTCTGCTAAATGCATAAATGTAAATGTACTCACTGAGAAGACTGTTACACTTTCTCTCAACCAGCTGTGCTTAAAGGGGTCATATGGTGTTGCTGAAAAGAACATTATTTTGTGTATTTGGTGCAATGGGTTTATGTGGTTCGAGGTTCAAAAAACACATTATTTTCCACATACTGTACACTATTGTTGCTCCTCTATGCTCCACCTTTCTGGGTGCATCATATGCTTGTCAAAATGATGATTCGTTTCTGTTAGTCCCACCCACAATGTTATGTTTACGACCTATGTTTACGACGTACGGATATAATAGTAAAATGTGCGCGTTTGTGAAGTTAATTTGAAAATAGCCTAGTGAAGCAAACATAAATCAGATCAATTCTTTTAAAAAGTAAAAGCCTTAGCAATAAATCCGAACCGTCTACAAATGAAACCCGAGAGACCACCTGAGGGTGATGGATTTATCGATCGGAAACCTCTGAACCAAGTGTGTTTGAAACATCATATTAGCATAGGTACAGTGTTTGATCCACTAAACAGATGCGTCCTGTGTGGAAAGAAACACATAAACATTGTGCTAGATCCTGGTCGCCACAACAAACTGCATAATTTGCAGCTGCGCACATTTCTGCGGTCCTCGATGCGCGTGAACTGACAGAGACGCTTGATTATGAAATCATCAGCGAAGCCCCGTTGTTTCACACTGAGGTAATGCTTTTTAATAAACTTCCTTTAGTTAACGTTAGTTAATGCATTAACTAACATTAGCAATACGTTTGTTACCATGTTTATTGATCTTTGTTAACCAGCTCAGGCAAATGTTAACAGATACAACTTTTAATTTGAATAATGTCATATTAGTAAATTTTGAAATGAACATTAATATAACAAATTACTAATGTTAATGCATGCTTTAGAAGTACTGTGTAATGAACCTTGGTGCTCTATTTTTTGTTGGCAATTTGACATGCAGTTTTCATATGCACACCTGGCCCACCCAGTATTATGTAGGCCCACCCACTTAAAAATTTCTGGCTACGCTAGTGGGGCCATCCCAGACAGCAAGCAGTGTCGGCCCAGATAGGGCCCAGGCTGGATCTGGGCCAAAACTATGTTGCTGTCTGGGATCACTTTCACTTTCAATCTTTATTGTGCTGAAGAAACAATTCGTTATGTAGACAGCAGTACACACGCATATGCAAACACAATCACCACAAATGTGACATTCTATTAGACACTTGACTTAATCTGCAGGTTTGAGTCACAATAGACTTTTGTTATGAAGACAGAAATAAGTAGACTAATATAAGGCATATTTCATAAAAAAAAAAAAAAAAAAAAAAAAAGACAACACAATAAATAAATTAATTCCCGTAATGATTTTTCCCACAGTTGTGAACAGTCATGGTTTCACTGGTAGTAGTGGCTGTATTTCTCCTCCAGGGGGCTCTATTTCAGCCCCCTCAGGCTGTAGCATTCAAAATCTTCTCTGCAGCTGGATCCCTCACCCATCATCAAATCACTGAGGCAGCTTTCCTCCGAAAGATGGCGGAAGTGTGTCCTGACGTAGCCACTGCCATAATCTTCAGTATTAACCATGCATTTAGTGGCAGCTAAAAGGGTGCAGAATGTTAACATTATTTTTTCCCCCTCTTATCTTCCTCTCCTCACCTCCAGATCAACAGCAAAGTGACTGCAACTACCGTCCAGAGAGCCTGCTCAAATGCATATTCTTCCCTCTTAAAACTATCCACTTTCAATCTGTCTGTTATTCAGACTTCCCTTAGCAATGCAGCTGTGGATAGAAAGCAGTTGAGTCCTGCTCATCATTTTGATGATGAAGCTTTCGAAAATGGACGGGACCTCATCACACAGGGCATAGCTGCTGTGAAAGTCAGCATCAAAAAGGGGAAATATTTGTCTGCCCGCTCCAGTCTTGGGGCTGTATGTCATACTTTACAGGTATGTTAGTCCAGGAGACCATACTACTAAATTGAGCAGATTTTTTTCAAACACTGTTAAAAATAATTTAGCATATGAATGTGTTTTTGTATGCAGGATTTCTATAGCCACAGTAACTGGGTGGAACTGGGAAGCACTGCTTCTTTCAACACGCTGATCAAACCTGAACGTCCTCACGACAAGCAGGTAATGTGCTGTATAGTCATGTATTCATCTGTTACAAACTACCAGGCTCAGGGCAGCGTAACAATAATGGGGAGGCCACGCACAAAGTCAGTTAACTCAAAATAAACATTTATTAAAGTAAATTATACTAAAAATAAACCTAAAAAGGGAAACGAAAAGAACAAAAGGATTAAAGAAGGCTCAAAGTCTGGTACTGGAGAGAAGTCAAGCTCAAACGGGGCACACCACACCGGAGGACAGAGATCCTTTAATCAGTCAACTCCTCATAGGTAATCCACCGCTGTTTGCCGATTGTCTCCACCCTGCAAACAGACAAAACACATACACAACACAAACCAGAACCTAGAACGCCACCTAGAGGCGGACAGATCGCGTTTAGGGAACAGGTGCTACCCCGGGTCGTAACACATCTCAGAAATACAAAGTTATCCCCAGTCACTTAATAGTTAGCCACATTTGTAATTACGCACATATGCCAAATAACAATTTTGTCACACTTTGAATATTGTGTAACTCCACCCACACTTTATGTATGGATGAAAAAACAGAAGCTGTGTTGGAGAAGACTGCAGTGACAACATTCTCCCAGATATACTGCAGCAGAAGACATTAACTTCAGGATATTTCAACTTGATTTCCTCTTCCAAACCTGCAGGTAAGAACTGACATTAGCACCGGTAGGTGTTTTGGTTTTCAAGACGAAATCAAAGTGTCCCCGAACCTGAGAATATGATACCTCAGTAGAGAGTAGCTTTGATGCTCAACTGGCTAGAACAAGTTTTTTTTTTAAAAAGTACTACTCAACAAAATTTCAATAAAAATATATGTCTTTCAGGCAAGTGTAGCCACGGAGGCTTTTTTGACAGGACCAGTTCAAAAGAACCTACAGGAGGCATCAATAAGGATAACATCAGCTCAGATCACGGCTTCCTTCACCTCTGTGCTGCTGAAATGGCCATCAATGCTACAATGGAATTACTGGAAGACATCTGACTAGCCACAGGCGAGCAAGCCTTTCTTCGGTATGAGTATTTGTACTGTATGGTTTTTCCACTAGGAACACAAAAGCAGCTATATAGAATAATGTCCAGACTGTACATTTTCATTAACTAAAAGGGAATAGAGTAAAATATCTCTTTAAACTTTTATCTCTCTTTGTAGATTGATGGGCCTCACTCAGACTTCAGTTCTGGCTTTTGTATTTGACATCACTGGAAGTTTGTCTTATTACATTGAAGTGTTCAAAAAAGTGTGCTTAAGTATCCTAGACAGCAGGAGAGGAACATCGGAGGAACCTTCAGAATACATTCTAGTCCCAATTAATGGCCAGGGTAGGTCTGTTGTGATTAAAATATATATTTTTTTATTAAATAAGATCAAATTGTTTCCAAGGTGCTGCTGGTCAAATGGGTGCCCTATGCAAAACTTCGCCTCCATAGTTTTATGCTCCAAGGCAGGGGTCGGGAACCTTTTTTGACCAAAGAGCCAATTTTTTTTGGTTAATTCATTTCTCCAAAAGAGTCTCTCTCTCTCTCTCTCTATATATATATCGCCTAATATTACATAAAATGCAAGTTTTTTTCAAAAATGTTTTAATAATAGTAACTTTATTAGGACCATGGAAACTAAAATACACATATATGCAACTAACTGTCAAAAATCAGGGGGATGAATTCTCTTCAAAGTTCTCTCTCTCTCTGTGTGTTTTATAACCTCTTTAATTTACCCCATTTCTCAACACATTACAGAGCTAATACACAAAATAAAACCAACAAAAACATAATCAACAATTTTAGCAATTAAAAACCATGTTTCCAAACTCACTCAATGTCCCTAGAGCATCGCTCACACCCCACCTCATTTTGAAAAAAGGTACATTATCAGTTTGTTTATAATATGCAACACCAGCCCTAAATTCTACCGATGATTTTAAAAAGAGGCAACAAGTCAACATCTTGGCCAGCATTTTTACATTGATGTGTTTTCAGGATTGCAATTTTGGCTTGTCCCTAGGGATGTGCCCGAAGCCGAATACATTATTCGGAAAGGCATGGATAATGACTTCAAAACGAATAATGGATTTATCCGAATAACAGAAAAAATAATGGCTAGTACTGCTCTGATAGGGTTTGACACAGTTTCATACAGATAATATCATGGTGATCATTGCGTTTGTCTAACGAATGTGGTCTCCTCAGCAATAAACTATCCGCACGCTCCTTTTCTGATTGCTGCCTGTCAGTGATGGCGAATCAGTGTTGCCAGATATTGCTACAAAAAACAAACACAACCAATCTCCTGAAAAATGCACCAAAATAAGTTTAAATCTTGTATTTTGCAAATAGGTTTCAGAATCTCTAACCTCAACCTTCATCTTCCCAGTTTATTAATGCCCTAATTCAAGGGCGTAGGTTTGCTTTTGACATTGGTGGGGACACAATAGAATCCCACCCCCCCCTTTTTTTGATAGACCTTGGACCGCATTTTCATGTCATTGCTATAGTAATGAACACAACTTTCACGCACATCTGATTGACAGATAAACTGCACGTTCTTATTTCAGTGTTGTTGTTTTTTTTTTTTGTATTTTGCAGATATTTCAGTTTGCTGTACATTCAGTTTAAAAACATTAAGTTAAATTTAAAGATCGTCCACGACCGCGGCGACTCAGGACTCGAATCCTGCCGCACCACAAAGTGCCACTCACAAAGGCTAGTTTCCCATAAAATCACATTATATTCGTCCCAAATTACTGTAAATGTACATAATGACTTAGGCTGGAAGATTGTATGTTGTGCATCTTTCAGCTCGACGTTTGTCTTTCTGTCTGTATGGATAATATAGAGAGCTAATAATAGCCGTAGATCATGTTTTCTCTTTCCGTTTGCTCTGTTTTGTCAAACACCGTCAAACTAATTCAAGCTTGTTGACAGGGGGGCACTGGCATTACATTTAATTATACAAGACGAAGAAAAGCGATGTTTGATCAAGGCTTTTGGAGGGTCCAAATGATTTGTTGCGCTCTGTTGATAAAAAAAACTCGTAAATGATCACAGACTCCCGCAACACATGATCTAAATTACTTAAAGTTCAAGCGAGCTTTATTGTCATTCTGTTATGAGTAGGCTACTGAACACTTGCTTTCCATTTCAATTTTTTTCTACTTGTGCTCTTATTTAAGATTGTGGATGCTTGTCTCTTGACGAATTTGTACACAAAGTTTCTCTGGAAAATGAGAAGAATAAAGTTATTTTTCTTTTTTGATAAAGTTTTAAATAGAAGATATTTACAAAGTTATCATTTTAATTATTTTAATTTTAATTTTCTTTAGTTATATAAGTAATATTTGTTAAATGAAAACTACGAATCGAACAGATCTGCATTTAAAATGGTATTTTCATGTAATTTGACGAACTTCCGGTTAAGCCACACCCACTTCCGGATCTATCTGAATACAGATACAGATACAAATAATTTTGAGATTGTCACAGATACAGATACAGATACAAATAATGGCTCCACTGCACACCCCTACTTGTCCCAATAAAAAAATAGCAAGCACACACTGTTCTCGCCAGGACAGCTTATACTTGCGCCACAGCCACATCACCCTGCAGTCCAAGACTGGTTGCCCACTGAAGCTAAGCAGGGTTGAGCCTGGTCAGTACCTGGATGGGAGACCTCCTGGGAAAACTAGGTTGCTGTTGGAAGAGGTGCTAGTGAGGCCAGTAGGGGGTGCTCACCCTGTGGTCTGTGTGGGTCCTAATGCCCCAGTATAGTGACGGGGACACTATACTGGCAAAAAGCACCGTCCTTCGGATGAGACGTTAAACCGAGGTCCTGACTCTCTGTGGTCATTAAAAATCCCATGACACTCATCGTAAAGAGTAGGGGTGTAACCCGGTGTCCTGGCCAGATTCCCTCCACTGGCCTTTATCAATCATGGCCTCCTAATAATCCCCATCCACTTGATTGGCTCTATGACTCTCTCTCCTCTCCACCTGTAGCTGGTGTGTGGTGAGCGCACTGGCGCCATTGTCCTGTGGCTGCTGTCGCATCATCCAAGTGGATGCTGCACACTGGTGGTGATTGAGGAGAGACCCCCCCACATGATGGGTGTATAGCAATACACAATAAAGCACTATATAAATGCAACATTCATTCAAACAAAAATTAAAAGGGTATTTGTAAAAGAAAATCCCAATTTCATAATTGGTTTTTCTAAAAGTGCAAAAAGTGGAGTAAGCCTTGAACGCTCACAAAATAAGTGAAACAGTGTCAGAAGCCTTACAAAAAGAACATTCGGGTATAACCATTTCATTGAACTTAGAAACAAAGTTGTTTGTAACCAACACGCTATGAAGTATTCTCCACTGTAGATCTCCAAATTTTTTAGGAATTGGAGGCTTATATAACAGCCTCCATGATGGATTCACATCACTGGGCACAGAAAGGTAAGTCATCCATTTAGTATCTATTCTTTCCCTCAGCTGTCGAAAGTGTACTGATTTAGCACAAATATTATAAACTATTTTCTTCCCCATACTTTGGGAATCTAAAAATTCAAACCCTTTTAATAAAATAACCTTAGTGTTCTTTTCAGTTTCCAAATCTTTTGGGACAACTTTTAATGCCGAAAAGATCTTAAATAGCAAGCCATCATTTAACGCAGAATCTGACAGAAGTGAATACTGGGGGGAAACAAAGCTCTTAACTATCCCTTCCACCATTCTTACTGACCTAATCCCAGCCTGGTCAGCAAGTGACTGAACAGTCTGCCACTGACCCCTTCTTATATCGAGCAGGTCTATAACTCTAGTTACTCCAGCATTCAAAAACATTTTAATTACAGAACCCGACAATGGAGACTGTAATTTAAAAAGAGGATTAAAAAACAAAGGTTCTGCACACCCATAATTTTCGTCATCCACTCTTGAGAATTTTAACATACTCCATGATTGAAAAATTGATACATGAAATTTAAAAAGTGAACCATTCACATTTTTAACATAAGGCTTATCAATTAAAAATAACTCTTTGTCAAGGTTTGTTCCCCCAAGATCTTTAAGATTATACAAACAATAATCAATCCACGGCATACCATCAGAACAGTACAACAGTTTTTGCAGTGTTTGTAATATCATTGCTGCAATTTTTGATTCAACATGTATAAGGCCTTGACCTCCCTCTATAACAGGAAGATAAAGAACCCCAGGAGGGAGCCAATAATGGCCATTACAAAAGAAATCAACAAATGCCCTTTGAACCTTTATTATCAATTCCTTAGAGGGATCTAACACTGTAACCTTATGCCACAGCATTGAAGCTGCCAGATTGTTAATTACAAGGCATCTCCCTCTATATGAGAGCTTTGGGAGAATCCACTTCCACTTTTGGATTTGTAAGAAATTATAGTCTGCCTCGACCCAGCTTCCACTCCACAATATGTTTGATCATGCTCATTTCCCAAAATGGCTTAATTATTATAGAAAAGAAGAAAGTCAACAGTTATGTTGTTTGTAGACCATTTGGGATGATCACATCCTGAGCAAATGGTCACCAATTGTAGAATGGGTGCGGGTGTGGGACACCGAGAACTACCTCAGACAAAGGGGTGTCAGAACTTAATTAACATACAGACCACAGCTGTAATAACAGGAGCAACTGTAACTGTATAAAAGGTTTGTACTTAGGATGTTCTGGGTTCATTCCGACTCCGCTGAACCCAAGGTACTACATGTGCTTTGTCACTGCTATGCTGCAATAAACATCTTCATCAAGATCTTCATCGTCCTCATCACTATTTCTTACATTGGCGAGCCACCCAGCGAGGGTCTTCCAAAAAAGCAGGGAAAGGTAAGAAAAGCGGTTTTCTTTCTTTTTGCTGGTTTTGTCAGGGAACCCCCTCGTTTAAAAAAAATCTAGAAAAGAAAATGTCAAGGACAGAAGAGAATTTGGTTTAGTCAGTATTAGCAGGAGGAGTTCTTAAGCCTATTCTGTACAAATTCTGTTTAAGATTCAAACGGAACTGAATCAGCCCGACGCACTGTGGTAGCAGAGTTGTATTGGAATTGTTGTTTCTAAAGGAACTGAAGCAAAGTGCTTAAGTCAAAGTTTCTAAAGTAACTGAAACTTGTTGTTGGTCTCTTATAATTCTGTTAAGATTCTAAAGTAATTGAATCAACCCAATGCAGTGTGGTAGCAGAGTTGTTGTGTCTAAAGTTGTAAGTTTCTAACGTAATTGAAACTGACTGTAAAGTTGTGATAATTCTGATGAAATTCTAAAGTAACTGAATCGACCCGACGCAGTGTGGTCACAGAATTATTTCATAACTGTTGTGTGTTATAGTGTAGTGAGTCCGACGCACCGTAACTCTGTGAAGTTTAAAGCCCAAAAACAGTGTTAATTTTCCCGATGTACTGTGGCCAAGTAAACTGTTTTAAAAATATAACATAAAACCCGAAGTAGTGTGGTTTTATCCGACGTACTGTGACAGTGTTGCATTTTTAACGGTTTAATGTAGTGAAATGTAAGGCCCGACGGAGTGTGGCCATTTGCGAAGAAGTGAAAATTTTGGTTTAGAAGCCCGACGTAGTGTGGCTGTTTTATTCATTTGAGTCCAAACCACAGGAGCTGTGAATAATTTGACTAACAGGTATCTTAAAGTAACTAGATAATGTTCAGTCAGTGAAGGAAAATACGCCTATTGAATTGCTGAAGACAATTTAATAAGATTGTGAAAATGGAAGAGCTGATAGTTAAATACATCGCTAAGCACAGCTCTGTAGGAATGTTTGATGGGATAGAGAAGGCAGACGACCCCTACGAGTGGGCTATGTCTCAGAAAAATAGTCTCAGAATGCCTAAAAACAAAGAGGGAAAAGTTGCTAATGCACTTCAAGCTCTTTTTGCCGCATACAAGGTAACTAAGAAAAGATTAGAGGAAATTAAACTAAATTCTCAAGTCAACGACAATGTCATCTCATTGAGAAATTGCAAGGCTGAAGAGATCATTCTGAAGGAACAGATAGTGAAATTGAGAAAATAAATTTCAAAGTCCGAAACAGAGAGAGAAACATTTAGATGTTTGTATGAAGTGACAGCTAGACAGTTGGTACATGCCCAATCCAATTCTGATTATGATGAGAATAACTGCAAGGAAGCCTTTAGTCAACGACATAATTCTTTAGATGATTCTGTAAGGTTCCCAATAGCACCAGTGCGAACAAGACAGAATAGAAATAGAAATGGAAATGAGAGGGTTCTTGATCAAAGAACTGAAAATGGCCAAGCTGTTAGACAGCTGTCTTTTATGGACTTTCAAAGTCTTGTTACAGCAGTGGGTACTTTTGACCCTGATAACATGGATCCTGTAGAGTTCTTGTCAAAACTGGAGAAGGTAGTGGATGTTTATAGTGTGTCAGATGAAGATGCTTGTAGACTTCTCATGATCTGCATTCCTCGCTCATTAACTAGTGTTCTCTCACAGGAGGTTCGTGAAAAAAGAGCAGACAGAGGGGCAAGGAGAGAAGCTCTGCTTAGACTTGCTGGGACTGATTTGGTTAACTTGAGAAAGATAACTGAGGTGACAATGGAAATTGGAGAGCATCCTCTAGCATTTGCGTCCAGGTTGTGGGAAATGTTTAGCTGTTACAGTGGTTTGCCCAATGTAACTAAACAAAATCTCATGTTTAAGTCTGCATTAATTACACAGAGCAGTTCACACATGCGAGAAGCCATTGCTCTGCATGTAGATGTAAATACACCATACGAGCAAATCATTTCCAAAATGACACAGCATTTCAATGCAAGAAGTCAAATGAAAGCTGCAGAATCTAGACATCGAGTCGCTGCCTTTGACAAGAGAAAATGTTCTAGATTATCTAATGGTTTCCATCAGAGAACATGGAGATTAGAAAGAGTAAATTCAGAAGGTGATACTCTCTGTTATGCATGTGGAAAAGCTGGTCACATTGCCAGGCATTGTCAAGACAATGTGAGACCTCATCAAAGCTTTGTCTGTCATGCATGTGGAAGGGATGGTCACATAGCAAGGCGTTGTTTGGAGAAAGGTAGGAAAGATCAGGAAGTTGTTTGTTTTGCTTGTGGAAGGATGGGACACAAGGCAAGACAGTGTCACTTTTCACACAAAAGAAAGATGGGCTATCGTGATTTGCTTAAGAAGATAGGCAGTTTAGAAACCCAGTTGGCACTGTTGAAAGGAAATAAGGAAGAAGCCGTTCACACCTTGCAGGACACAGCACTGCAAGAAGAACACGACTGTAGTTCAGTCACAAGCAGATGCTGATGTGAATTGGAGGAATTGTTTTATGATAGTATTATATTTTAGAAAAATATGTTTACTATCAAAAAGGGGGGTGATTCTTTATAATTTATGATAAATGTGTTAATGGCATTGATGTTTAAATGTAATTTATGATAAATTAGTTAATTGCATTCTGTGATTTACATTTCTGTAACAATGATGTTTTAAATGTGAAAAGATTCCTGTGGGGGAAAGGGGGGGCAACCTCTTCTTTTTAATCTTGTTTCAGGTATATGCTTGTTTGAAACGTGTAACGTGGAGAAAGATGATCCGGTCACCTGAACGACAAGAAGGCCAGCAGAACTAGTGGAGCCAGGGGACTTCCACAAAAAAAAAAAAAAAAAAAGACTTCTTAAAGAACAGAATGATCATCAGAACCAGAAATTCAGAGATTTCCAGACCTACAAGATTCAGAACTCCAAGTCTAAAAGATTTAGAAACCCTGAGACCCACCCTGGGATGGATGGACTTGATGGAATGGCAAAGACTGGAAAAATGGCATTGACTGCTTCTTCTAGAAGGACTTTTTCAAAGTGAAAAGAATAAACAATGGAAAAGAAAAACAAGGAGAGATCAAACCATTTCAGAGACTATTGACAGCAGTCGTTCCATCAAGATGGAAAACAAGTGGGCAAAGAACATATTACCCACAGAAAGAAATGCACAAAGACACAGACTCACTGCACATGACACTAGAAAGACACAAATATATGCATACTCAAATGCAGAAAATATATTATTGTCTTGTGAATGCACACATGTGGACAAAGGATGTTCACATTCATAAAAGGGACAGAACACACGTGAAGAAAACAGTACATGCAAACACACACACACACACACACACACACAATGTTGCCTGTTGATTGATGTTTTTGCTCCTTTGGCTTTTGGGCTGTCTGTACTGTCATAATGTTTAGTACATTTAGAAAATCCCTTTTGCTGTTATGGTTCTCACGTGCTCCTCACCCAAACCCAAAAGAAATGTTTGTATGTCATTTTGCCAAATTTGAGAAAAGTCTCTATGATAAATTTTGCTTAATTGGATGGAGCAATAACCAGTGTGCATGAGGTGATGACCCAATGACGGGTAAGATTTTCCTTTGGCCAGAGGGGGACAACCTAAGACAGGGCTTCACCGCCACTGGGCACCTACCCAGGAAGGGAGGTGTAATCTGTGTAAGGGAGTGGATGTGATGCTTCTTTTGGGCCAAGAGCATCAAAGAGGGGACTGTAAGAAATTATAGTCTGCCTCGACCCAGCTTCCACTCCACAATATGTTTGATCATGCTCATTTCCCAAAATGGCTTAATTATTATAGAAAAGAAGAAAGTCAACAGTTATGTTGTTTGTAGACCATTTGGGATGATCACATCCTGAGCAAATGGTCACCAATTGTAGAATGGGTGCGGGTGTGGGACACCGAGAACTACCTCAGACAAAGGGGTGTCAGAACTTAATTAACATACAGACCACAGCTGTAATAACAGGAGCAACTGTAACTGTATAAAAGGTTTGTACTTAGGATGTTCTGGGTTCATTCCGACTCCGCTGAACCCAAGGTACTACATGTGCTTTGTCACTGCTATGCTGCAATAAACATCTTCATCAAGATCTTCATCGTCCTCATCACTATTTCTTACAGATTTTACCAATAACCCGGTCAACCACTCCTTCCCAGTTCCTCTACATATACTGATCAGTTCCAAAATAAATGGCAATAACTTTTAAACCATCTTGAGCCCATTTACACTGCCATTTACACTTACCATTTACACTGCTTTGGCAACTGAGGTGGTCCAGTACTATGCTACCAGTACTATCTCCCATCAGCAAAGAATTACATTTTTCCCAATTTACACGTGGAGATGAAAAATATTCAAACATGAAATTATATTTTCAAGATCATTTGAATTTCTAATTATCAGAGTTACATCATTTGCATATGCTATGTAGCAAATTAGCTTAAAAAGGGAATTATTTATAATTAATTATAACTGGTTATAATTAATAATAAATATTTAAATTAGATCTTATAATTAACTGTAGCAGAATTGATATTACAATTATTTGATCTGTCTGGCCACCGAGCAGACAATATAATTATTTATCAACTCTAGGAGAGATTATTTTCCTGGCCAAGGAACAATAGCCTTCCTACTTATACAGTGCTAGCAGTAGTTAAGCATGTAGCAAGGAGCAACATTCAGTGAATTGTGAGCAGAACACAGAGACAATCAATTGTGAATATAAGGGATTTAATAAATGAAACTATAGCTAACATACAACTAAACTAACCAAAACATATATACACAGAATGAAGGAAAGTAAGGAAAAGAGAGAGAAGAGCAAAAGAATGGAAGTATTTCACATCAATTAACCACAACCTAAATGAGAATAATCAGAGGATCACAATTCACCTTAAAAAGGAGTTCAAACTTAAATTTGCATCTAATTAGTTATAAATGGTTACTTGCATTGGTTTTGTTGCTGAATAAGAGTCCTGATGCGGTAAACAAGAGGTTCTTGATGATTTCTTTAGGAGTGAGCTGAAGAATTTCCTCTGGTCCTTCTGAAGATAGGAAAGTCCACAGCGAGTCCACAAAGTTACTTGAAGGTGAAACTGCCAGAAGGTTAAACTCAAGAGGAGATTTTTGGAGTGTGTCCGTCTCGAGAAGAAGAGTTTTGAGCGACAATTGGTCTGAGTTCGGAACTTTTGATAGTTCATAGCTGCACCCATTTTTTTGGGTGGAGTGGCCAATCAGAGGCATGCATTTTGAGCGGGAGAAACTTTCTTTGTCTCCGTTTATGGTCCATTTGCATTTTTATTGCTGGTCTGGAAAGTTGGTGCAGCTTTACTTCAAAACATAGTAAAAATTGTTTGATGCATTTCACGATCACATAGTGTACATAATTGTGTGAGAAATAAAGAGAAGATCATTTTGATACCAAGAAAGTAACCTCCAGACGATATTAAAGCAGAGATACACTCATACACTTCAATATAGGCGTTTAAAGTCTAACTAATACAAGTAAAGGGTTTTAACTATGTTAATATAATAGGGGAATATACACACAACACATGCATATAGCAGATACATTTATAACTGCTTAATTATGGCCTAAATAAAGAAAATGTCTTTAGGTGTGTGTGTGATGTGTATTGGAAATTGTGGAGACAGACAACTGGTCTGGTTCCTGGCACGGGGGTCATTCCATCCTCTTTGGAATGTGTTTGAAGTTTGATAAGGAGACCAGAGAGGTGACCTGCTTAGCATCTCTTTGATAGTGGGGAAAAACCAGCGGCAATTTAGCACCCATATAAATGTAAACAGTGAGGCCAGGTCGGTAATTTATATGCAAATGTCAAAAGGCTAAAAGGGTTTCTTAAAACAAAGTGTAATCAGCCATCATGAGCTTCCGCAGACTCTACAGCTATAAGTTTAGTTTGGGGAACTTTAGGGCAACCATGAACACCAAAACCACATAGTCTTTTTCTCAGCAAACTCAAAAAAGGCTCAATAGAAATGGCATAGAGTAAACCTGATAAAGGACACCCTTGTCTTATTCCTCGTTACTGAAAAGGGCCTTGTTAATATACCATTTACTCTTAACATGCTATAAATATCACTATACATGAGCCTAATAAAGGACACAAAATTATGACCAAATCCAAAAGCCTCAAGCGTCTTAAATAAATAAGAGTGGTCCACTCTATCAAAGGCTTTTTCTTGGTCCAATGAGAGAAGCCCGATGTCCAGGTTAGGTCTTTTTGACACTGTAATAATGTCTCTGACATTACTGTCAAATATTGTTCAAATATTGAAAAATTGTCAAATATTGTTCGGTTAGGGATACAATAAGACTGATCGTTGTGAATAACAGGTTCAATACAGGTCTTCAATCTGTTGGTTAAGGCTAAAAGATTTTGAGATCAACACACAGCAACCAAGGTCTCCTTTTTTGGGGATCAAGGTTAAAACTGCTCTCCGACAGCTTAAAGGAAGAATCTCTCTTTCAATACTTTCCACCAAAGCATCATAAAAGTCCTGACCAATTAAGTTCCAAAGAGCCTTATAAAACTCAGCTGAAAGGCCGTCCAAGTCAAGTCAAGTCACCTTTATTTACATAGCGCTTTTAACAATACAGATTGTGTCAAAGCACTTAACAGTATCAAATTGGAGGATAGAGTGTCAGTAATGTACAAGATTAAACACTCAATTTTCAGTTAAAGGCATTTCATTATTGAATTCAGAGATGTCATTGTCTAGCTCAGTTTAGTTTAAATAGTATCTGTGCAATGTGCAATCAAATCGACGATAAACGCTAGAAATTAAGTGTCCCCAACTGAGCAAGCAAGAGGCGATAGTGGCAAGGAACCAAAACTCCCTCTGTGACAGAATGGAGAAAAAAACCTTGGGAGAAACCAGGCTCAGTCGGGGGGCCAGTTCTCCTCTGGCCAGACGAAACCCGCAGTTCAATTTTAAAATGTTAAGTGCTTCAGTATAAAAACGATCAAGCCTGGCTCCAGACATAATATTTGAGTTCACTTTCATCCAAGTATACTGTCTAAGCCCAGGAAATGTGTCTCTCCACAAATCAACAAAATTATAATAATCAACTATTTTTTTAAGTGCGTTATCATATTGCTGCGTGTTTTTGAAAGTTTTGATTTTGTTTGGTTTAATATTTAACATCACCTTTGTGAGTATGATTCTCATTAGGCTTGTGAATTAGCAAACATGAACAGGGACATAAGGCTTCATACATATTGTTTGTACCAAGATAGTGATAAGACAAAATTGAAAAGCATACACGTGCTACACATAAGCCCAAAATGTGAACGCAACGCGTTTTCCTCTCATGCACCAGACATTATTAGACTACATTCTGTACACACCTTGCTAATAAAGCATACTATGTGCAGAAAAACTGACAAACCCAAAATATGCACTTTGAATACTGTGTGTCTTAATGCATAAGTGTTTATTACGATTTTCTAAAGGGAGGAAAACACTTAACGTTTAAACAAGTTGTGTTAATATTCTGGGCTCGTCTGTATGTCTTTTATCATCACTGTCTTACATTAAGCCAGCATTTTGAAATGCCACAAAACTGTTCACAAGTTTCCATAATTTTAATTTTAGTTATCATTTGTTGAAATAAATATAAACTATAAACACAGTGTGCTTGTGTCTGTCTGTTGTTATCCACAATCTCTGATTCTCCTCCGTGGCCATGGAAAAAATGAATATGTGACAACAATTATAGCCTACTTCATCATTTAAATGTTTCCAAAAAAGAAATGGACCAACTTCTGTCAGCTTGATGAATAAATACTTTATTATCTACCATGTGACGCCTGAAGCAGCAGCGAGCGTCCAGGGGGTGACACTGATTTTATAGTAATCAGATCAACATTTTAAACAAAATTCTACAAAATTTAAGAGATAAAATCGAATTATCATGCGAATCCATAAACTCGTCCCTGCAAACGATCCAATGAAGATTGTGAATATTTAACTTAAAGGCAAAAACAAAACAAAAGATAAGCAGGTATCTACGGAAGGATTTTCCGTACTATTTTCAAAAGCAATTGCAAATCGTATTTTCAATTGCGTTTTCCACATTTGAGCGCATAAATTGTGACATAATCAAAATGCAATTGCAAATCTTGCATTACCGTTTGGATTCGCGAATGCACAGTGACTGCCACATTTGAAAAGGCTTTGTCCATTTGCAATTATATTTCCCATGTCTTAAGAGTTATGAGCCTGTCATATTTAAATAGCAATATTAATTACCACATTTAGGTTTTCACTACATCAAAACTCAAATGAAATCGCAATTCCTTTTGCATTTGAATTTCTGATGTCTACACGGAAAGCTGTCAATCAATGTGAGGGGGCGGGACTATACTAGGGGGCGTGTTTGTATTGGGAAGTGACGTCACTCACAGACGACCGTGCTGAACGCTTTGATTAATGGAGGTAATCGGTAAAGGCTCCGTTAAAGGCAGCTGTCAATCAGTTCGTGCCTGTGTGAACGAACAGACAACCTTCTTGGCACAATACATAATTCTGTCTTTTTTACCCCAAATGCAGCGATTATACCCTGCTAACAGCGGGAGCCACAACGGTACGCACAATAGGCCAATATTCACTATTAACGAAACGCTTTTCACCTGTCTAAACATGTCTCACTGTTTCTCTCACTCCGATTTTATGAAATATCATGTGGTGCAACCATCAAGAAACTACCATTTTGGGACTTTTATGTTGAAATCCATTCAAAGATAGGACTTTGCATCATATACCAATTTGCCAAGGACCCATGGAAGCATCAAGCAGATTTTAAGTGTCTTTCAAATTTGGAAAAAAATTATCTTTTTAACGGCTGGTATGTAGTTACCATATTTGGATATCATGTTGTATGACCTCAAAAAACAATGATTAATAAGTTATTTCTGCAGTTATTTATTTTCATTATAAATTTCATAGTGACCTTTTGCGGGAAGCTTGTTTTGTTTAGGTGACCAATTCTGTGCTTGTAAATTTTGACTGAATTTGACAATTTCATGTGGTGTGACCAAATATCATGTGGTGCGACCACTGCAGACTGTTTTCCATTATAGATATATGTCCCAGATTTTTGTGCTTTTATATTCAGTTGATGGTTTATATACACAAAATACTTTATTTTAGTATAATTTGGAATATATTTTTATGCAATTTGGGTCATTTCAGATGGTTTATGTTTAAACTTTGTACAATATGAGAAAAAAAAAGCAAAATAATTAAATAATTCAGAGCATGTAATTTTAGTTTGATTATTATACATTTATTAATACTTTATTATTTATTTATTAATAACTATTTTAATCTATTCTACCAGATTATACTGCCAAGCAAAGTAAAATAAACGTTCACCAAAGGCAGCATGTTAATTATGACCCTGCAGTCTAGCACAAACTCAACGTCATTTTCCACTATAAGAAAGATGTTCATGTTGTCATCTCAGAGCCTGAGCCAGCAACCTCCCCCTACTCTAAATTGACCTTTCGCAAAAACAAGACAAGAGCTGGTTACTTTTAGTATGAAACATGAAACAGTGTTCAAATTTTGTCATTTTTTAAAAAGAAATTCAAACAACAAATAGTGTTTTGTGGCTCTTTAACATGTTGTGACAGATCGCTGTAGTGACTTAGTTCAAGTGACACATGAACTGATCACCTCTTCATCTTTACTAGTCATAGCACAAAATAAACATGAATGACCATCAGAAGGTATCTTGTTTCAACCGTGAAAAGATGTCAATACACACCATTTTTCAAGTTCAAGTTCACTGACGTTAAAGGGTTACTCCACCCCAAAATGAAAATTTTGTCGTTAACCACTAACCCCCATGTCGTTCCAAACTCGTAAAAGCTTTGTTCGTCTTCGGAACACAATTTAAGATATTTTGGGTGAAAACCGGGAGGCTTGTGACTGTCCCATTGACTGCCAAGTAAATAACACTGTCAAGGCATCGTCAAAATAGTCCATCTGCCATCAGTGGTTCAATCTGAATTTTATGAAGCGATGAGAATACTTTTTGTAAGGGAAAAAAAGGACTTTATTCAACTATTCATCTCCTCCGCATCACCGTAGCGCCATTTTGGAGAGTATCCACTGTACGCAAACTGCCGCACCACATGGATACGTTTTCTACGTATATTTGCGCTTTGATTTGAACGAAAATAGCGTATCCATGTGGTGCGGATGACACAGAACAGCGTACGCAGTTTGCGTACAGCGGATACTCTCCAAAAGTACACTACGCTGATGCAGAGGAGACAAATTGTTGAATAAAGTCGTTATTATTTTTCTTTGCATACAAAAAGTATTCTCGTAGCTTCCTAAAATGCAGATTGAGCCACTGATGGCAGATGGACTATTTTGACAATGTCTTTCATACTTTTCTGGGCCTTGACAGTGTTATTTACTTGGCAGTCAATGGGACAGTCACAAGCCTCCCGGTTTTTATCCAAAATATCTTAATTTGTGTTCCGAAGACGAACGAAGCTTTTACGGGTTGGGAACGACATGGGGGGTAAGTGGTTAATGACAAAATTTTCATTTTGGGGTGGAGTAACCCTTTAACCTACTCTCCTGTCTGGTTTGTTTGTCGGCATTATAATATGTCAGACTGCCTGTTAATCAAACTCCCGGCGAAAGGGTCAGTTGAGCAGCCAATATTGGGCAAAGTACAGAAATAACTGGGGCTAAAGAAATGCCTGCAGTTAATGCCACGTGCTGCACTTTTCACACGTCTCTTTAAATGGATTTTTAATGATATAAGGTCTTTGTGTCATTTGGAGAAACCTCTCATCATGTGGTGCGACCAATAATAGCAATAACTGTATTAAAATTAAAATAAAATATCTAATTTCTGTGGTTGAAATATGAATCATAAATAAATCTGTTAACTACATTTAAGAAGGTAACTGAAATTATAGAACAAAAATAAGAGATCATTATTTACAAAAACAAATTAAATCCAAATGCTTTGTTTAATTACTGAGAACATTTTTAAAAAATGTTAAGCAAAATGCAATAAATCATGGTCGCACCACAAGACATTTTTTAAGGCTACGGCCAATTCATCTAGATCAGGGGTGTCAAACTTACGGCCCGCGGGCCGGAACCGGCCCGCCAGGGGGTTCAGTCCGGCCCGGGGGATAAATCTGCAATATGAAAAAAATCATTTTCATTTTCGGCGGAACTAACAGCAGATGGTAGCACTGAGCTTCAGGGTCTGTGTGGCGTTAGCTTTAAGACGCAGTGGGGTCTGAAGCCCTTATAGAATCACGCCAAATCATCAGCTCTGGTGTGCACGCAGCAAGTTTCGGTGCTTAAAGAATATAATATTCGGCGCCACTATTAAATTCAGCATGGCGAAAAATACAACAGCTTGCACAGAGAACTGAGAAGACAGAAGGTAAATGAAATGTTGGTGGGTCTGAGGAAACAGCAATCTGTTTTCACCCGGAGCCAAGAGGCCAATGATGCTGCAGTGAAAGCCAGCTACCTAATTGCTAGCGAAATCGCATTAGCATCAAAGCCGTACTGCGAGGGGGAGTTCGTTAAAAATTGCATGCTGAAGGCTGCCGAAATTGTGTGTCCTGAGAAGCGACAAGCTTTTGCCAATATTAGCTTGACGAGAAATACCGTGGCAGACAGGATTTCGGGAACTATCGGCAGATTTGGACAGCCAATTGAAACGCAAAGTGGAGTCATTTCTGGCATTTTCTGTTGCAATTGACGAGAGTACTGATATTACGGATGTCGCTCAACTGGCCATATTCATTCGTGGAGTTGACGAAACTTTGACTGTCACAGAGGAGTTTCTTGAGTTGGTGCCTATGACCGACACCACAACAGCTGAGGACATTTTCCGCTCCGTCGTTGGAGCGCTGGACAGAGTCGGGGCGGACTGGTCCCGCGCCGTAAGCATGGCTACAGATGGTGCGCCGTCAATGATCGGGAAAAAGGCAGGTGCTGTGACAAAGTTTAGAGAGAAAGTACAAGCCGCAAATGGAGGGGATGATTTTTGGACATTTCATTGCATTTTGCATCAGGAGGCCTTATGCTGCAAGTCGTTAAAAATGGATCACGTCATGGAGGTGGTTGTCCGAACTGTTAATTTCATCCGAGCCAAAGGTCTCAATCATCGTCAGTTTGACAGCCTTCTCAGTGACTGTAACATTACCCATGGTCTGCCATACCACACTGAAGTAAGATGGTTAAGCAGAGGTGCTGTGCTGAAGCGCTTCTTTGATCTACGTGGGGAAATCGGACATTTCATGGAGGGAAAAGGTAAACCTGTTAAGGAATTACAGTGCCCACTATGGCCGCAGGACCTTGCATTTATGGTTGATATTACAGAGCACTTGAATGATCTGAACAAAATGTTGCAAGGACGCAAAAAAATTGTAACACAGTATTATGACAGCATACGTGCATTCAAGTTAAAGCTCACGTTATGGGAGACGCAGATGGCAAGCGGTGACCCTGCTCATTTTCCCTGTCTAAGAGATGTGTGCGCAGCAAGCGTTAATCCTGACGTGAGACAGTACAAAGACAAGATTTCAGGGTTGCCGAGGGAGTTTCAGTTTCAGGTCTTTAGCGAACTCGAGGCAGAATTCGCAGTTTTTCGCTCACCATTCACAGTCAGAGCGTCTGATGTGCCCGTTGACATGCAACTTGAAATAATTGATTTGCAGTGTGATGTAGAATTGAAGGACAAATTTGCCTCTGTGGGCTTGGACACATTTTATCAGTATCTCCTGCCAGGCTATCCTAAATTAACAGCACTGGCTGCAAAAATGTTGTGCATGTTTGGGACCACCTACCTTTGTGAGCAAGTTTTCTCAGTAATGAATATTAATAAAACTAAGCTGCGATCAAAGCTCACACATAAGCACTTAAATGAGATTCTAAAATTGGCTGCTACTCAGGACATGATGCCTGATTTTGATGCACTTGTGCAGGCTAAAAGATGACAAGTTTCAGGGGCAAATTGATAAAGTAAATTTGTTTACTTTAAAAAAAAACCTCTGTTTCAAAAAAACATACATACTTATTTAATATGTATAAATTTGCTAATTTTTTTTGTTAACATGCAGGAGAGTGTTTTTAAGTTCCACAAAACTGTGACTAAATGTTTTGCGACATTGTACAATAACTGTGATCAGTTGTTATGCATAATGCACTTAAATAAATGTGAAACTGAGTAATAGTGCTGTTGAAATTGCACATACTAGGTTGTTCATAATATATTTTGTAAAAGGACAATTCATTTAATATAAAGATTTTTATAATTTACTTCTTCTTTGCACTAATACAAAGAAAAAAAGTGGACTTATTGTTAGTTCTATGTAATTTTGCTATGAGTTTACTGGTCTGGCCCCCTTGAGATCCGATTAAGCTGTATGCGGCCCCCAGACCAAAATGAGTTTGACACCCCTGATCTAGATGAAAAAACACTAAAATCACTTAATTTTACATTTTAATATGAATTTATGTGTACACAACATTCTTAATGTTTGAACAATTACAGTGGATATTATTAATTTTTGTATTTTAAAATTGGCCTGTTGAAAATCCTTATACGTCAATGACCCATATATTCATGTATTTCAAAGTGTGAAAACATGTAAACATAGAGTGGATGTTATATTTATATGTATATTCATGTGTTATTGTAAATATGTACATACTTACCCTTGTATACTTACCTTGCTATTTGGTTGACCTGGTTTAATCCAAGAGGGCAGGGCTTGGGCTATAAAAGAGAGCACCAAACCAGTGTCAGTTATTAGTTTACCTGGCGAGCGAGCAACTGTGATGCCATGAGCAATTTTCAACAACAAAGTTTGCGTGTGTATATATATTTATCTGTTTGTTTTGTACAGTGTTTTCTTTGTTACTTTGTATATAGCTTTGGTCATTTTTCTACAGGGACTGTTTCACCTCTCGAGCACTGTAAATAAATCATCACTTTCCATGTAACATCTCTGCGAGTATTGCCATCATTTTTTGGGGGGATTTTTATATTTTTGTCAACTTTTTTGTGTGGGTGAACCCTTTCACCTGACGTCGAGCCTGCGAAGACCTGTTGTCTCACACTACTGTAAAGCAACTCTAAAAACAAGACAATAATAAAGTATTTTTTCCCCCAGTTAAAGTCAGTTCATTGTTGATTCAGTTCAGTTTAATAACTGTGTAAATTCACCAATTATGGAATGAGTTCAATTCATCTATAAAGCAGCTCTGAAGAAGATAGTGATGTCATCATCCATCTCAGTTCAGTTCTCTTCTAGCAGTGTCTGTGTAATCAAGTCGATAATGTTGCCAAATATTAAGTGTCCCAACTAAGCAGGCCAAAAGGTGACAGTGACAATGAACCCAAACTCCATCGGTGACAGAAATGGAAAAAAAAAAAAAAAAACTTAGGACAAACCAGGCTCAGTCAGGGGTCCAATTCACCTCTGGCCAGATGGTGTGGTTTAATTCTAAGATGCAACACAAGTCAGATTGTGGATTGGTGTTATTCAGAATATTCATCCAGTTCCTTCTCCTAGATGATTAGGATGCATCATGCCAGCGTTTGGTGGGGCTAAACCTGAACACAGGGTCAGTGCAGAGGACTCGTCTGGTTCTCGTGGTCTATGCTGAGGATTTGTGCCGATGGCCATCTAATTGACAAGTTCTTTACAGGGGATCTGTCTCTAGGGCTCATCTAGTTGTCATGGTCTCTGCTGACATCTAGGGCTGTTGTGTTTGTCTCTAGGTGCTGATCCACCATCTGGTCTGGATACTGGTCAGGTCTAATTTTTTTTCCCAAATGTGTTTCTTGAAGGTGACTGTTCTTCAGATAGAGAGAAGTTCAGCCAAGGCAGAAAACTTTTCTTTTGTGCTGGATCCAACTCTGTCCAGCTCAACAGCGTATCTCACTGGAGACTCTCTAGTCTTTACCCTCTACAGCCCCACAGGTACAGCAACACATTATGAACAGAATGTGCTTAATGAATCAGTTTTTCTGTGCTTAACAGATCATGTACCAATAAATAACAGATAATTATTGTGTGTCAATGTTTGGTTTGGTGGTGCACTGCTTTGGTTCCTTGTGATTCCAAGTTCCTCAGTGTTTGGTTTTATACCTGCTGCTTGCAGTACTGTAGATCCTAACCTCTACTCTCCAGGCCTTTGCAACTACACCCATGACTGTGCCACTGTTTTGTCCCCACACCTTCAGGTGTGTCTCAGTCAGGTTCAGTGGCAGAGGGTCCTCTGGGCAGCATCCTGACTGTAGGGAATCTAAAGAGAGTAAAACTCAACTCTGACAACCACAAGCTCCACAAGCTCCTACACCTTAAATGTCATGGGTAAATTCTTTTCTGCATGTGACTTGCTATTAGGGTTTTAAAAAAAACAAAAAAAAAACAAATCAAAACAAAGGGGGAAAACTGTCATTTACTCACCCTCTTGTTGACCAAAGACTAATGTTCTTCAAAACACAAATGAAGATATTTTTAATATTTGCTCATCAATTTTGTCCATCCATTGAAAGTATAAGCAAACTATTTCTTTTAATGGATCACGGTTTTATATACTAAGTAAATATATAGATTGGCGCACCGAAATAAAATATTAAGTGACAAAAGAGCACGGTGCAAATGGCGTTGTGGGACTCAAAAGTAAATTTGCCAAAACAAAGTAAAAGTATATGCATTTCTATATTCCTTCAACTGTGATTGCAAGTCAGAGTTCTGTGGACGTCCTCTTTTACTTTGTGGAGATAGTTGAGGGAGGTCATGGAGACTCATGGGGACAGAGTTTCACGCGCCCTTTTATTGGTACAATACTGATATCTTCCTCAAAAATGTATTATTGAAAGTAATAGATTAAATAAAACAATTTTTAAAAAAATCAATTTTTTTATCTATCAGGTCAGAATGCTACTTTGTTTATCACATACATGCATAGTACTGGTACGTCACCCCCAAACACTGATACAATATTTCAAATAACTGTTTTCTGATTGCTGATCAGGTCAGAATGTTACTTTTGTTTGTCACATACATGCATAGTACCGATACTTCATTGTTTCTCTCTGATTGCTGATCAGGTCGGAACGCTACTTTCTATGTCTCTGTGACCGGAGGAGATTCAGTCGCAGTGACTGACGTGCTTCTAGTTGAAGCTTCAGGATCTGATGTTGTCAGTGGAACTATCAAATCTGTCGGTGCGACAGACTTCCTGGTCAGCATAGACAGAATCCCAGAGTGGGTGTTTGTGGTGCAGCTGAAAGGGCTGTTGAATGATTTGTCGTCGGCTAGTCGATTCCAGAGGCAGTCACCCACCCAACATAAAGGATCTAGAATAACAGTCACGGTAAGTAATATCAATGGCAAAATGTTGGGTACACAAACACAAATAACTGTAATTTACAACAGTTATTAAACAAAATACACTTAATTTTACATAACAGTTTGAAACAAAAAGTTTTAAAAATCATTACTGTTTAAGACAAATAACATGCATTTACCATAACTATTCCTTCACAGGCCCAGTCACAGAACATTACACAGCCTGGAGTCCCATTGAGTCTCAACTTTAAGTTAAGTTAAGTCGTGACGTATTGTCAAGTATGGTTGCTCTGCATACTCAAAATGGTGCTCTGCATTTAACCCATCCAAGTGCACACACACAGCAGTGAGTAGTGAACAAGTGCACAAATACACACACAGTGAACACACACCCGGAGCAGTGGGCAGCCTTGCTCCAGCGCCCGGGGAGCAATTAGGGGTTTGGTGCCTTGCTCAAGGGCACCTTAGTCATGGTATCAAAGGTGGAGAGAGTGCTGTTCATTCACAATCCCCACCTTCAATTCCTGCCGGTGCAAGAATCGAACCAACAACCTTCAGGTTACCAGCCTGACTCCCTAACCATTAGGCCACAACTACCCCAAACAACTTTACAGTGGCCTCTAATGCTACAGGCAGCAACTATACTATCAGAGCTCGGACTGACCAGGGCTTCAACGTGTCTTTCCCCAGCTCTTTGACCCTGGGAACCGGGGGAAGTGCTCAAGGAAGTCTCACACTCACTGCACCCTCAGACACCGAGTCAGGGACGGATGTCGCACTCACTATTGAGGCAGAAGCTCCGGGATCCACTGATCTGAATTATGTCACACTGCGACTCACTGTCTCCACGGCAAATAATATTTTCAGTGGATGTTACTCACTTTCCATGTGTCACGAATCTGGTCCATGCACTTCAGCTCCCTCACCACCAGAGGTCACCCGCTCATCACATGGACTCTTGCACTTCACCATCTAACTGCATTTCCCATCATCCATTGCACAGATATCACAGCTGTCACCAATCACTCATTGCACTAATCACACGCACACCTGATCCTACGCACACGCAATCACACACTCTATTTAAGCCTTGGACTTTCTCTGCCTCACTGCCGAGTATTGTATGCGTTTACCGCTCCCCTAGCCGTAGCTACACTACAGAGCCCTTGTCAGTATCATAGTCTTGGATTACCTATTCACCTGTGTTTGTTTCTAACCCGTGTTTCCTGGATTAACCCTTTCTGTGCCAATCCGTGTTTCTTTTCAGTTCCTGTATTGTTCTGCGTTTTTCACTCCCCTAGTGTTAGCTGCGATACGGAACTTTTGTTATTTTCTAGTCTGTGTTCCTAGTGTTTACCCCTGTCTCCCTGTTCGGACTCTGATTATTTCCCTTGCCTGGATTATAGCTCGTGTACCTGGATTATCTCTCTGCCTTGCCCCATTGGATATTGTTCGCCGATCGTCGACCCACGCTTGCCCTAGGTTTACTCTTTGTCTTGTCCCTGCCATACCTGTTTACCATTGTTTCGACCCTGCCTGTATTTATGACCATGCCTTTAAATAAAAGCTTGCACATGGATCCGCACGTCTCACGTCTCGTCAGCCACGTTACACCATGTGTCTTACTTTCTTCTGGTTATTCATTTGCCATTTTGTGTGTTTCTAAATAACATTTAGCACAATTGTATTTTAAAATCTTTATTTGGCTTGTGCTGTCCTTGGTAAAAAAAAACCTTTGTTATTATTAAAGGGGTGGTTTACTGCTTTTTTTCTTTGCTTGATTGCGTTTATGGGGTGCAATATAACATGTCTTCGTGTTTTGTTTGTTAAAAAACGCCTTATTTTTCATATATTTCACCTTTATTGTAAGCCGCTTTCTCCTCTGTCATTTGAACGACCGGTTGACTTCCTGATTCTCTGAAACCACTCCCTCAGAAACAGGCGATGGGCTCAGATTGGTTAGTTGGGCCGGTGTGTTGTGATTGGCTAAACTGCGTACTGCACATTGTCCGGAAACTTCACGCCCATTACCTTCACGGGCGACAGTTGCATGTGCTGCGGTCAAATGTAAATAATGGTGTCAACATTGCCGTATCAGTTTGAGCCAGAATCAGACCCAGAAAGCGGTAATGAAGAGAGTCAAGCAGAACTTCCACAAGCACGGCTCTTACTAAACGTTTCTGAATGGAAGTTTGCTGTTGTGATTACATACAATTTTTTAAAGTTTGTACAGTCTTATACACACAAAATAGCATCGAACTAACTGGCTACTATAACCAAACAGCGTTGGCTTGTGTTTCTTGATCAAATCGAAAAATTACGTCATAAAGTATACATGGAAAATACATTTACAAAATTAGTACATAATTACAAATTCGGGTCCAAAATGTTTGTATGCGTTTGTCATAGACACACGAAACATCATTCAACTAACTGGCTACTAAAACCCGTTGGCATTTGTTTACGTCCTTGATAAAACTAAAACATTACGTCTGAAATTATACGTGCAAATACATTTAAAATTATTAAATCTTACTTACAGGTTGTGGCCCAACAACTGCTGCCTCTGTTTTTAAAGTTGGAACTGCTCCATGTTTTAGTAATAGTTTCTGTGTGAATCTGGCATTGAACTTGTGTAGATTCTGGAAGCTGTCTTCCGTAAAATGCACAGCACAGAGAGCTAAATTAGGATTATAATTGTCAGGAACATAATCAAACATAAATTTTAACCATTGTTGACGAACTACAGCATCCGTAGGAAGCCCGAACACAGACCTGACAGCTGGGTGAAAATAACACGGTTTCGACGGCATGACTACAACTCTCCACTATAACTCTTCCTCTTCGACAAAGCCGCAGAACATGGCCTTGCCCCCTCTTTGGCATGTTCCGGAGGGAGGGGTTGATGCAAATTTATGGGTTTTTTACGTATGCAACCCGGGAAGTATCTCGTTGTAGTCCCAAATGAGTCGTTTTTGTAGGCATTAAACTTCCTGATTTTTAAAAGACGATATCTCTGCTTACGTTGAACTTTCAGCGCAGCAACTTTGCAGATACTGTTCATGCACCAACAGCAACATTACACACTATTTAAAAGGAAAAAAGTGAAATCGCAGTAAAGCACCCCTTTAAAGAATAAAGGTTAAGGTTTACTATTGAAAATTAACTTTCACTTTCTGTTGTATGTGAACAGGTGTGTTTGGGGCTAGTTTGTGGCTAAGTTGTGATTTCATAGTCAAAAAGATCAAGAGAATATACTACACTGTTTATTAAAGACAAAGTTCACATAAGGGGCATCGGCAATGTGTAAGCTCATGTATTGGTTTTGCTTTTTACAATAGCTTCCACTCTCATTCAGTTTGAAAGTGAAAGCTATTGAGTTACTTGGCTCAGAGGCTTCACTGAACTTCTGTTACATGAGTGATTATAAATTATATGGTTTTAGACAGTTTGGGAGAATTAAATAAATACAATTATGTGTACTATTGGGAATCTTGATCTACCACCAATATTATTAAAATGTATACTGAAATAGGTTCTGGGAAAGTTTATTATGGGCAAAGTAAGTTAGACATTGTTATGCATAACAACGTGTAACTAACTTTGCCCATAACATGTGGGTCATTAACTGCTGTCAAGGAAACAAGCAGTATTTGCTATGGTTAAATCAAACACAAGGTACACAATTTGAAAAGGGCACAATCAACAATAGTGTTTAATAAGGAAGTAAATCTTCCTTACTGACATTCTTACAGCCACACACACTTACGGAAAGAATTGTCTTTATGCAATCCATTATTTACTTAAAAAGTACATGTGACGCTGACATTCATCACGTGTTTGAAGGTGTATAAATATACCGACAGAGGCTGCGAATAATTTACAGTATACACACGCAAAATCTGTGAAAAGGTAATCAAACAATTGTCTAATTGAATTTTTGTTTATAATATTTGTCTATTTGTATAATATGTAATATTTTATGAGAATTTTCAAGTTAAAGATTAAAAATGTTAACTAATAAAAAAAATAATGTATTCAGTTATTAAAATTTAGGGCAGGACACTACAGGCAAAACATTGCTTTGGTCAGTTTCGAGATTTTGAGCTATTTGGCTTTTCATAAAGTGTTGTTTCAGACTAGTGAAAACATTCAAAATACACATTTAAGTGTTTATTTAATTGCATTTTATTTATTTGCTTCTGTAGATTAATTATAATACATATTTTAAAAGCAGTTTTCTTAAAATGAGTTTTTTATAAGATATATAAGCCAAACTTGACATTTATATTCCTGTCTATATTCTGAAGGTTTTTACAGAGGGGTTTTGTTGATATATCATTCACCTGATTTTACACAACACTGTATTCCTAAAACATTGTGATTTATTTATTTATTTTTATTTTTTCTGGCTGTTGACAGTATTTTCTGATTTATGTAAAAAGAGATAACTAGAATCCGATTAGTACTTTTGATTTTAATATGTCAACAAAATGAAACAAAATTTTCAACCTTTATTTTGGCTTTATCCAGTGTTCAGATCTCTATGGAAATGTATGAACATTTGTGCATATTTAATTCGATAATACCATAACATTTCCAAAAACTGTATGGTGATTTTTTGTTTTAATTTTCTTGACTGGTAAGGGACTGAAGTTTCAAACTGTGAATTTTTCCACAGCAACGCTTCTTGTGGACAGTCATGGTTTCACTGGTTGTGGTGGCTGTATTTCTCTTCTGTGGGACCCTGTTTCAACCCCCCCAGGTGGCAGCATTCAAACCTCTCTTTCAGGACGGCTCCATCACCCATCGAGAAATCACTCAGATGGCCATCCTCCGCAAAACAGCAGAAGTGTGTCGTGACATAGCCACTGCCCAGGGGCGAGACTTCACACTGCCTGTAAGAAAAAGACATGGGAGTGAACCGACTAAATTGGCTTTTTTTTTCTGTCAAACATCAGTGATTAACATTCTTTGAAGAGACTTTCACATTTTTGTTACAACAAATTATAGTAATTCCTCAAATATGAATTTGAATGAATGAAACTGCAAATTTTAGTTGATAATTCTCCCCAAGTTATGCTACACACAGACTGAAAACTGAACTGAAAAACTCAAGTTGAAAAAAATAAATAAATAAAAAATAACAATATTCTCTTTCCACTCCTCAATCCAGATAAACAACAGATTGACTCCATATGCTGTCCAAAAAGCCTGCTCATCTTCATCTTCTGCTCTCTTTTATTTAGCTATAAAAGAAATGTATCTAAGCAATGCAGCTGTAGATTTATTTTTTGCACTGAGTGAGGCACATCACATAGATAATGAGGCTTTCAGTGAGGGTCGGGATCTCATTATCCAAGGTTTGGCTGCAGTAAAGGCCAGTGTGAAGCAGGAAAGCTATATCTCTGCGCAGATCACACTGGGGGCTCTATGTCACACTCTACAGGTACGTTATGAATGGAGATTGTAGTAGGAAGGGGTAGTATTATAGGAAGAAACATAAGAATCTTTTTTTATTTATTTTTTTATTTCAAGCTTGTCTTATACCAGCATTTATATTTGTACATTACATTTGTTATGACTAATGACACTTACATCACATTTAGTTACTTACATTGTATTCAAGGTGTTATCGGGTTTAAATGACAATGTTCGGATTTCATTTAATAGAAAACAAAATATTAAATTAAGTGGCATCTGCAAACAGATGATAGAGTGTTATCAGAACAATTTTAGTCAACGAGGTATTTGTAACTTTTTTGGTTAAATTTGATTTTTTAACTTTTTATTTTTATTGTAGTCAATTCTTCTCAGATTCACAAAGGTGTAGTTTAACCGCAGCAAATGAACTATTGTGCATGTTCAGCTATGTTTGACAACCACAAAGCGTCTCAGTACTTGAGTTTTGAATAATATTATTTGTTTTGTAATAAATAATAAATAAACCTATAATATTACCAGCATTTTTTTAAAATAAAATTATATATATATATACTATCAGAAGATTTTTTGCTTATGTATGTAGCCAATTGCAAATTTTGATGACAATTTACTGGAGATTTTAGATGGGTGAACTCTTCGATATACAGTAAGTATAAACAATAACTCGCTTATTATGGTGCCTCCTTGTGGCCAATTCTCAAACAGTTTGGTGCACAGACGTCTGAAGATGCCTGTCACTTCTATCACAAATTTTAATAAAAGAATAAAAAGAGTGAAATAAGTGCATCATAAATGAATGTAAGGTGACTAATATATTTAATTTCGTTAAGTAAAATCTATATTTTCATTAGTTTACGTGATATTTTCACATAGTTTATGTTTGCATGCAGGATTTCTATAGCCACAGTAACTGGGTGGAACTGGGAAGCTCTTCTCCTTTCAGCACACTGATCAAACCCGAAGATCCTCTCGACAATCTAGCAGGTACAACAAAATGCAATTACCCAGTTCTACAATTTCCACACTCTCTGTGTGTTTAGAAACTAGTCGACAATATATATTATGGCATATAAATATATGTATATTTATATGCCATATGCCACAATATAAATATGGCATAATCTTGCACACTTTTTTCTTTATCTCTTATCTGTGTATCTAGACCCCAACACACCAACATGCAAGAGCTGCACTGGGTCAAACTGCAGAGATAACATTCTCCCAGAAATACTGCTGCAAAAGAAACTAACCTCAGGATATTTCGGTGTTATCTCCTCCACCAAACCAGCAGGTAGGGAAGTTTGGCATCCCATGTGTAATGTTGATCTCCTCTGTAAATCATCACAGACAACAGGATGCTGGAAATGGGATCACAAATCGACACTCGCGTAATTTTCTTTCAGGCAAGTGTAGCCATGGTGGCTCTCTCGACAGAACCAGTTCAAGAGAACCCACTGGAGGCATCAATAAGGATGACATTAGGTCAGATCATGGCTTCCTTCACCAGCGTGCTGCTGAAATGGCCATCAACGCTACTGTGGAAGTGTTGCAAGACATCCGACTGGCCACAGGCGACCAAGCCTTTCTTCGGTATGAGACCTTCCTTTTACACCACACATAATTTTGGACTCTTCTGTAATAAAATAAATGATTAGGCTTTTGTCCAGTTAAATTCAAATTCCTGATTGACTAACACTGAATTATATAGGATGTAATGTTGTACATTTATTTGGTTAAGAAAAATCAGGAAAAAAATAGGTTAATAAAAAAGTTGCCTAATTAGAACAAAAATAATCTGCTGATGCGGATTAGTTTTTTTTTTTTTTTATTAGCACTGATACTGTTATCCTAGTTTAGACAGTTTTGTTTCTTTATCTCAGATTGGTGGGCCTCAGTCAGACCTCAGTTCTGGCTTTTGTGATTGACACCACTGGCAGCATGTCTGATGATATTGAGGAGGCAAAGAGAGTGTCCTTCAGTATCATAGACAGCAGGAGAGGAACACCAGAAGAACCTTCAGAATACATTCTAGTCCCATTTAATGATCCAGGTAGTCATACTATCATATACATACATACATACATACATACACACACACACACACACACACACACACACATATATATACAGTGTATATATATATATATATATACACCCCAACAAAAGCAAAGGAAGCAGTCCCTCTTCAAAAACAGTGACAACAGTGTGAAAATAAATATCATGAGACTGAATATTCTGTTGACTACAAATTTGTATTATGTAGCTAATATTGTGAATTCCCTTTTGAATTCCATTGTGAATTTGAGCACAAATGAGCCTGAATGCATCAAACTGGTTGCAAACTATTCACCCAATCAAGCATCATCACTTTTGTTCATGTCCGAATCTAACGTAACATAAAAATGAGCTGGGAATGATTTGATTTTGATGGAATAAATTAAAGGAAAATGTATATGCCTTTCATCACATGCAATGTTTCCAATCTGAATGATAGCTGAACAAGAGTTAGTGGAAATAAATTATATAAAGATATTAGTGCTGTCAAATCAATTAATCGTGATTAATTACATCCAAAATATAAGTTTGTTGTTTATATAATATATGTGTGTGTACTGTATATTTACCCGTATATGTATATATAAATACACAAATGTATATAATATTTCTTTTTTTTTTACTTTTAAAAAAAAAAAAGTTAAGTAAAATTATGTAAAACATTGTTACTATAACATTCTGTGATTGTGTCTCATGCAGATTTTGGACCTCTGACAAGGACTGACAATGCAGATATTTTCAAAGAGAGAATCGAGTCCCTTTCAGCAGCTGGTGGTGGAGACTTACCAGAGATGTGCCTGTCAGGACTGCTGGTGTGTGTGCACACACACATATATTGTGAATATCTGAGCTGGATAAAGATTTGATATCACAGTAAAGCCAGACTGAGAAATTATAATAATGTTAAGGTGCTGTGATCTTGTTTTTCCAGTTGGCATTAGCAGGAGCTCCTCCATCTTCAGACATTTTTGTTTTCACTGATGCTGCAGCAAAGGACTCAGAATTAAAAAGCACCGTTCAGGCCATGATTGAACGCACCAAGTCAACTGTAAGTGCCTGCAAATCACTTGTATCTCATTGCTGCTAAAATCTGAAGTATTGTTGAATTGTCTGTAATGACAATTTTCTGTGTTTTTATTTGCTTTTTCTTCATGCCATCCAGGTCACTTTCATGTTGACTAACCCCTTCTCATCCCGGAGAAAAAGGGATGTCTCACAATCTCAACGTTTTACATCAAGATCAATGTTTCTGTCAGAAATACAGCTGTACAGAGATCTGGCTCATGTTTCTGGTGGACAGACCATAGAGGTCACAAAAGCTACACTGTCTCAAGCCACTGCAGTCATTACAGATGCATCTACCTCAGCCCCAGTATGTTTTAAGAATGACAGATGATGACGTGTGTGTGTGTGTGTCAACTATCCATTTATTCTTACTATAACATATTTAATATAGGAGAAAAAAAATTATAAGAATAGGAAGTATGTACACCAATATTTGCAATATTGTCCCTCAATTTGGTGTTTGGTAATTTTTCTGTGAATCAGTGCAACAAAATGAAAACATATCTGTGTTTCCTCAAGGTCACTGTTCTTCAGGTGGTGAGAAGTCCAGCCATCGCAGAAAACTTTTCCTTTGTCTTAGATCCATCTCTGTCCAATGTGACTGTGTATGTCACTGGAGACTCTCCAGTCTTCACCATCTACAGCCCGACAGGTAAACATACCTTGATCATTGTTTGTAAATGAGTGAGATGTGAGTTTTATTTTGTCCAGCAAAAAAAAAAAAAAACAAGAACAAGAAACAGGAAACAAGATGCCAAAATCACTGTTTGAAATAAGCTGTGTTTCCCCTGTCTTTCAGGGTTGTCTCAGTCAGGTTCAGAGGCAGATGGTCCTCTGGGAAGCATCCTGACTGTAGGGAATCTGAAGCGAGTAAAACTCAACTCTGACAACCAGACAGGGAAATGGAAGATCAGTATTAACTCTATAAGCTTCTACAGCCTTAAAGTCACTGGTAAGTGTGCTTAATGTGCCAGAATATGTTTTGTTTTACAACCCGAATTCCGGAAATGTTGGGACATTTTTTAAATTTGAATAAAATGAAAACTAAAAGAATTTAAAATCACATGAACCAATATTTTATTCACAATAGAACATAGATAACATAACAAATGTTTAAACTGAGAAATTTTACAATTTTATGCACACAATATGCTAATTTCAAATTTGATGCCTGCTACAGGTCTCAGAATAGTTGGGACGGGGGCATGTTTACCATGGTGTAGCATCTCCTCTTCTTTTCAAAACAATTTGAAGACGTTCGAGGTTATGAGTTTCTGGAGTTTTGGTGTTGGAATTTGGTCCCATTCTTGCCTGAAATAGGTTTCCAGCTACTGAAGAGTTCATGGTCATTTTTGACGTATTTTTCGTTTAATGATGCGCCAAATGTTCTCTATAGGTGAAAGATCTGGACTGCAGGCAGGCCAATTCAGACTCTTCTACTACGAAGCCATGCTGTCGTAATAGCTGCAGTATGTGGTTTTGCATTGTCCTGCTGAAATACACAAGGCCTTCCCTGAAATAGACGTCGTCTGGAGGGGAGCATATGTTGCTCTAAAACCTTTATATACCTTTCAGCATTCATAGTGCCTTCCAAAACATGCAAGCTGCCCATACCGTATGTACTTATGCACCCCCATACCATCAGAGATGCTGGCTTTTGAGCTGAACACTGATAACACGCTAGAAGGTCTCTATCCTCTTTAGCCCGGAGGACGCGGCGTACGTGATTTCCAACAAGTCTGTCAAATTTGGACTTGTCTGACCATAGAACACTTTTCCACTTTGAAACAGTCGATTTTAAATGGGCTTTGGCCCACAGGACACAACGGCGCTTCTGGACCATGCTCACATATGTTTTCCTTTTTGTATGATAGAGCTTTAGTTGGCATCTGTAGATGGCACGGCAGATTGTTTACCGACAGTGGTTTCTGGAAGTATTCCTGGGCCCATTTAGTAATGTCAATGACAGAAACATGCCGATGAGTGATGCAGTGTCGTCAGAGGGCCCGAAGACCACGGGCATCCAACAAAGGTCTTTGGCTTTGTCCCTTACGCACAAGGTTTTCTCCAGTTTCTCTGAATCTTTTGATGATGTTACACACTGTAGATGATGAGATTTGCAAAGCCTTTGCAATATGACGTTGAGGAACGTGGTTTTTAAAGTATTCCACAATCTTTTTACGCACTCTTTCACAGATTGGAGAGCCTCTGTAAGACATCCCTTTTATAATTAATCATGTTCCAGACCTGATGTCAATTAACTTAATTAGTTGCTAGATGTTCTCCCAGCTGAATCTTTTCAAAATTTCTTGCTTTTTCAGCCCTTTGTTGCCCCCGTGCCAACTTTTTTAAGACCTGTAGCAGGCATCAAATTTTAAAAGAGCTCATTTAGTGGATAAAAGTGTAACATTTCTCTGTTTAAACATTTCTTATTTTCTCTGTGTTCTATTGTGAATAAAATATTGGCTCAAGTCTTTAAGCTTTCATTTTATTCAAATTTAAAAAACGACCCAACATTTCCGGAAATCAGGTTGTATTTGTAAACCATTGAGATTTTGTTATTGTATTTTTTTTTAAATCAAATCTTCAATTGCACAATGTGTGAATCATCCCACTTTTTAATTTTTAGAACAAATTACAACAAACAATGGTTTTGGGAGAAATAAAAGCTGAAAAGGTTTCCTTTGGAACATTCCAATCACTGTTGTGTCTCACAATAGTGATGCTACTTTCACTGTGTTTTAATTGTGATTACAGGTCAGAGTTCTGTGAACTTTCTCTTTAACTTTGTGGAACGGTTAGAAGGAGGTGACTTCACACCGAAAGCCAATCGTCCTTTCATGGGTATGATGACATCTTCATTTGATATTTCTTGATTATTACTAAAGAGTTACACTACCGTTCAAAGGTTTGGGGTTGGTAAAATGTAGTTTTAATGTTTTTGGGAGAACATTCACCTTATGTTCGCCAAAGATACATTATTTGAACAACAATACAGTAAAACTATTAAAAAGTGAAATGTTATTCAAATTTAAAACAACTATTTTCTATTTTAAAATGTAATTTACTATAGCAAAGCTGAATTTTCAGCAGCCATTACTCCAGTGTCAAATGATCTTTCAGAAATCATTCTAATACGATAAGTTGCAAACGAGCAAAGCATGGCAGTTGCTCAGTGTTTGGATGTACAAATGAACACCGAAGTATTTTTTTAGTTCCTTCATCCGAGCCTATGGCTAGCATTAGCTACATGATAATAACTGTAACAGCATACATAAACAAACCAACTAAAGTACCGTATCCAGACACAATATTTTAAACTAACCATTCGGAGACATCCTTCTGTAGCTGCTGAGTTGCAACTTCTTCATCCAGTGCTTCTCTATCCGGATCAGATTCTGGGGCAAACTAAAAAGCTTGAAGGACTGCGTGTCTACGAGCCATTGCGATACATCCACTGTCAACATTAGCGCATGGTGCAAGCTGGTTAAGGCCACTCACCCACCCTCCACCTTGCCCCACCTCTCTCCTTCTCATTAGCATTTAAAGCTACAGACACAGAAATGGCACGTCCTAAGGAAAGCTCATTGTGGGACTGGCTCATAGTGGCTGAAATTCTGCACCAAGGGTCTCAAAAAAAAAAAATTGCTTCCCATCTGCAGCTTGCTAAAGATCACGTGGACAAGCCAGAGGACTATTGGAGAAATGTTTTGTGGAGAGATGAGGCTAATATAGAACTTTTTGTTTTAAATGAGATTTTTGATTTATGTTTGGAGAAAAGAACACACTGCATTCCAGCATAAGAAACTAGAGACCTGCACTCCTGCAGGAGTACCGCGGGACCCAAAGCAGCGGGTGCGGCGTGGGACAACTCTTGATGAGTGAGTGCGGGTGCGGGCAGTAGCCCCTCACTGCAGAACAAAGATGCAGGGGGCGGGGTTGGATCTACATCTAGGGGGTGGAGATGGGTAGGTTTAGGGGTGGGGATGGGTGGGTTTAGGTATCAGTGGGTGGAGACGGGTAGGTTTAGGTATATGTATGGTGGGATGAGTTGGATCTAGATCCAACCACGCCCCCTGGAAATTGTGTTCTGCAGTGAGGACCATCTCGGTGCAGGCGGGAAGAGACTCGTGTGTGCATGGGATGCGGGAGAATAAAATGATTCGCGGGACTCCCGCAAAATAGAAATGATCTAAACATAAAATGTCTAAAACATATAAATTGTTATTTATCTGTTGCACAAAAGCAAAAAGAACAAATGTGACCCTGGACCACAAAACCAGTCTTAAGTCGCTGGGGTATATTTGTAGCAATAGCCAAAAATACACTGTATGGGTCAAAATTATAATTTTTTCTTTTATGCCAAAAATCATTAGTATATTAAAGGAACACTCCACTTTTTTTGGAAATAGGCTCATTCTCCAACTCCCCCAGAGTTAATAAGTTGAGTTTTACCGTTTTTGAATCCATTCAGCCGATCTCCGGGTCTGGCGATAGCACTTTTAGCGTAGCTTAGCATAGATCATTGAATCCGAGTAGACCAGTAGCATCGCGTTCAAAAATGACCAAAGAGTTTCGACAGTTTTCCTATTTAAAACTTGACTCTTCTGTAGTTATATCGTGTACTAAGACCGGCGGAAAATGAAAAGTTATAACTACAGAAGAGTCAAGTTTTAAATAGGAAAACTGTCGAAACTCTTTGGTCATTTTTGAACGCGATGCTACTGGTCTAATCTGATTCAATGATCTATGCTAAAAGTGCTATCGCCATACCCAGAGATCGGCTGAATGGATTCAAAAACGGTAAAACTCAACTTATTAACTCTGGGGGAGTTGGAGAATGAGCCTATTTCCAAAAAAAGTGGAGTGTTCCTTTAAGTAAAGATTATGTTCCATGAAGATATTTAGTGAACTTCCTACCGTAAATATATCAAAACTTAATTTTTGATCAGTAATATGCATAGCTAAGAACTTCATTTGGACAACTTTAAAGGTGATTTTCTCAGTATTTAGATTTTCTGCACCCTCAGATTCTAGATTTTCAAATAGTTATATCTCGGCCAAATATTGTCTTATTCTAATAAACCATACATCAATGGAAAGCTTATTCATTCAGCTTTCAGATGATTTAGAAATCTCAATTTCGAAAAATTGACACTTATGACTGGTTTTGTGGTCCAGGGTCACAAATAATATTAACATTAAAATTATTAACATGCAGAAGCTAGGCAGATATTCTATTTATAACACGTGTTTAAAGGGTTGCGCAATGTAGCCAATCACAGACTCATCTGTTACTTTCTGGAAAGCAATGACCATCACCGCAGTGCTGAAATTGTGTGCTCATGAATCCTCTCATTTTAACACATGAAGTGTAGACATTGTGAAAGGTTCATTGTGCATATGTTTATTGTGTTATAACAGAGCTTTATGAGATCGATAATAAGGGAAGCGCTGCTCGCATTCTGCCATGCCAAACTGTTCCCTCAGCAACCCATGCTTTCTTTTCTGTTACAAATGTCACAGTGGTTTGTGAATGTTGAAACTTTGCCTTTTCACGTGCCGGGCTTGAACTCCGGTCTCTGGTGTGGTGGTTAAGAGATCTACCACTGCGTAGTAGTAGTAGTAGTAGTAGTAGTAGTAGTAGTAGTAGGAGTAGGAGGAGGAGGAGGAGGAGGAAGAAGAGGAGGTAATGTTGGACCCAAACAAAACACTTAAGGCAGTATCCCAGGAAATGTAGATTTATTTTTAAAAAAGTCTTTGCAAGAAAAATACAACAAAAGTTCTTCTCGGACTGAGGTGTTAACAACAGCAAAAACAATGGAAAAACCACATGAGAAAATAAAAACTCCACGAGGGGAGAAAACAAAACCAGAGAACAATAACAACCAAAGAAAGGAACTCAGGATACCTTACTTGGGGTAGCTAGGGAGGCTTTAGCGAGACCAGGCAGGAAACACAGGGCAAAGACTCAAAAACCAAGTGAGGAACCAAGTGAAAATACACAACTTAAATACACTGGGGAAAACAAGGCACAGGTGACCTGGATGATGCTAAAAAGGCCACACGAGGAAGAACTAAGGCAGAGGATAAAACAGGGGACCTCTAGAAGCATGGAGACAAACTACAGGAGGTAGGACGCTGACAAGCCTAAATAACAAATATTTTATCGGGAGCGTTTATGCTGGGATGTTCTGAAGCTTAGGAGATATTACAGAACCATTTCATGTAAAATATTTTTCGATGTACTGAAAAAAATCCATATAGATTACTTTTATGTGGGCGGGAGCGGGACCAGATAAGATATATTTTTTGCGGGAGCGGGCGGGCGAGGGACAGAATCTTGCGGGAGCGGGACAGAAAAATCCGTCCCGTGCAGATCTCTATAAGAAACGTAATCATAGTTTGAGACTGTTTTGCATGGGCGGAGATTGCGGGGGGCCTTGATCCACAGCTCAGTGTTTCACATTTATGTCAGGAAAAGGTCCATTTACATCCTAATGTAATTTAATGCACACAGAACAAAACCAAGAAATAGATTTCAGAATATAAACTGCTTAATTGGCCATTTTCATTAAGGTTTAACAATACTAAACGTGTTTGTGTGCCTGCTTTTGTGCTTTTAACTTGAATAATGTCCAACAGATATGTTTTAAAGCAGTGGGTAATTCACTCGTTGACTGGCTTAAAATCTACTTTGCGATTCTGTTGGCAAATATGTTTATGGTGCATTCTATTCAATGTGTTTATTGCTAGTGCAGCAAAAATAGACAGCGCAGCCTAATAAACTAAACACTAACAGAAACTAGTCTAACAAACAAACAAACTTATATACACTCATGCGTACATACAAAAGGGGAGCTAAAGTGGATGAATGAAGCCATTAGGGAAACCAGAGAATGCAGTTATGGAAAATGAGTCAGAACCACCTGAGTTAAAAACCATCAGTGCTGTTTTACAACGGGGTCTACTGCTTATACTAAACCTCTGTTTTGTTTAGTTAAATGTACGATACTTGCATTGCCTTGGCTGTCCGGATGCAGTCTCGGATGAAAGTTTTGATGATTTGAAGGTTTGGTGGTGTTGGAGTTCTTCAAGTTCTTCCGGGTTTGAAGGATGCATCCAAAATATGTTATTCTGGCCCGGTGGTGATCGGGAGAGTTTTCTCCCAGATGAAGTTGATGAGAGAACTAAGAGAGACATCAGATGAGATCCTAGGATCTTGGATGAATGGAAAGTCAAGGCCGAAGCCTGGCTCAAACTTAAGGTACAGAAGATTTCTAGTTCACATCCTCATCTTCTCAGTATCTGAAAGAACCGCAGACTGGCTTGTGTCGAGGCCTGCCAGGCGTGGTAGCACCAGCCCTGGGACTTAGCAACCAGAAGATGGATAGGGGATGGGAGACGAGTAAACAGACTAAAAAGCTATGCGGGTCACTGAAGTGAGGCCTTTTAAACCCTATGGAGGTCACACCCCTGGGGAGTCAAAGAGCTAATGGTGACTTTCACTTTTCTTTTGGAGGGAAAGTTTACGACTCTTTGTCGTAGACCATGGTATTTTGCATATTATGACTCAACTGAGGTTGATTCAAAAACTACTAAAGATTCTTAGAACACTAATATGTTGCATTGGTATAAACATTTAATATACACTCTCAATTAGATCATCCAAATACAAATTCGTACAGACCAAACATGCTATAGTTAATGTTAGGTGAACGATTGGTTCTATCATAAGCATGCATAAAACAGTATACAATACAAAGACAATATATACAAGAACAGTAACAATATACACAATGACCTGAAGGATATGTGGGTTCATTCAAAGAAAGGTTTTTCTATGAATTAATTAGAGAAGAGTCCATTTTTACGGACATTATGTTTCTTTCCTAAGGGGAAATGGAGTGAGAGTTGCTCTGCCCGCATTCCTTTGAGCAATAAAACTAGTGTTATCAGAGTTGCCATGGAACCAGAGGCCAGTTCTGCCTTTCTGAGGTGTTAGATGCATTTCGGGGGAAGGGTCCACAGACCCTCATAGTTGGCCCTTTGGTTGGGTGAGGGGGGCATTAGAGATTATTTCTTAAATATAACAAATAGCTGTGTCTGATTGGTCCAAATGCTACACAATTTTGTACTGAAGAATGGACTAAAACTACAAGATGTTGTGCAGGACTAATCAGCAGTTACAAGAAACTTTATCTGCAATTTTTGCTGCAAAATGGGGTTACACCACCAGATACTGAAAGTAAAGATTCACATACTTTTGCAACACACATATATGTAACAATGGATCATTTTTTTCTCATTAAATAATTGACAGAAATTATTTTTGTCTTATTTGTTTGATGGGGTTCTCCTTGTTTACTTTCAGGACTTGTGCAAAAATCTAATGATGTTTTGGGTCATATTTATGCAGAAATATTGAAAATTGTAAAGGGTTCACAAACTTTCAAGCAGCACTTTATATGGGTTTCTTTTTTCTTTCAACACAGTAATGCATGTAATTTTAGGATTCTTTGATGAATAGAATGTTCATTATGAATGTTTATTGTCACTTCTGTTCAATTGAATGCATCCTTGCTGAACAAAAGTATGAATTTCTTGAAAAAAAATTCTTAAAGATCGGGAGTGTATATACACGAACAATTATTTGTATTATTATTTATTTATTTAGGTAGGTGTCATCAATGTGAATGAAACAAACAAAATGCTTCTTTGATTGCTCAGGTCTGAACGCTACTTTGTTTGTCTCTGTGACCGGAGGGGATTCAGTAACAGTGACTGACGTGCTTCTAGTTGAAGCTTCAGGATCTGATGTTGTTAATGGAACCATTAAATCATTGGGTGGAACAGACTTCCTGGTCAACATAGACAGAATCCCAGAGTGGGCGTTTGTGGTGCAGCTCAAAGGGCTGTTAAATGACTCAACTCGATCTTTGCCTATTCAATTCCAGAGACAGTCACCCACCCGGCAACAAGGCTCTAGAGTTACTATCACGGTGAGCCTGACGTGCCAGTTCATCCAAAAATGAAAACTCGTGACTTTTATGGAATTTGCAAAACCTATGAAAATAATATGTGTGAGACATGCAAAATAACTGGCAATATCTCTAACCATATTAATCATATCCCTTCTCAGGCCCAACCAAGCAGCACTATAGAACCTGGAATCCCTTTCGTTCTTAACTTTACATTGGTCACTAATGCTACAGGGGGCAGTTACACTATCCGATCCCGGACGGACCGCAGCTTCAGTGTGTCTTTCCCCAGCTCTCTGGACACGGGGACAGTGGGAAGTGCTCAAGGAATCATAACTCTAACTGCACCCTCCAACACAAAGTCAGGGACGGATGTCACACTCACCATTGAAGCAGAAGATCCAGGGACCGGTGACTCGAATTACGTGGCACTGAGGTTCACTGTCATGACTAAGGTAGCCATTATGAAAGCTGCAGAAAAACAAGAGTATATATTATTGATATTTACCATCCACTGAGGAGAATATATAGCTTTCTGCATAACTCTGCCTTTGTGTTTTATATGCAAACATTATTAGCATTTTATCCGTTCATTGACCTTGATTAACATCTATTTTTTCTTTTTTTTTTGGAAGGTCACTGATTTCTCTAGCCCTGTCTGTCAGGTAGTGAAAATCAAAGCTGACTGTCCTGTGGAATGCAGCAGGGCATCATGGGAACTCTCTGCCAATCTAACAGACATTAATGGTACAGGCATAGCCGGAGTGTCCCTCAGTCGTGGCAATGGCTCTCTCAGCTTAAGTAATGTGATGAGTGCGGATGGCACAAATGTGACTGTGGCATCTTATAATGCTTCCTGTTGTTCTCAGGAAGTAGAGCTGGTAGCTGTGGACAGGGTGGGAAATGTGGGCACATGTTTCGCCTCTATAAAGAGCCCTTCGACAACTATTAGCCCCAGTGGATCTACAACTGTTAGCTCTAATGGATCATATTTTGTGTCCTTCTCCATGTGTGTTGCTCTAGTAGGGTTATTAAGTTCCTTTCTGTATGGATGAGAGGAACTGAAGACATGAATTAAGTCAACGTTGTTCTGATGTCTTTAATTTCTCACTATTGTTGAGTATCTTTTACAAACTGCTAGTAACAACTTTAGATTTATGCTCTATCTCCCTATCAGTTATTATGGAAAAATGCTCTTATGAAATGGGGAAGATGGGGAAGATGCCCCCTTGAGAACATTGTGGATTTTCTTTTTTAAAACTGTTTCATGGTCAGTGTTTCATGACTGTGCAGAAACTAAGAGCAGCAGGCTGTAGGGAATGAAGTCAAACTTCATTCCTTCATTACATTTGTGAAAGACGGTTAACATTTGCATGCTGACATGTAAAAGGATAAAAAATTATACAAACAGAGCCAGCAAATGCTACATTATTCTCTGGCAAACTACAGGATAATATAATCTTTTTTTTTTTTTTTTTCTTGCATTTGGTATTGTTTAATGTTAAATTTACTTAAGACATTTCTGACCATATACTATTATACATTTTTATTAGACATTTCTACTAAAAGACAATTACTATTACATTTTGAAAGTATACTTTAAAATAAAACAGAAAATATATCGTCCTTGCTGTTTATTTCCTCTAACCATTTGACAACTTTGACACTTTCTCTCACATTTTTTCTCTCAGCTACTTATTAGCTTTAAAGTCCTCTATTGCTTCACTAAGGTGATTCAAGACCTGAAATGGGTGTATCATTCAAAATATATAATGTTTTGATGGGTCACCACTTACTTTCAATCTTTAAGTCCTCAAGAGGCAATTTGTTGCATAGACAGCAGTACATATACAGTCACGGCCAAAAATATCGGCACACAAAGAAGGCTGTGAAAATTAATCTGCATTGTTAATCCTTTTGTTCTTTTATTTTAAAAAAAATCACAAAAATCTAACCTTTCATTGGATAATAAGAATTTAAAATGGGGGAAAATATCATTATGAAATAAATGTTTTTCTCAAATACACGTTGGACACAATTATTGGCACCCCTAGAAATTCTTATGAGTAAAATATCTCTGAAGTATATTCCCATATTCACAATTTTGAGCACTCCAGGGTGATTATGAACATTAAATTATCCAGCCATGGCTTCCTGTTTCACAGAAATATAAATAGGAGGGAAAACAAAGCCCAAATTCCCGTAATCATCCATCAAAATGAGAAAAACCAAAGAATATATTTCTGATGTGCATTAAAAGATAATTGAGCTTCACAAATTAGTGAAGTGGCTTTAAGAAAAGAGCTAGAGCAGTGAAAATTCCCATTTCCACCATCAGGGTAATAATTAAGAATTTCCAATCAATATAAGATGTTACGAAACTGCCTGGAAGAGGACGTGTGTCTATATCGTCCTAATGCGCGGTGAGAAGGATAGTTTGAGTGGCTAAAGACTCTCCAAGGACCACAGCTGGAGAATTGCAGAAAATAGTTGAGTCTCGGGGTCAGAAAACCTTAAAAACAAATTGTCAAACAGCACCGACATCACCACATGTTGTTCTGGAGGTTTTCAAGAAAAATTCAAGAAATTATTCAGTTATCAGACACGACTGGAACTTCAAATGGGACTGGCTTCTATGGTCAGATGAAACAAAAAAAATAGCTTTTTAGCAGCAAACACTCAAGATGGGTTTGGTGAACACAGGGATAAAAAGTACCCCATGTATACAATGAAATATACTGCTGTATTTTTGATGTTGTGGGCCTATATTTCTGCTGGAGGTCCTGGACATCTTGTTTAGACACAAGGCATTATGGATTCTATCAAATACCAACAGATAAAAAATCAGTAAGTGACTGACTTATATCCAAACACAAACCTTAAAAACAACACAAAAATGGGTCACTGAGCACAAAACCAAGCTTCTGCTATGGCCATTCCAGTCCTCTGACCTGAACCCTGTAGAAAATGAGTGGGTGAACTGAAGAGAAGAAGCACCAACATGGAGCTGGGAATCTAAAGGGTCTGGAGTGATTCTGGATGAAGGAATGGTCTCTGATCTCTTGTCAGGTGTTCTCTAACCTCATCAGGCATTATAGGAGAAAATGTAGAGCTGTTAAACTGGCAAATGGAGGTTTCAAAAAAGTATTGAATAAAAGGGTGCTGTTAATTGTGGCCAATGTGTATTAGAGAAAAACATTTATTTCATAATGATATTTCCCCCCAATTTTAAATTCTTATTATCCAATGAAAGGTTAGATTTTTGTGAATTTTTAAAATAAAAGATCAAAAGGATTAACAACGCAGATTAATTTTCACAGCCTTCTTTGATCATATTTACCAAGGGTGCCGATATTTTTGGCCATGACTGTAATTAACCACCATACATGGAAACACTTGATAAGAAAAAAGAACTACACGTTAAACTAAAATGTGTATATATTCAGATGCACTGCATGTGTTTTGTGTTAATTAAAAGACAGATAACAGTGACTGCAGAAATGGATGAGTTAATCTGTAGGTTTGAGACATTATTCCACTTACTAGGGTAATTCTTAAAGACACAGGAAAGAACAGGAAAATATGGAATTTTTCATGAAAATGGATCATAAGGTTAGGACGATTCCAAGAGCCTGACAAGGGGGGCCCGGAACGTGATTTTTACTGAGGTGCGCCAACCCACATAACCATCCCTTCCCCATAGCGGCACCCCCGCAGATCACTTTTGTAAGAAACTAATTCATTCCCGTATAGATTTTTTTCAATGGTTTCACTGGTTGTAGTGGCTGTATTTCTCCTCCAGGGGGCTCTATTTCAGCCCCCTCAGGCTGCAGCATTCAAAATCTTCCCTGCTGCTGGATCCCTCACCCATCATCAAATCACTGAGGCAGCTTTCCTCCGAAAGATGGCGGAAGTGTGTCGTGACGCAGCCCGGGGCAAAGACTTTACGCTACCTGTAAGAAAAAATATGAGTATGAACTAATTTGGAAACTGGTAACAGTTTATTTTACGGTGTCCTTGTCATACATGTTACATGTACTAACTAATATAATACCAAAAAATTATGCATAATTACATGCAAGTAAACCTAAGCCAAACCAAACCATAATCCTAACCCTATCCATATAAGTACATGTAGTTAATTAATATTACTCATTACTTAAGTGTATAATTACATTGTAACATGGACAACAAAATAAAGTGTTACCCGATTTCTTTTTGTGAATATTACATGTGCATTTAGTACAACATGACCACCACATCAGAGTCTCGACCCATAGCCACCAGATACCTCAGCTATCACGGCCACCATAACTGACTGTGCAAAGGTCTCAAGGCGTTCGGGTTGGCATCCAGGGTGACGGACCCTCCAGTGTTGTCAGTCCTTGTAGCCGTTAAAACGTTGCCATTGCCCAGTGGTCACAAGTTCAGTGGCCCCAGAGGTTCTTCTGATGGCGCTTTCTCTGATGGCGACTGCCATCTTGTGTTTTTGGAATGTCTGTTTTGTGCTTTAGAAGATTTCAAATTAAAATGAGACATTAACGCCGTGTCTACACTGGACACGAAAAAGCGAACGTTGAAAAGGGATGAAAGGCGTTGAAATAAAATGGCAGAATCATTTCCAATTCAGTCAGCACAAATGTAGAGATTGTGTTCACTGGGCAATTAGAAGCTCTCATAATAATCAGGAAGGTGATTAATGATCCTGTCTAATATGCTGACTATTTTTAATGCTGTTTAGATTATGTATTGTAGTTTGATTGACAGATTACTGCACAGCTGTCATTAAACAGTAAGTTTTAGTTTCATGCAAACACTATAATGTCAAAGACTACTGTAGAAATGCGGATCTACATTCCAGCCCCAACCATACTTTGTCTTATTTGGCATTGAAACTGTTTTGTGGTTTCATGCATGGTTTGTACCGTGTGCGATATATATGGTCTGCGATAATAACGTAATTGTTGTTTTAACGATGTGCAATTTGACATTATCGAGTATTTTGCAAAAACCAAACAGAACACCTACGGAGTGCACGCTTACATTACGTGATGAAGTCTAGACTAGGGCGCGTGCGCATTTAGAGTGTGCTCTTTCACTGCATGATTCAGTCTAATAAAATGCATTAAGAATGATCACAAAATTCAAGATATGGGGGCAGAAAATGCGTACATATAATTTCATATGGTTAAAATCACATGAAGAGTGCCATTTTTTTTCTTAAAAAATAAGCATGATTACTAATGTGATATTGATTTTATACAACAGTTCAATAAACAATAAGTTAATATTAAGAGACTTACGTTTTTATTTCGCCAACAAAAAATAATTCCAAACAGCTACAGCACTGTTTTGCATCTCTGAGCAACATGATGATATTGTTTAGTTCCTGAACGAATCAACCGTTTAAATTATTCGGTTCAGTCGCAATGACTCACTTGTTAACAGTGACTTGCTGCCACCTACTTTAATTTCATATTCAAAGTATTTTTTCATTTTAAATAATTTCAAATATTAGTATTTATTATGTTTGAAATATCAAAACATTATGCATTTGTAACTGCAGGTTAAATCACTCCATGTCCCTCAGAGCTGCATTAAATGCCACTTCAGATGCAACTTCTGCAAACATTAATTTTGTTGATACTGGTTTCATTTGTTTGGTAACAGCCTAAATGTCTTATTACTGACTGATTAAATGTAAAAATTTGATTCAAAAGATGCACACTTTAAAAAAAAAAAGAAAAAAAAAGGCTTAATTAAAAGTAAAAATGCCCATAAAAGGTAAAAATCAATTTAAACTTAAGGAAAATATTAATTTCTATTACTGATGTGAACTGACCACACAGAATATGAAGAATATCAAAAACTGCAGCTGTCCACGGTAGTCAGATATCAGCACAATAACACACTCGGCAAAATATTGTCTATTATCGTTAAAAAATATTGAGATATCATTTTTTTTCAATATCGCACATCCCTATTGTCAGGTAGTGAGAATCAAAGCTGACTGTCCTGTGGAATGCAGCAGAGCATCATGGGAACTCTCTGCCAACTTAACAGACATTAATGGTACAGGCATAGCCGGAGTGTCCCTCAGTCGTGGCAATGGCTCTCTCAGCTTAAGTAATGTGATGAGTGCGGATGCCACAAATGTGACTGTGGCATCTTATAATGCTTCCTGTTGTTCTCAGGAAGTAGAGCTGGTAGCTGTGGACAGGGTGGGAAATGTGGGCACATGTTTCGCCTCTATAAAGAGCCCTTCGACAACTATTAGCCCCAGTGGATCTACAACTGTTAGCGCTAAAGGATCATATTCTGTTTCCTTCTCCATTTGTGTTGCCCTAGTAGGCTTATTAGTTTCCATTCATTGTGGATGAGAGGAACTGAAGTCATGAATTAAGTGAACATTTTTCTGATATTGTTAACAATATTAAGAACAATGTGGATTTACTTTAAAACTGTAACATAATTTGATATAAAATTAGAATGTGCAGGATGATGCATCAGCCAGTGTGTTATAAAGTAAATAGAAACATTTTGCTAATTTAGTTGTTATAGCACAACACCCCCTCCCCCTCCCCACCCAATTATATGTTTAAAGTGCCATTAATGTTAAATCCTAAATCAACTATTCTATTCTATTCTAGACACGGTAATAACTAAGTTAATATTTAATAGAAATGACATCAAAAGTAGAAAACGTTTATCAAAAACGTACATTTACACACAAACTGACCACCAACCGCAACTTTCAGATGCCATCTTTATTTTTTTTTTTTATCTTAACTGTGACAGAATGGAACGCACAGGATTGTGGGATATCAAAGGCAGCAAAGGATACATCTATGCTGCCTTCAAAAAATCGTCCAGATGTAGGCATCTCAGGGGACAGGAACTGAAGCTAACATTGAATTTGGACATGCCTTAATGCCTTAAAGGTACAGTGTGTCATATTTAAAGGTACAGTGAGTCGGATCTATTGACAGAAATACAATATAATATACATAACTATGCTTTCAGGGGTGTAGAGACCTTACATAATGAACCGTTATGTTTTTATTAACTTTGAATGAGCAATTTATATCTACATACACCGCGGGTCCCCTTACATGGAAGTCGCCACCATGTTTGTACAGTAGCCCTTACAGGACAAACACAGCGCGTTTCATCACTGTTGTTCTTGCGAATAAAACACTGACACAATGAACAAGTAACAATAATATTCGCAATAACATATCGATTTATTGAATAACTAAGTAAATATAATTCCTTAATTTACCTTTGTTATAAATTAATAAACCTCATTGATGGCTACTCTTTGCTGTCTCAGACTAGCACATCTTAGCCCTGTATCGGCCACCGTAGCATCTCTAAAGGGAGGTGAGCAGGGGACTGAGCTGTTGGTTGCAATTCGCAACCTCAACCGCTAGATGCCGCTAAAATCTACACACTGCACCTTTAATGCCTTCCTACCTTGGAATGCGTCCACCGAAGGCAGCATTTTTCAGTTTTCGGATACAGCCAGCGTCTGTATCATTGAGGTGTTAATCACGTGTGACTTTGTAAAAAGCCAATCATTTTTGAGAAGGCGTCGGCATCCTGTTGAAATAAGAGCCTTGCTGCCATCTAGCGGTCATTACAGGACCAAAGGTATGATGAACAATAGGCCTATAGCTCGATATACGACTATGCATTGCCCAATAAAGAATTTAAACCTAAAATTACAAAAAAGCACATTTTAAACCTAAATTATAGAATAACGGGACAAGGAAGTTTTGAACTTGAATGAATGCAAAACATGAGTTATTTTTAGTGAATGACTACTGTTCCTATTCCTATAATTCCCATCTATTTCCTATTTGCTTTATTACACGGGAATGGCATATTCTATCTTCTAGGTAGGCTATTTTATTAAACTTATGTTTTGTACATTTTACTTCGATTAGAATCAAGTGGTAGACTACATGTACAGGTGCTGGTCATATAATTAGAATATCATCAAAAAGTTGATTTATTTCACTAATTCCATTCAAAAAGTGAAACTTATATATTATATTCATTCATTACACACAGACTGATATATTTCAAATGTTTATTTCTTTTAATTTTGATGATTAGAGCTTACAGCTCATGAAAGTCAAAAATCAGTATCTCAAAATATTACAATATTTACATTTGAGTTTGAATAAATGACCATCCCTACAGTATAAATTCTGGGTATCTCTTGTTCTTTGAAACCACAATAATGGGGAAGACTGCTGACTTGGCAATGATCCAGAAGACGAACATTGACACCCTCCACAAAGAGGGTAAGTCACAGAAGGTCATTACTGAAAGGTGTGGCTGTTTACAGAGTGCTGTATCAAAGCATATTAAATGCAAAGTTGACTGGAAGGAAGAATTTGGGCAGGAAAAGGTGCACAAGCAACAGGGATGTCTGCAAGCTTGAGAATACTGTCAAGCAAAGCCGATTCAAACACTTGTGAGAGCTTCGCAAGGAGAGAACTGAAGCTGGAGTCAGTGCATCAAGAGTCACCACGCTCAGACGTCTTCAGGAAAAGGGCTACCAAGCCACTTCTGAACCAGAGACAACGTCAGAAGCGTCTTACCTGGGCTGTGGAGAAAAAGAACTGGACTGTTGCTCAGTGGTCCAAAGTCCTCTTTTCAGATGAAAGTAAATTTTACATTTCATTTGGAAATCAAGGTCCCAGAGTCTGGAGGAAGAGTGGAGAGGCACATGTTGCTTGAAGTCCAGTGTGAAGTTTCCACAGTCAGTGATGATTTGGGCTGCCATGTCATCTGCTGGTGTTGGTCCACTGTGTTTTCTGATGTCCACAGTCAACGCAGCCATCTACCAGGAAATTTTAGAGCACTTCATGCTTCCTTCTGTTGACAAGCTTTATGGAGATGCTGATTTCATTTTCCAGCAGGACTGGGCACCTGCCCACACTGCCAAAGGTACCAAAAGCTGGTTCAATGACCATAGTGTTACTGTGCTTGATTGGCCAGCAAACTCGCCTGACCTGAACCCCAGAGAGAATCTATGGGGTATTGTCAAGAGGAAGATGAGAGACACCAGACCCAACAATGCAGAAGAGCTGAAGGCCACTATCAGAGCAACCTGGGCTCTCATAACACCTGAGCAGTGCCACAGACTGATCGACTCCATGCCACGCCGTATTGCTGCAGTAATTCAGGCAAAAGGAGCCCCAACTAAGTATTGAGTGCTGTACATGCTCATACTTTTCATTTTCATACTTTTCAGTTGGCCAAGATTTCTAAAAATCCTTTCTTTGTATTGGTCTTAAGTAATATTCTAATATTTTGAGATACTGATTTTTGACTTTCATGAGCTGTAAGCTCCAATCATCAAAATTAAAAGAAATAAAAATTTGAAATATATCAGTCTGTGTGTAATGAATGAATATAATATACAAGTTTCACTTTTTGAATGGAATTAGTGAAATAAATAAACTTTTTGATGATATTCTAATTATATGACCAGCACCTGTACATGTAGAAGGGATAAAAAAAAATGGAAGAACACTTACACAAGCACATTTGCTTCTGATTTGTTCTAGTCTACCAGATGGTTGCAGGTTGATTCACAGCATTGGCTGTTTTTATTAGATCAGATTAAAGGACAATTTTATTTAACTAATGGAAGTGCTGAGGGACTAGATGACCCCATTTAGCAGGAAACCCCACGGGACAGGGCAGTCTGTGTGTTTATATCCCATCTCTTCTGCAGCACATCCAAACAAACCTCTGTCCTCCACCTCCATTCTCTCTCCCTCACATTTCTCACAGCGAGGTTGTCTCACCCCTGAAGATGAGTAATGGCAGTGTCATAGTGACACTTCTCCATTCATCATAATCAGAAGATATCGCCAAAGCAGCACAGCACAAAAGAGAAAGATACCAAGAGAAGGGGAGTGATTCATTAGGGTAAGATATTAAACAACGCTATTTAGCATATGTGCCTTTAATTAGGATATAATAATTAGGCACATGGTGCCTACTTGACTATGGCCCATTTCTTGTTTTGCCACTTTGTTCTCCTTTTCTTTAGTTTCTTTCTTATACTGAGATATATATATATATATATATATATATACACACACACACAGATTAAACTAGCTTTCCTTCTATCAAATAAATAGCAGAGACATATTTTAATGAGAACATTTTTAATGATCAATCTCTTTAATGTATTTTTTTTCTGAAAAACAAATTCTTTGTAACTCTCTGGCATTACCATTTACATAATTCTGTACATGAAAAAGAAAAAAAGCACTGCTTTAGATACAGAGTAAAATTTTAAAACTAGAAAAAACCTTCAAAATAAAAATTAGAGGAGGTTTACATTACAAATTAGTAGTAAGACATTGTCTGAAGTGCAATGGTATAGCTCAGATGAGTTTAAAAGTGGAAAAAAAAAAGATGAAATAAAAATACTTCTCTATCTTAAACAAACAGCAATATCTTTACAGTGAGTAGAGACGTATCCTCTGATGTATTTAAAATTGTAAAAACATATTTACAAATAACTGTATCTGATATATATCTTTTTCCATCACATATATGTCAGCACCAGTACGAAATAAAAGAAGAAAAAGTTAAGCTCGATGACTTCAACAGAAATCAAAAACATGTTAATCTTGGTCCCAGATTGTTGATATTTGGTGAGACGACAGGAGGACGTGGGCTTTACCCTCTCCATCTGCAATCCTCTTGACAGAGCAACAATATATAACACTGCGAAACACTGAAGATGTGAATGCGGTCAATCTCCCATTAAGACAAAAATAAAAAAAGGGCAAGTCAGTCACAATGTTACATTCATGTTCATTCTTCAGAGAGCGAAAACAATAAAAATAGAGTTTGATTACAAAGACACCATGACTATAATACCATAATACCACAGCAACACACAACAGAGCAGAAAAGACTGATGTTCTTATTTGTGTGGCATCTCATGGTAAACAACAGAAAACTAAAGTCTGGCTAGTAAGATACCATATTGAGACTTCATTTGAAATTAGCTGACAAACTCACAACGATGAACACAAGTTGGAGGAAATGGGTCGTAAATAAATGTAAATCCCCAATAAAGAGCAGAGGCATATATTAACATATATTAAGTTGATTTTTTTGTTTTGGTTGAAATTTTGTCACAGTTGAAAGAGAAAGAGAAAGTTGTATGCAATACAGTTGGCTTGGTGTAGTCTTGATGTGCTTGTCTTTCCTGTCAGGCATTGTGTAGCAGGGAAAGGAGTGCCAGTGTGTTCGAGAGCTGGAAGTGGTGCAATGAAATGAAACGTGTCAGAAATTAATAAATATTTGCCATTTGAAGAGTAAAATAAAAGATGAAAAGTGGTATGACCCATCAGCGGAAATACAGTATGTATGGTGTATTTGATTTTTTCTTATTAAAATATCTTTAACCAGTGTTCACAAGCAATAATGTTCAGGTAAAGAAAGGAAGAAAATAGAATGTTGATTTAAATATTGGTTTAAAATTCTAAATGTATGAATTAAAACACGCAAATGTCTGTGGGCTGTTAGAATCTTTATACTTTATGAGTTACATGTCATAGTATCCTTTCTAGCTGCCATTGTGACTAAAGAAAACATCTTTCTCACAGTTTTAGGGAGGGGAGGGAGAAGTTTGTAGCTGCCAAATCTCTTCAAGCAATATTAACAAACACCTAGTTGACAAACACACACATGGCTTCACTCTTCTACTGTGACCGGTCGCCTAGCGACAGCAGAGCATCCATCTTGCATGCACTGAGAGCACACAGAGTCTGATGTGTTTTGCTGTGATGCTCATAGTGCAAATAAACACACACACACACACAAGCACAAAGCAGAGCAAATGCAGAGGATGAACACGTCAAGAGCAGCGAAAAAGGGAGAGAGAGAAGATATGTAAGCGAAGAGGTGTGGGTGAACTGTTTGGTTTGGGAAAAGGGAACTATTGTTGATAAAGGCCCACCTCGAATTTTCACACACTCTTTCATACATGAACAAGATATCAGAAAAAGGGTGAACTGAAAACAATACATAAACACATCCATTAAAATCTTTCCCAATGTCATTTTGCAGGTTTTCAGTGCCTCTTGCCCTTAATGCAGCAGAAAGGACATGAGAGGAAAAAATAAAAAATAAAAAAATGACAGAAATGGATCAAATCCAAAATTGGTATTTCTTCAAAAACAGAAAAAACACAGAACACCGGATCCTTACTCCAGAAGCAACCCAAACAGAGAGGAACTGGTTTAAATATTGTGACAGCACACACATGTAATACACAACATGTAATATATTTCTTAGATTTGTTGACCATGTAATAAAAAAAAAAAAAAAAAATGAAACAATTAAACGAATCACATTTTCCATAAAATTGTCCTGTTAAAAAATCCCTTAGGCTATTGGCTGGGGAAAAACTCTTCTATCCAACCTTCCGTCGAATCCAAGTCTGTCCCATCCGACAAACCGAACGAAACCCCGGCCCCAGCCCCTGATTGGCTGCCGTAACCGTACGCTAGGTCCTGACTGGACGTCCTCTGGTAGCCCTGAGGCTGACCCCCTGGCATGTACGGCCCACCCCCTCCCGATGCTCCCGGCATGCCCTGAGCAGGGCCCTGTCCAAAAGCGGCCATGTTGGGCACACCCTGGTTCATGCCTGGCATCACCATTCCCCGCGGCTGGTTGGTCCTTGGTTGCCCTGCCATGTGCGGCATCATCGGCCCACCCATTGCCGCTGGGTTTATCGAACGAGGGTCCACCATAGTCTGTCCGCCCATCGCTTGTGCGAAATGCTGCTTGGCCATTCTAGGAGCCTGGCCACCTTGCATGGCATACGCAGGGTTACTGTTAAACGCCACCATGTCGTTTGAAGTCCTTCCGCCCATGGCCTGCATGTTTTGCTGCTGCTGCTGTGGCCACGTCTGGCCTCCGCCTCCCATCATGCTTTGCAGTCTCTGAACTTTGGCCATTGGCTGCCCACCAGGGGCAACAACGGCTGATTTTATTTGCTGCTGCGGGAGGGATGGGTTCATTAGCATTCCCTGCCCATACCCGCCTCCGGCCCCTCCGCCAACCATCCCTTGCCCGCCGGCACCCGCTTGTCTCTGTGCCATCGCCATGCCAGGCTGATTGGGATGGTGCTGCTGTTGCTGCTGGAGCATTTGGCCCATGTTTGGGTTCATACCTTGGTACATCCCGGTCTGTGTACCCGCCTGGCCTCCATACGCCATGCTCATGTCACCCTGCGAAGGCATGGCGCCCGAGTTCTGGACAGGCGTCATCTGCAGTATCCCGGGGTTCTGTTGCTGCTGCTGCTGCTGCTGCAGAAGTCGAGCGTTGCGCATGTTCTGCAGTGTCTGGTTTCTTGCTGCCATCTCCTGGGGTGTGCCTAAAATAATTTACAATTAAATAATGTTAACTGACATCTGTTGTTCTCATTACATTTCCAGTACATCAAAGGCTTGTTTCAATTAAAGTCAAATGGCAAAAGTACACAGTCTCAAATGCATAGTGAATCACTGTCATTTATATATGATGACATAAATTGCACACTGAAATCTCCAGATGTCTGTGCATCAAATTATTAATTCCAAATTCGACACCTTAGAGCTTCAATGAACACATACGTATTACATGTTAAATTATGTTAACAGACATCAGACAAAAATTTATATAAAGCTAAATAAAATGGATTTCCTGTTTACAGCCCTAACACACATGACTGAAAAATACTGCTTTTCAGCATAATTTGAGCTTATGAAGCTGCATTTCTGATATTATCAGATTTTACTGTTGGTATAAAATATTTTATTAAAATGTATTCTTGTCAAACTGTATTTGAGATTTTAGTCTCCTTTCTAGTAGACAGAAGTAGTACTTTTAACTTTTAACATTTAAAGAAGCTATGTAAAAGATGACCTGCGAATTAACTGATTTTCATTTAAGTCAAATAACCAAAGAAACTTGTGAAATATTATGCCCACTGATGCCTAAATTTAAATTTAACATTCAACACAACAAAAGAATCAATAGATTGGCTCGTGAATGTATGTGTGCATTCATTAAAAATGCTGACAGATGCACCGGTGTTTAAGTGGCAAGGCAGAATTTGAATTTAAATGTGAATGACAAAATTATTTATTTTCATTTTGAAATAAAGAGGTTTAAAGAAAGAGTTGAGATTCACTATTTACTTCAGGATCTTACATTGCTAAAACCGTAAGCCATTGGGCCACAAAGTAATATGGTTATTACATCTAGTGGCAAAGTGTTTCGTGATTGGGCATGGATATTTTTTTCTGTGTACATGTGTGTGTCTTGCCTTGAAATTGCTGGAGCGGGTATGGATTCCTCTGTGCCTGACTCATCTGTCTGGGGAGATGCTGCTGCTGTTGTAACTAGAAAAAAAAAGGGAAGCAAAGCAGAAAAATGCATGAATATCAAAATTCCTTATCAATAATAACAGAAAGCAGAATTCCGAAGCTACGGAGGGTCAGCAGCTGCTTGCACACTCACAAGTGTGACTGTTTCATTTGAGCATTTTAAACAAAAGCCCTGCACTGTCAGTGGCACTCACCTGTTCTGCCAGCATGTGCTGCTGCTGTTGCTGTTGTCTCTGTTCTCTCAATAGCTGTGCTTTCTGCTGCTCCATCAGATGGAGCTGGACCCTCTTTTCCTGCTCCATAGCCATCATCTGCTTCATCATGGCCGCCTGCTGCTGCTGCTGTGGATTGGGCAGATAACCACCAGGCCCCGCCCCGTTAGGCCCTGCTGAGGTCACACCCCCTGGCCCTCCGTGAGGTGGCTGGACTCCACCAGCCTGTCGCGGCAGACCAACCACACCTTCCTACAGGCACAAGAACAGACAGCTGATCAGAGAGCGTTCTGTATAACAGATGATTTACTTCATTTATTCAGTCATTAAATTATTGACAACTAAGAGACATAATAAGGTTCTAATTGTTAACAGATTATTTTCAGGGTGAATTGTCATTTGATCTCTGAGGACTGGTACTAAATTAAACAATGTACATATTACATAAACTACAGTTCAAACGTGTTTTTAAATAAATTTATACTGTTATTGAGAAAGGACATATTAAACTAATCAAGTGTCAGTAAAAATGACAAAAATGTTACAGTAACGTTACAAAAGATTTCTATTTCAAATAATTGCTGTTCTTTTGAACTTTTATTTTTTCTTAAAAAAAAACAACAACTTAAAAATACGTCATGGTTTCCACAAAATATTGATAAGAAACAGACAAGAAATGTTTCTTGAGCAGCAAATCAGCATATTAGAATGATTTCTGAAGGATCATGTGACACTGGAGACTGGAGTAATGATGCTGAAAATTCAGCTTTATTACAACAGGATTAAATTACATTGCAAAATATATCAAAATAGAAAAAAATATATATAATATATAATTATAATGAATTGTAATACTATTTCACAGCAGTACAGTTTTTACTCTATTTCTGATCAAATAAATGCAGTGAGCACAAGAGACTAATTCAAAAAAATATTTAAACAATCTTGAGCTTTTTAAATGTTAGTGTGTCATACACACTTAAGTTCACATGTAAATATATTTAAATTTAACACAGCAGTAAAAAAAACAATGTTAACATCAATATTGCAAATGGATGTCTTCTATACTCAGACTTTAAAAACTATATTTGTCCAAGAATAACTGTAGAATATATTTTTACAATGTCATAAATTAAACTTGGCATACTTTTATTAAAATTTGTTTCCTGATGAACAAAAATATAACCTCAAAACCAAGATAATGGAAGCTGTGGAGATCTCTTTCTCCTGTGTGGGGTGAGGAAAAGATTTCCCTCTGAATAGTGGTTAAGGTAATATAAAATGACTTCACTTAGCACACTGGAAATAGACTGCGGTCTTGTCTGAGACAATATAAACTGAGATCCAAAACAAAAGAGTCATGAGACCCAAGACCAAGTTTTTATGGTCTTATAAGATCTGACGTCCAATAAATCTAAACTTAGACACCACGGCCTTTTGCTAGGATAGGGAATGTTAGGCAGAGGAGGAGGAACGGTTGCAAACCGGATTCAAACTCGCATCATCCGCACAAGCACCACATAATTCAATGTGCCCGAGCACATTCACTAACCGCAAGGCTCCAATCTGGAGAGATCATTTCATTTAAACCAGCTCTCCACGAGGCTCTTATAACAGAATAAATAATGAAGCACAAACATGCACACGCCACAGGAGACTGTTCAGATAAATCTAGACCAGACCGGTCAATGAGCGCAAATCTGTGTGTAGACAGCTGGATCTCTTCTGTTAACCAGTCATGCTGCCCAAACGTGCGCTGATCGGCACGTACGTATCTCTGTTGAAAGCCGGACAGGCCAGAGGGGGGCAGTGTTGATCTTTTTTTCCCCATCACTCCTTCGGTCTCTTTCTCTCACTCCCTTTTTGAGTCGTCATCTATCTCTATTTCTTCCACCTCTGTGCCCATGTCTCCATTCCGTTCTCCGTCTTTCCCTCCTTCCTCCACATTTCCCTTTACCTCCTCTCTTTTTCTTCTCTTTCACCCTCACCGCCTTACATACTCTTTTTCATTACGATCCCCTCATCCCCCCCTTTCCCTTCAGCTCTCTCTGCAGATGGCTTAATCATGAGTGGTGTAAAAGATGTGTCTCCTTCTTCCTGCCGGATAATGTGTGTGAGCCAAAGACTCCTCAGCCGAGCATGGAGAGAGAGAGATGAGGGGTGAGAGAAAAGGACTCAAATGACAGAAAAAAACATTAAAGAGAGGGAGAGAGAGAAAAAAACAGGAAAGAGCGACAGAGAGATAGAGAGAGAGAGAGAGAGAGCAGGTAGCCAGGCAACAGTGGCTGTAATGTTGAGCAGATGGTGCTCATAGGAGCCATGATGGACGACAGCGGGCAGCAGCCGTGAGAGAGAGAGAGAGACCGGGAGAGAGCAGCGTAAATTAAGTCTCTCTCTTTTATCCTCTCTTCCTCCTCTTTCTGTCTCCATTGCTGATTCCGTATCCATTTTTTCTCTTTCGTTAACACATGTGTGAACCACTCTTGATCCTACAGTTTGTGCGTTGTCATCTTTCTCTGAAACTAAACTGTCAACTAAAAAGGTTGTTGAAGACAGGAGGATCAGGGCAAATACAGTAAGAATGTTTTGTATAATAAGATGGTTTATAAACTGACAGAATGATTAATGAACTTGAAAATGTTACTGAAAGTGTAGTAGTGTGTATTTTTTGCAGCAGTAGCAAAACCAAAAAAGTAATTTGGGGAATCTGTTTCCAAACAGGTTTCCAGGACACTCCTACTGGCCATGTTTAGGCAAACAAGTAGCCCTGCCCCCAAACTCATGCCATTGGTCTGGTCTAGCCAGAAGCTCACCACCCAATCAAACAGCAATGTTTTGAAATCACCACAGAACTTGCACTCTTCAAAGATGTCAACCTAGAAATGGTTCGATTACCTTTACTTACTAACCTTTACCTTCACTTACCAACCTTTTAATTTTAAACAAAAATGTGTAATTTCTGTAGCACCAGCATCACTATATGGAACTGAGAATAAATACAAAGTTCTGGCATGAAACTCTAGATGGCGCAGTCTGATAGATCTAACTCACAGCTGATTGGTTCTCTCCTGTATCGCTAACCAATGAGCTCACTGCTCAACATTCAAATACTTGGCTAATGCTTGTGGTAGCAGTTTGCATTGCACTTCAGAATCCCTCCACCTTCCCCAGCTCCACCTGTATAGATCTGCTACGGGGGTGATCATGTATGCTATGCGGGTTATTCAAGTTATATGTGCAGCAGCAGTATTTCTTACATGCTCATGTGGATGTATTGGCAGTAGCAAGTCTCGGTAAAACTAAAATAATGACTTCAGACAGATTTCCTGCACAGGTTCTCCAGAGTATTTACACTTTTAGGAGAAATCAACCTATGGCTTACGTACAGTTGTCTAAGCATACTAAGAAGAAAGTATTTTAAAATGTAAATGACACACTGAGGTAGGTGAAAGCATTAAGTGCAAGGGTTTTTTTTTTGGCATTTTTGCCTTTATTATGATAGGACAGATCAGAACTGACAGGAAGTGAAGTGGGAGAGTGATAGGGGGCGGGATCGGGAAAGGTCCTCGAATCGGGATGCCCGCAACACAGCGGCGCTGCCCACAAGGCTATCGGTGCCACCTAAGTGTGAGGTTTGACCAAAGACAACATACAAACAGGCAAGACTATCAGATGGTGGCGAACTCTTAAAAGTTCAGCCCATCTGCAGTTGTTAAAGGCGTTGAAGGATGTGCTAAGGAAAACAGCTCACTGCAGTTTGCACAAAGCAATACATAGTGCAATACAGAGAGTCAGAGTGATTGCTTTCATTGATCTCATGCATACACACACAAACACACATTGATTACCAGTAGTGAGCCTTGGCCCAGATCAGACACTAATCTGAGGGGCTTGCTCACAACATCCCCTCTAATAATACACCACGCGCCAACACAAGGCCCTCATGAGGGCGTTTGTGTGTGTGGGTGGTGGTAGTAGTGACTGGCCAATTCAACAAATCTGAGCTGAACACTGACAGACGTGCACATAAACTCAAGCTATGACATCTTAAACGTGTTAAAGAAATTTGGCAATGCCAATGATGCATAAATTTAGCTTCGGCTGATCATTTGCAAGTTGAGGCCCAATATGGCTTAAAAGACTCAAGAGACAAAGCTTGAGCTGCTCCCAAATGGTTGACAATTTTTTAAATGGTCAATGCTTGGTGGCATATATACACCCCCTATAACCACTGCTCTTATATTTAAGCAGCTTGGTGCTTTATCAGTTCATGCAATCCCTGGTAACTGAAATTGCGACCATCACATTGGTAGCTCTGCATTACGGTTGCTCACAAGCAGCACTACTTAGAAGGATTAATTAAACAGACTGATGAAATAAAAACACAATACAACAAAGGTGAGGAGGGACAGCGGTCTATCGAAACCACCAGGTGCTGCTGCCTGCTTTATCAGATTATTTGCTTGAATATCAATCACGTCAAATCTACTGAGAGCATGTGCACAAACAAATGCGAGCCTGGCAGGCACAGGATCACCAGCCAAAACCAAGAAATCGACATCACAAATTCACCTCCAACAAAAGTATATTTTATATGATCCTTACATCTATTGGTGCAACGACAAAGAACAAAGAAATGCCAGAGTAGCCATTCTTTTCTGTGTCAAAACCTCCATAACACACCTGTTATGAGGTAGGACCGGTCGTGCTGCAGCCCACCCCCTCATTTCCCACTCTTCCGTCCCCTTTTGCACAAACTCTCCACCTCTCTCTACCCCCAACCTTTTGCCCTCCCTTCCCTCCCCATGTTGCATTATCTCTCCCAGATTCTATATTCCCTTTCTCCCTCTCTCTATTCCTCTGCACAGAAGCCATTAGTGGTGGCCATAAAGCCATATTTCTATCTACAGCTCAATTACACGCGCACACACTCACGCGTGCACAGGTTCAGCGCCAGTTCATTGAGCATTATGGATAGAAATCCATCCGCAGCTCTGATTTCTCCATATGAATCCCTAATAAACAATTCCAGTAAACAGACTGAAACGTCAAATGATGATGTTAACCCCCAGATGTTCATTTCAACAGCCAAAGTGGGTGACCATATCGACAAAATCAGATGTGTCACTTAAAATAGCGTGAAATGAAATTAAACGATCGCTCTTTGAGAAAGACGAGCGTTAAAATGCAAGAGATACAGTGTCTGAATGAGGCTACTTGTTTTCCTTTGTTTGGGCAAGTCTGTGGCGTGAAATTGTGCATTGTTCGTTGGCTTCGCCTCAAAGTTTCAGAAATAAATAGCGAGCACACACGGCTCAATTAAATGGACTCTCTCTGTGTGGATCTGCAGGTAGAGGTAAGAGGAGAAAATGATGAAATCTGATGTAAGGATGAGAAAGTAAAGATAACAGAAGCACAGCGAAATAGATGTGTCCCTCATGCTTCCTCACTCTGTTATGCTCACTCTTCCTGTCTACCACTCTTCTTTTCTCTTTATGGAGGACAAAATGCAGTATTTGGAGCAATAAGCAATTCTGTTCTGCTTTTTTAAAGGAACAAAAGTCAAGGAATGCCATATAGAGGGCCACACAAATCAGATTCAGAATGATGGACATTCATAAAGTTCTATGCATTTACTACATAATTAAATATTTGGGGTAATTTGTTCATGTTCTCAGATACCAACAATAATGCAACACTTCAGAAGTTCACAGGTTTTTCTCTAAAACCAGTATAGAAAATGCAGAAGTCTGCAGATTTGCATGCATATGTGTGACCTGCGCGTGTCATACGATATTGCAGATTTACCCTTAAAACACAACAGAAGTCAGAGTTGAATGTCACAACAGGTGCTTGCGCGTGTCTGTTTCAAAATCTTCTCTCATTCTTTCTCCTCTTATCTCTCCTTTGTTTCTTGCAGCTGTGCCTTGTTGAAAGCGATCATGACTAATTATTCAAGGCTCAACAGAAGCAGAAATTATGATGAACTTTATTATCCGAGTGAGAGAATGAGAGAGAGAGAGAGAGAGAGAGAGAAAGAGCGGAGGGAAATGTTTTAAGCTGTTGAAACGGTGTTTGATTGGTGAAGGGTTTTTAAGTGCGTCTGTGACAGATTAATTGTCATCTTTTACTGTCTCGCTTTCCTGGGATGAGTGAACCAATCATGGCTCTTCTCTCAAGAGGGGAGATAAAACAACCAATCACAGCCTCAGATCTCCTTCCTTTATTGTCCAACATTCCCACACAGGGAGGCAAGCTCAGGCTCTGATAAATCGAGTGTGTGGGTACGTGTGGAATGAGGGAAGCAGAGTGTGTCAATACTACATATGAGCTTTGTTCCAAATCCTAGTAAGCTGCCTACCTAGAGAGCATTTTAAGGCACCAAAAAGGCAATGTTATGGTGCCTTGTAAAGGGATAGGCCAATCAAAAATGAAAATCCTGTCATCATTCCGTTCCAAACCTGTATTATGTACTTTTTTTCTGTGGAACATGGAAGATATATATATATATATATATATATAATTTTTTTTTTTTTTGCATACAAGTTAATGGTATGATTTGGTTACCGACTTTCTTCAAAATATCTTCTCGTGTTCTACAGAAGGCAGCATACAGTTTTGGAACGACATGATGGTGAGTAAATGATAGAATTTTAATTTTTAGGTGAACTATCCCTAGATTCCTTGTTGTATTACTTTTTAAAATACCTTTAAGCCCAAATCTAAGGCAGCGCTGACCCATTGCACAACAGGCACAATGCACTGCAACAATGTTCATTCAAAGCAAGAGAAATTAACTATATGTAGCAATAAAAAAATTAATATTTCACACCACATTTCCACATCCTTTGCATTTCTATGCTTATCTGTGTGTCAAGCTGTTAGCTTAGCAACATGCTAACATCAAACCCCATTGGAATCAATTGCGAGTTGGGTCTCTGTGCACTTCCAGTGCTATATGTGTGATGCAAAAAAGTGCTGCCTACATAAAGTGTCCCAAATCACTCACTAGTGACATTTCGGATGCTGCCTTGCAAGGTTGCTGTCTATATAGGCGCTAGGTTTCGGAAAGGAGCCATATTGTCTATAATCGCATTTGCAACATGACAGCATTGTGTGTTTGTGATGTGTGCGAGCATGCGCTAGAGCGGCTTTAGTGTTCGGTTTCACAACCACCCTCTCCCAGGCACTTTTTCTCCTGAGCAGCAATTACCAGGGCCTTGATTTATGTGTCCAGTCAAAGAAGCCTCCTCCCCCTCTTTTTTCCTCCCTCTCTCACAGGCCTTTTATCAGCAAGTCACTCTCTAACAGCACTGCAGCCACCCCTGAGACAGACCTCATCAGATAACACACGCACGCACGCACGCAATGAAATCTTTAAGAAAAAGGCCTCATCCTCTCGGGATGGGGCGCAATCGTTTAAGTATCTGAGAGCGTAGTATCCATGCATGCACGTATACATATGCATCGTGTTGTACGTTAATGCGGAGGGCACCACACGCAGCTCTTTCTCGGTCTTGCATGTTCTGTCTATAGTGAGAGATGGGTGGGGGGAGGGGCAGAAGAATGCACGGCCTCGGGGGACTTCCGATCCTAGAGTGAGGGAGGGAGAGAGAGGGAGAGAGAGAGAGAGAGAGAGAGAGGGAGAGAGAGAGAGATAGAATGGTGGAGAGGAAAAAGGGAGGGAGAGAAAAAGGGAGGTAAACAATCCGGCACACTTACAGAGCGCAGAGGGGAAATAGAGAGGATGGGTAAACGTGTTTAAGAACACACACATACACAACACCGCCTCAAAAGAGCTGTTCGTGGGCGAGACTCTGACACACACTCGTTCGACAAGGAGAGGGAAAGGCAGAGAGGAAGAGACGAGGTGTCTTTTTTTTTTTTCAACAGCGTGACAGTGTTGACTGTTGACGGCTGGGAGTGTCATTGTGGGCAACGAGAGGGAATTACCAGACATGAAGCAAACTAATTACTGGCTGATTCACTAATTACCTCCAGAGAACGAGACGGAGAGAGAGCTGCTAAGTGAGCATCTCCCCTCCTGTCATAAAATAATGGGAGAGGAAAAGAACAGCAGCCTGACACAAAGTGCTTCGTGACATCATAATGAGAAATGAACAAATGAACCATTTGTTGCATTTTTCTTAAACAAATGTTGCCGTATTAACCTGTTGGTTTAAAACTAGAACTACTGTAAACATAAAAAAAAGAAAAAAAAAATTCTTAGGCACATTTCACAATGTTTGGATTGCTAATACACTTACTATTGATGTTAGGCCTAACATCTATTTGGGTTTTTACAGTACAACCTTTAAAAGTATACTCCATTTGATAGTGTGTGCTTGACATATGCGCAGAAGAACCAGTAGGCCTAATCCTTGTCCAGAGTTGCACTTTTTTCCTAAAACTGATGAGTGAAAATAATGTATTCATATTCGTTTAAAGTAGAGTGGCAGGTGTCTTTTAATTCCCCAAAACAAGCACTGATCAATGCAGGTGTCAATTCGTTTTTTGCTGTCTTTAGTAGTTCTGCCTCCTTCGCTTCTTTTCCAACTGTGAAACAACGGCCCGGGTCAGTGTTGCCTCCTTGTGGACAAACTACTGTAATCAGCCATGTTAGCATTGATAGAAAAACTGTGCTGTGCACATACAGTACACACAAACGTGCAGGCTGATGATGAAATTAGTCACACAGACTGTACCCATAACCTAGCTTATGCGTAAAAAAACAAAGTATACTTTACGTATTAGTTGGTCATAAATGTATGTAAATAAATTTCCCTACTAACCTGCAGCAGTCTAGTGCTCATCTGAGCGCTCATAAACAGTGTTTTTTCCATTTACGAATCATATTTCATACCTGTTGAGTTACCATATATAAACGGATTTGACTGATAAACAAGATTTGTTTATGTGTGCTGCTTGTTTTCCTCTTGTTCCAGTCTTTCAATCGACGTTAAACATATATAATTAACCAGTAAAGAATAAACAGTAACGCGCTGACAGCGCTACTATTATAAATATTTAGAATTTTGGCATAAACATGTAAATTAAATACAATTAAATGATTTTCAATTAAAGAAAACAAAACAAAAAAAACATTTAATGCCAAAAATAAAGGTTTGGTCTCATATTATTCATCAGAATTATTTCTTCTCTTGTCCCTGAAAATGTCTGGATTTTTAAGTCTTTTTGCAGAGACTCATTTTAAATGGCGTTTAGTCAACTAGCAGCTATAGATAGCACATTGAAAATACCGAAATACGTAACCAGACCTTGCGAGCCATACTTGGGTGCGTCACGAAGCTCAGTGCAAGTAGACCATTGAGGGTCTTTACGGTGCATTTGCTGTCCTGACAACCACCACGCCCAAAGGTGATATTGTGGATCCTGAGAGGGTCATGTCTATATTGATTTCCTCTCTAACTGCTAAAGAGAGAGAAACATCGTGCAAGAGAGAGAGACAGAAAGAAAGAAACAAGAATATGACAGTGGCAGAGATGTCGGAGGGGAGTGGTTATTACTTAGATAAAGAGACTCCTTTACTTAGATAAAGCGAGGGAGTGAACGAAAGAGAGACTGTGTGACAGAGTGAGAAAAGAGAGCGAGGGAAGGAGGGAATGCTGACACTAGCGGAGAGACTAAGATCTAGATAGAGGAGAGAAAGAGAGACTCATTTGCAGTCTGTCTTTGTGGAGAGGGTCATGAGCTTTTGCACACGCTCAGAGCGTGCCTGTCTACATTAGCTAGCAGAGCGCGTAGCGACGGGGGCTAACGCTAGATCTCACACACGCTCCACAACGGAGGGATGAAAGACACAGGTTAAGACCCTTAAATATCACTGGGATTTAGGTCTGAGAGAGAAACCGAGAGAGAAAGAGAGAGAGAGAGAGAGAGAGAGAGAGAGAGATACAAATAAAAGTAGTGTGAGTTTAGTAGAAAAGAAAACGTTATTTTAAAGGGATAGTTCACCCAAAAATGAAAATTCTGTCATTAAATACTCACCCAAATGTCATTCCAAACCTGTAAGAACTTCATTCATCTTCGGAACACAAATTAAGATATTTTTGATGAAATCCGAGAGCTTTCTGACCCTCCATAGACAGCAACACAACTGACACGTTCAAGACCCAGAAAGGTAGTGAAGACATCATTAAAATTGTCCATGTGACATCAGTGGTTCAACCGTAATGTTATGAAGCTATGAGAATACTTTCTGTGCGTAAAGAAAACAGAAATAACATTCAACAATTTCTTCTCTTCCGTGTCAGTCTTTGACAGGTGTACATAAGACTACCATGACTCAGTCGTTATTTTTGTTTTCTTTGCGCACAAAAAGTATTCTCGTAGTTTCATAAAATTAAGGTTGAACCACTGATTTGAACCACGGGTTTGAAACGACAGAGTGAATAATTAATGACCGAATTTTCATTTTTGGGTGAACTATCCCAAAGTAAACACACAGTCAGGGTCTTAAAATAAACATTCTACCACACTGTTTAAAAATATTTCTTATATTCACCCTGATTCTGAATGTATTTCTTGTTTATTGACAGGAAAATTATTTTGCTGTTTTTTTCCTTACATATTTGTGACAAAGTACAGGTCAAGGTCACTCACAGCAACATACGAGATGAGCCAGTATCCATCTCTCTATAACACAATACAAATGTGTTCCTCATATTTTAATGTCATGGCTTAATGTGAAAAGTTTCCCACATATTTGTGCCTATGATTTGAAATCTGCACATCAGCAAGTGTTCGATCAATGTTTTTATAATATTACTTAGATGTTGACCATGTTACACAGATTCTAATAAAGTTAACAGCTGTCTAGTAGCTCATTAGCAAGTTTTATTTACTCACCTAAGCCAATTTTACTCACATTTGGCACTTGGCAAGTGTTCAACTTGGATTCTGCATACAGCAGTGAAAAACCCTCTCTCACACACAGATACCAAAGGCATGTAAGCAATCATACACACATGAAATGCCACCTGCAGTGAAATTAAGCTTTTAGTGTCAGTAGTAAAACTGACTCAGGCTTTTTCAGTATCTAATGGTCATGAAAAAGACCAACTGCTTTCCTCTATTTCAATAAACACCAGACGCTGTAGCCTATGTATTGGCCAATTTGCAGCAACACTGCACTCGCTTGAAGAGTCAAAACTGCTTCAATTTGAATCGTCACTCTCCAAATCAAGCACGCTATTGCTGGGTGGGAGTTTAGAGAGCGTTTACAATGTTAGGAAACATCCCTTCCTGGGATGTGCTGAAATACTTCCAAAATAAACAAGTTGTGGGTTGTCTGAATGATTAGTTAATGAGACAGTCTTAAGGTAGCCTCGTTAAGTTACTGTCACTTTTGATCAATTTAATGTATCCTTGCTGAATAAAAGACCTGACCCCAAAAATTGGAAACTTTTGACTTTTTGGATGAATTCAGAAAGTCTATCAGCTACTGTTAGCATGCTAAAGCACATTGTTAGAACATTCCAACTCGCTCCGAGAAGTTTCTGCTAATTTCATCCCACTAAATAATATTAAGTATTACAAATATTTTGATGAACTAGTCAGTTTTTGGACAGCTACTCGACAATTCTATTGTCCTGAACCATTCCTTTATCTCTCCTCCAAAACATCTAAGCAACTTTTAACTCCACAAAGTGTTACATGAGGCCAGTTTAAGTTGTCTAGCTTAATATAATCAGCAATGAGAAGACATGTAAGATGAGAATAAAATGGCCGCAAGCCTTTTCACTCTTGAAAAGCTAAAAAGCTGTTAAAGGAGCACAAATGTGATTGGTTCAAACTAAGGTTAATGCATGTTCAAGCCTGAACTTGTCAAGTTAAACAAGCAGAAAATCTCCTGTGTGATAGTGGATGTCTGATGGGATGCACAACTACATCCAAAGAAATGAGTTATGTACTTTGAATCAGAGAACAAATTGCTGTACTAAGCTAAATATAATTAGTAAAAGTCATTTAGGAAAGGCTGTTAGACGCACACGCACACGCACACACACACACACACAGAGTTGTGCATGAATTCCCAGGTGAGTCTGAAGACATGACCATGGCTATTTTTGTCTCATCTACAAAAAAAGAAAAGGAAAGAAACGGAAAAGGAGGAACGGAAACAAGACTCTAAATATAGTTCAATGCAACATTCCAGAAGAGAATAATACTCTTTCCTGCAGTTTGACCAGAGATTGAAAGAAGCGAAGAGAAAGAATTAAGAAATACAAGCGATAAACACCAAGTAATGACCTTAAGAATCACATAAACATGATAATAATGATTCCAAAGGCCTATTTTGAGAAAATACAGCATACTTCCACTTCATCACCTAACTTGCTAAGGAAAGGAAAATAATTGACAAAGAATTGTTTTGGCAATATGTATCTAAGTATGTCATGCCAATAAAGCAATATGAATTGAATTGAATCGTGACAATTTTTACAAGCTTGACACAAACTCTCTTCAAGAAGAGGTCAAACGAAAGAGAGAAAAAAAGATTGCCACACAACTGTTTCTGAGGGCTACTCAAAACCAAGTTGGTTACAAACAACGCACCTATATGTATAATTTATATAATGTGTCAATTTTGATTGAATGTTGACTAAATCTAATTTATATTACAAAACCACTGGCATCCTGCATCTGTACTTCTGTGACACTCTCATCGTTTCTTTAGGTAATTAGTTATGATGTACAGATTTGAGTTATAATCAGAGTCTTAACACATTTTTCCATTTTTAAATTAATTCTGCAGAAGTTCCTGTAAAATCAGTGCAGAAAATGTGACAAATGTCCACAGGCCTAGTTATGATGCTCCTCAACAAGTAATTTTGGTTTACTTGCAGCTAGTGTACAGTAAGCAGCCTGACCTTTTACTTGCTGGAGACGGAAGAGGGAGAGACAAGATAAGGTAAGAGCTTTTTCTGCAAGTTCAGCAGGAACTGTTTGTGCTATTCCAATCCAAGGGTGACATGTGGGAAGGGAGGACAGACATAATCAAACGCTCAAGTGCAGAGAAGCACAGAGAGATGAGATGAAGATGGGCCATTCAGACCAATCACACCCTGAAACAGATGAGCAAATCCATCAAGCTTAATAGCAGGCATCAGAAAGAAAGACAGGAAGTGGCATGGAGAACACATGAGAGAGAAAGAGAGAGCGAGAGACAGATAGGAGCACAGGTCAGCAGGAAAAGAGAAGGTTTGCTGACTTGTCAGATTTAAGCTCCCCTCCTCCCCCACGCACTTTCACAACAACAGGACAACTCCTATTCTGTCCCATTCAAATCAAGAGATCTGCAATTACAAATTACAATATGGATGCAATAATATTCAAATTCTGCTCTTTACAGATTAGCTGTTAATTATTTTATGTTATGGTCGATAACTGATAAATGGTTGATAATAATTATTAGAATTCTATACTGTATTGACAAAAAATGCACTAAAAAAATTTTTTTTAAAGCAAATTTAGAATGTTGATTTTGAGATTTGCTAAAGATAACATTTATTAAAGATTACATTTAAGAGAATGTTACATAATGTCAAAGAAAATCTTTATTTTTATTTTATTTTTTAAGAAATGACTTTTATTCAGCATAAAAACATTAAATTGATCAAAAATAAAAACTTTAAATTTATTATTTAAAAAAAAATCGCTGCTGAAAATTTACATTCACAAAATTTACATTTTAAAATCTATTAAAATAAAAACAGTTACATAAAACTTTAATAATATTACTATTTGTACTGTGTTTTTATTCAAATAAATGTAGTCTGAGCAGAAGAAACTTTAAAAAATGTTCAAAAACATTTAAAAATCAAGGGAAAGAAAGGGGGGAAAAAAGTTGAAATGAGCGCAACAAATTCCCAAAATTGACAAGACAACAGACAAACAAACTGAAAGAATCTGTAATTTTGACCACTAACTTATGTGGGACATGTATATTGTGTCCTAAATGAAAACACGGTTTCACTTTATTTTGATGGTCACATTCTGTTGACTATAAGTAACATTGCACCTACATTTCTACCAACTCTCATTAGAGTGTTAGTAGTGTATTTGTTGACTGGTAAGGTTAGGGTTGGATTCGTTGGAATAAGTTGACATGTAGTTGCAAAGTTACTTACAGTCAGTAGAGTGTCTGTTGAGAGACCATCACAATAAAGAGTTAGCAGATATGAAGCAGACAGTCTACTAATAATCTAATGAGAGTTTGTTGACATGTAGTTGCAACATTACTTAGTGTCAACAAAATGTTCAAAAGGGACCATCAAAATAAAGCGTTACCGAAAACACTTTAAAAAGTGTCCTATTACTAGCATAGTGCACCCTCATCTACAGAGGTGATTCCCACGCCAAGGTCAAACGTCTCAAATAGCAACAAGAGAGCAAACACTTTCCAAATCGGTTACAGCACACTGAATTAAAGACACCTTCTAAGGTGTTTGAATGTCCACATGACTTTCATAACATATAGGCTGTGTGTGTTCTTGGATCTCTGGAGAGAAGAAATCTGTGTACGTTTCGGTGATTTTATTCAACATACAGTAGGAAAATCTTTGATGGGTGGGTCACTCCAAATATGTTATTATACCAAATTCACCAGAACAATCCACAATGATCTGAATGATCAGTGAGCAGACCCCAATGTCAGAAAAATTCCCCACCATCACTCAAAGAAGAACAGAACTGAACGAAGTGGAGGCAAAGATGGTGGAAAATAAAACCATGCAACAAGCTGAAAACAACAGAGATAAGGCACAGAAAACACGCCGAGGGCATGAGAAGGTAGAGGCTGATGACGAATAGAGCGAGAGAGAGAGAGAGAGAGAGAGAGAGAGAGAGAGAGAGAGAGAGAAAGAGAGTCTCTACTGCCAGATTAGCGTCTGACGTAACATTATCGCACTGCTGATAGGAGCAAGAGCTGGAAAGAGCAACCATTAGGGAGGAAGGCAAAGAGTGAACGAGGGACGAGAGAGGAAGGAGGGGGAGAAGGACGGAAGACTTTATGGCTGGAACAAGACAGACCTTTTACCACCACACACACAAAAAAAGAAGAGAGTAAGAAAAGACAATGAACAAGGGATGGAATATTGTGAGGCCAAGAGAAAAAGAGTGAATAGGCTAGAAAAAGCGGGAGACAGATAAACAGGACTAAGGGAGAAAAATTAAATGCAATCAAACAGAGAAACAAGATATAAAAAAGGAGAGATGAATTCAGGCCATTTTGCCATAATTTTGGGTATACCAGACTTATATTCTATATTAATATCTACATTAAAAATAGTGCTGTCAAACGATTAATCGCGATAAATCACATCCAAAATAAACGTTTTTGCTTACACAATATATGTGTGTACTGTGTGTAATACATGTGTGTATACAAACACATGCATGCATACATTTAAGAAAAATGTTATTTTTATATTTTAAATATATTTATATATAATATAAAATGTAAGAATATAAACATATAAATGTATATACATGTAAATATTTTCAAAATATATACTGTATGTGTGTGTGCAATTAATCGTTTGACAGCACTAGTTAAAATACACACTCTGTTCAAGATCAGACACTTAAACTATTATTTAACAAGATTTACAGCATACAATTGTGAGAAATCAATTGCTTAGTGAGGAACTGAGAGATAGTTTACATGAGGGTGTAAACTTAGTTTAACTTTTAGATTTTTAACTATCATTTGAAATGTTGATGTTATCATAATTTCTGTAATTTCACCAAACAGGGTGGACAAAGTAATTAAACGGATCAAGACCTGACTAACAACACAAAACATCACAGAAATCAATCTCCGGTGCTAATACTTGCTGATGTTTGAGCTGTTGTTTTCTCACTAAAATAATGCCACTTAGATGATGTTGTTGTCAGGAGCTGGTTTTTGTTAAAAGGTATTTTACAAACAACTAACAGAGTGGAGCTTAAAGGGATAGTTCACCTAAAAATGAAAATTGTCATCATTTACTCACCCTCATATCATTCCAAACCCGTATATGTTCCAAAGAAAGAAAGTCATACAGTTATGGAATGATATGAAGGTGATTAAATGATGACAATTTCCATTTTGGGGTGAACTATTCCTTTTATAATATACGGACAAAGTGAAATCCTATAAACTGTCTCCAAGGAATATGAACCCCAGAACACCACTGTGAATTCTCTTCAATTTTTGCTTCCATAGTCTCTCACACAACCTGAATAAGGAAATTGTTTTCATTTGTCCTGCTCCAGTCCTAGACCTAAAACCACCTTCCCTCACTGATGTTCTCTTCTCGACACACACCAGACATCAGAGGGGCTGAAAGAATGCCTGGCATTCCTGAGGCAGAGCCAGAAGCGAGGGCCGAGCTTTGAGGGAGGACCGATCCTCCTCAAGCCTCACACCTCCTTCTCACTGCTGGAATGCAGCTCCTTAACCTCTGTGCATTTATTCAGACGAAGAAACAGTAAACTGCAGAGTGAGAGATTATCCACTTTGAGCTGTGCTACATGAAGCACAACACGCGGCTTGATTTGATTTTCTCCTTTACCTGATAAACTTAGGTGGTACACGTGAGGAGGTAACAGGTCTGAAGTGGCTTTGGTGAAGAGGCCAAGTACCTAATCTACATATTTTCAATCAAATATGGAGATTAGGTATTGGTGGAGGAAGCCAAGATTTGTTGTGGTTTCAAGCTATTGGATAACACTTCAAGATATCACTGCTGTAAAAGTAGAGTATGCCTAGATTAGCTTAAAGGTCTCCTGTGATGCACATATAATTTGGAGATGGTTTGTTTGTGGATTGAGCACTGTAAACAGCTGTTCAGGATGGTCTCTGATCAAGGCCTCCACTTCAGTTGACAGAATGCAACAGTTGGGTTCCAGAAGTAAAAAAGCCCATTCGTATTCTCCACTGTGAAATAGATTTTTAATGATAACTTATAAACATTTAAAGACGGACCTATTGTGAGCTCCAAGGTTGTTAATCGATGGTATATGCTTATGTTGAAGCCATCTGCTCACATTATTTCAACTTAGTTTTAAAATAATTGTGTTAAACATTTGAAGTTGAAATTCCACCAATCATAAAGCACAGCAAACAACATATTCTAAAGTTTGTAATGTTATGATTCACCTCATAGCTGGTTGGTTTCGTTTATGGCTTATGCTACTTTAATAAAGACTTAAAATTCCTATAGGAAAACAGTGGGCAAAAAGTGGGTGGGCACTAATTCACTATGACTACTGCATGTAATAGATACTCGTCTTAACTGCTTTTTCATATATGAATGCATTCATTTTGCAAAGCTGAAATGAGAGGGAAATAGTCCATTTAAATGTTACTTTTTGCAATATCATATAGCCAAAATGGATCCTTTTCAACTAGTTTAGGACAAACCATCTTGTCTTGGCCAGTGTGTTTCCATTTGCCACCCACTGTCAGGTGTGAAGCCGCCTGACGTCTCCATATCCAACCTTAACTCTAATGGTGTCGATGAAGCAATAGAGTCTCCTTCCCTTTCATCCACACTGATTTATGACCAGAACTACAAAGATTGCCTTTAACAGCCCCGACAACGCAAGGTCTCGCCTCACAAAGACACACCATCCCGCGCTTTTCCTCATCAAGGTTAAAGCGGACAAAAACAAATAAATGATCACATCACGACCGATGTCTCAACTGAGTGCGGACTATAAAATAACCAGTAAGGGCTGGGGACGCTAATGAGGCTGTGGAGGTGAAGGTGTTTATGGCTGAAACAAAATGAAACCATGGCGGAAGGCGGTCGGGGCCTCAATCACGCACCACAGATGCCGCCAGCGGCAGGTAGTGTTCGCTAAGAGCGGCAGCAAATTCCCTCCCCTTGACAGTGAAACTGAAGCTGGTCGCACCAGTGATAAATGGCCCTCTTCGCAGCAGGGTCGTCCTCGCGGGAACGCCAGGTTTTTGTCTTTTGACTCCTCCCGGGGTCCGCAGGCCATGACGTTCCCAAATGAGATCCGGTTTAGAATTCCTGCATGCCCTCTGTGCCTCCAATTTTAGAATCCTTACCGCCGCAGCGGGCACAAAGATGGCGTTCTTCATGGCAAGCTGCAAATCCCAAGTGAGTGATTGAGAAAAATGGGGGTTTAAAATGGTCTCTTGTTAAAATGGTGAGGAAAGAAAGATCAGGGTTGACAGAAGATGGCAGATGACATATGAGCAGCAAAAATAAATAACAGAATACCTTGAGGACAGGCTAAAATGGGGATTCAGTGTTCTTACAATAAATCTGACTTTGGATACGTCAGCACATACAGCACGGATTTTACGTCACACTGAGGGGAAACGTCACTGTAGTGTCCAAAAAAAATCAAATAAACACTGCCAATGAAGCCCGATCTTGCAAATATTCCCTAACATTTTGAACATAAGCAACAATTAAAAGAGACTACTTTAAAATAGAAAATAAAATAAAATAAAATACAATACTAATGACCAATCGAGAATCAGATACCATGTGAGAAGAAGCTGTATTGTTTCTCTCTATTGATCTGGACACACGTGTCTCTCTCTAGGAAGTGTGGCCTCTCTTCCATGGATGCAGTACCCATCCTCTGACTCCTGATTTAGCCCTCCCACCAGCTTACAGGGACACACACACATGCACACATACATCCCAGTTCATAGGCAGGGCTTAGCAGCGTGGAGGGACAATTTCAAGCCTAGTCACTCCGCAGTGACCCCAAACCAGAGACCGCCACTGGATTAGACATTCGTGCTCTCTCTCTCTCACACACACACCCCTCAAATGCCCATTTACAATCTGCTACACTGTTCACCACTCTCTAATTCTTTCTAGATCTCTTTTTCTTCATATAGCTGTGCTCGTCTAAACACTGCTTTAATACTGGACACAGCTGTCTGAAAGATGTTTCTTTATGTTACTGCCTTTTTTTTTTTTACATTACTTAGTTCCAACAGAGCGTCTGGTCTGAAAAACTTCCACTATATCCTTCATTTTATTGTCTTTTATAAAGTCCCCAGTCAAATTCACACACACTTTTACTCTGGACATATGACTGAAAACATGCTGAGCAAGAGAACTGAGTTAATAATCCAACATGGTCACATAAATATTCCAATTTTTAACTCATACAAAGGATGTCTGATGATTTTTAGTGAACTGGTTTGCTCAGATGGTTTAAAGACATCAGTTTAATGCAACAATTCACAGATTCCTTTTAGTCCCATTATTCATAGAAATATTTATCAGAAAACATTTGAAAACATATTCAGTTAAATACTTCAGTTTTGCGCTGTGATTTCTTATGTTTATTAGTCTCATTGGTGGTATTTTGTTCTGTCACTATAACAGAGATCCCAAGTGTTTTTGGAATCTAATCTAACACTTTGTTTTACAGTGTCCTTATTAGACATTACATGTATTTACTGTAGTAAATTTTGCATGATTACACACAACTAACCCTAAACCGAACCCTATTCCTAACCTTTTAGTAAGTACATGTTGTTTTGTATAATTACACTGTAACAAGAGCATTAAACATTGAAACTAATACAAATAAATAAATAGTTATATTATATACACACACACACACACACACACACTAGTGCTGTCAAATGATTAATCGCGATTAATTGCATCCAAAATAAAAAACTTGTTTACATAATATATGTATGTGTACTGTTTATTTATTATGTATATATATAAATGCATATAACAATATTTACATGTATATACATTTATATATTTATATTATATATAAATATATTTAATATATAAATAAACATTTTTCTGAAATATATACATGCATGTGTTTGTATTTATATACACATAATAAATATACACAGTACACACATATACAGTATTATGTAAACAAAAACTTATCTCGGATGCAATTAATCGTTTGACAGCACAAATATATATATATAAATTTTGCAAAATTTGCTACCAGAGTAAATCAAAGAGTAGTTATCTGTGACAAGCTATTAGGATCGATTTGAAACTATTATCTACTTTTTGTTCATATTTAATGTCTTTTTAAAGTGTAGCCTGGCTGTAACTGAACTCCAAAACTGTAACTAACCTAAGCACAAGCTAATCATAATTTCCAAGTAACTTCCCCAATACTGTCTCTATAACACACTGCACCACTTACAATTTCGCTTGTGAATTTATCACATTACTCAAAGCTCTCCAAGGATCAGTGAACGCTGCTGAAATGTAAAGGAGGGCGGATTCCGGACCTGGAATTGGTATTCGGTCTTTCTCTTCACCTTTCCCTCCCTCCCTCCCTCCCTCTCTCTCAATATGGCATAACAAACCCATACGGACCATGTCCAGCATCTTGACATTCCCCCAGCGTGCGACTCACTCATCGCATAACACCACTGTCCCATCTCTTCCTTTCACTCTCTCTTCCTTCACTTTCTTCACCTCTCTGTGTTATCGCTCCCCTTTGGAGAGCTATCTCGCTCCCCTTTGCCTTCCTTATCGGTCCGCTCCAGCCCACCACACACACAGGCAAACAAAGAGCTCCATCAGCCCTGGGAAGAGGTGTCGAGAGGGGGCAGCGCAGCCAGGGGCTGGTCTGGAGGGGCGGCGGGCGTCTGGTAGGGGGGATTGGGGCAAAACGGGGTTATTTCATTACAGGCTAAAGAGACTATATGCTGGTTACGGTTGTTGACGATGGAGGGAAAGAGACAGAGAGGATGAGAGGGGAAACAGACACAGGTTACGCTCTTTGTGTGTCTGTCCGTGCTTGTGAGTGCTGCTGAAATGACACCATCAGTGCAGTGGGCGGCAGCGGTTTCTGATAGATGGCTAGACAAGAGGATGGGGGTTGAAAATATCACTGTGTTTTCCTCTCTTATCTGGTGACACAAAACACAGCGAAGTGCAAAATAATTTGGCTAATTCATTACACTGACAGTTTTAGTATTTTTCATGGTGTATTTTTTACAACGAGATAATAAGTTTAATGCATGGATGAGTTACAGAAAGGCAACCGTGTTACTATACACCTGGAAACGTGATAATGCCATGCACTGCATTGCTAAATGCTAATTAATAATATGAAAGGCTAATTGCTAGCTGCTAATTAAAGGATAAATAAAGATAATTTATTAGCACTTATCAGGAGTGATATTAATAAGAGATAAAGATTAGCATGTGATGTACATCAGGGTTGTCACTGGGGATGATGCATTGACCTAAAATATGCCAGTCAACCTAAAATATGCTTTATATTGCAACATCTAAATTATCCAGAATATTCAACAAAAATATTTTTTCATACAGTAATTATTATTTATTTATATAGTATTTTTCACTCAATAATAATAATAATAATAAAGTCAAAACAAATTAAAATACTGTCTAGAAAATGTTTTCTTTAAATTAACAATGTAACATTTCCCCATAATAATAACAATTATAAAATTATATTATTATTAATATTTAATTTTTTACTATTTTAACTTAATTTTTTTCCCTTAATTTGACCCTTAAAATTTACTTTTGTTTGTATTCTAATAATAATAATAATTATTATTATTATTCGTAGTACTAATAAGTAAAAACAAAAGTAAATGTAAGGGCCGGATCAAGTATAATAATAATAATAATAATAATAATAATAATAATCAACATCATCATCATCATGGTATTACTTTTAAAAGATTTACTGTTAACTTATAAAGTAAACATTTTCCTCAAAAGTATTTTGGCTTTAGTACAAATAAAAGCCAGTTCTGATGACAATGTCAGTTTTAAAGTCATTCTCACCATTTTCCACACGCACAATAAATAGGTTTGTATTAGATAATTATATAGCCTTTGCTTTTGAATAAAGTGGTCCCTCGAAAGGAGATCATCGTATCTGGGGGTCCTTGGTAAAGAATGCATGACAAGCCCTGATAGAAATTCTTAAGAAAGAAAGAAAAAATAAAAAATAAAAAAAAAGAATGAAAAGGAAACCGTGACAGTGAGAAAAAGAGAGTCCTTATTTTCCTCAGTATTGATATGTTCTATTCTTCTTCTATACACACACACACACACACACACACACACACACACACACACAAGACATAGAGGAAGACGAAACAGGAGCAGATCTCCCAGCTCTACCCTCCATCTCCCACATCCAGACTGTACCTGCAGCATCCTCTTCTCTCACTCCCTCCGTTTCAATGGAAATGGGCAGAAACGATCCATTACCACTAATGAATTGATTCAATTGGGCATAATAGAGTCATTTATCTATCAGAGAAAAGCCAATTCATGTTGAGAGAAAGAAAAGTGAACGAGGGGGGAGAGGAAGAAAATGGTGGAAAGGAGGGGGGGGGGGGATTGGGTGCGCTTGAGGATCGCTCTCATCTTTGGTAACTAGGCCAGAGTGCTGAAGCTTTGCCATAGCATGCCACAATGTCGAGCAATGCATACACACACAGTAAGTGAATGATTCAATTCCGCCTTGAAGCAGCGGGGTCTGTGATAGGCAGAGCAGCGCGTTTCGCAGGAGGGAGATGGAGGGAGCAGGGACCAAATTGAAAGTTAGTGTGCAAAGTGAATTATCTCTGGCTTCGTTGAGCTCCACTGGCTAGGAGGTGAGAGCGTGTGTGGTGTGTGTGGGTGTGTGTGTGTGTATGCGCAGGTGAAAGCCAGGCAGCTTGGGAAATAATGATATTATATGACGGCACAGCCAGGCAGAAAAAGCCACATATACAGACATAAAGACACAAGAGTGAACGCTCAATTTTTGCGGCCTTGGTTCTGGAAATAGTTTTCCTATTCATTTTCTCAATGGAAAAAAAATAAGGAATAAAGGCTTCTACGAAATGAACCAAACCATCCAGCTTCAAAATGAATCAGATGGTCACAATAAGAAGTATAAAAAGCACTTGAAAACTGGTAAAGACAGAAGCACAACGAATTAAGCCATTAACCACTGAATTTTAGCATACACTGACTGCAATATATTGATAATATTAGTTGCATTAGCTGCAACAAACGATTATTTTGATAATCGATTAATCTAACGATTATTAGACCGATTAATCGTCGATTATTTCACTGATTAATCAGTAGACTTTGTTTGATTATTCAGATTTTGCAACTAGTTAAAATATTAAGTTACACATATTCTAACATAAATAAAGGTCACTTCAGCTTTAGAAAAGCATATTATGTAATTACAATTATTATACAATTAATTGGTAACACTTTACAATAAGGTTCATTAGTTAACATTAGTAAACATGAACTAAGAATGAACAATACTTCTACAGCATTTGTTAATCTTAGTTAATGTTAATTTCAGCATTTACTAATGCATTATTAAAATCACAAGTTGTGTTTTTTAACATTGGTAAATGCACTGTGAACTAACATGAACAAACAATGAACAACTGTATTTTTGTTAACCAACATTAACAAAGATTAATAGTTAAATGTAATAAATGCATTGTTCATTGATGTTAATTAATACATTAATGTTAACAAATTATACCTTATTGTAAAGTGTTACCAATTCATTATACAAATAGATGTATTTGGCACACAAAATGAGATGACAGACAGAGACACTCTCACCATTTAATTAGCTACATGAAAAAGTAAATGAATGACACATCATTCTGCCTAACATCTCCTTTTGTAAGTCATATAGATAAGAAACAAAATAAAGGTAAGTGATAAGACGCTTTGGATAAACTATTTTATTCACAACACAATGTCTTAAAATACCTTATAGGGTTATGATAACCAAAACAGTCCTGATCTAAATCAAGCTTCGATCTCTGTAAACCAAACTATCACTTTAATTAAATTATTTTTTTCCCACTAATAAAAATATTTTATCATTAGCTAGCTCCACACTGGAGAGCTGCTTTACAGACAATCAAGTTGTAATTCTAACTGAAAGCAACACTGACTCTGGTTTTTCATGTTTAATACCGTAAAGCTGATCTATTGCATAAAGTACTATATAAATAAACATGATGTGACCGGACTTCACTGGAGTAACGTTACGTTACTGAACAGCAGAGCTCATGCAAACATCCACATCGTTGTAATCAGATGCATTTTTAACTGCTGCTTTCACACTGCTGCCAGTTTGTGTTGTGTTTATTTCGTTACTGAGAGAAAAGCGCGCAATATATATTTACATATTCATCCAAACGCCGCTCAAGTTCGGACGCATTTTCTCTGAAACTCTATGTCTGTCTTCTTCTGTTGAATTGCATCCAGGAGAGCTGAATTACAGTCTTGCGCTACAGCGCCACACTGGTCAAACCGCAGTATTGCAGGCTCTTACATTAGGTCATATGAGATCAAACGATTACTCGACAACAAAAATATTTGTCGACAATTTTTTATTGTCGACGTTGTCGATAATGTCGACTAATCGTTGCAGCCCTAGTTATAATATGCAAAAGTCTAAACATTAATCTCTTAATTTTACAATAAGTAGTGAAACTTACCCAAAATAAAGGCTTAAAAACATCTAAAAAATGCACATTTAAGGGGCTCTTCTTTTGGTGAAAGTTTTTAAACAGCTTTCAATATGGCCGCCAGGCAGTGTGAACACATGGAGACCCATATCTCAGAGTGCAATGATCTGATTTACTTGAAATTACAGGAGGTATATAGTAAAAAACACATAAATTGGTTAAGACATCAAGTAGGATAATACATTATTTTTCCTTTTTATAATCTGAGCTCAAAAATGGAAGTGTGCTTAATGGGTATGTGAGCTTAATAGGTACGTTTACCTAATGCCGAGTTCACACTGCACGATTTTAGCCCGATTTTTCACTCGCCGACAGGTTTTGATAAATCGCCGACAAATGCCCGATATCGGAGGCAAATCGGAGCTCGTTCACACGAGTGACAATCGCGCAGTGTGAATTATCAAAGACGAGATCTGAGAGAATCGCCGACACGTCGCCGACGCCTGTGAAATATTTGGCATGCTAAATATCTGGAGCTGTCGGCGATTCACAATCACGCTGTGTGCAATGATTTCTGACTGAAAACTACATTACGATGACCTTCAGCCAATGAGAGACAAAGATACAGGGCAGAGGGAAGTTCGGTGAGGAGTTATAGACCATATCAGTATTTTAATATGTACAATTATATCATACAGAAACAAGCACAAACGCTTGACCAGCCGCAACATCAGCATAACAGTTACTGCAAATTATTATTTACCAGAACACAATCCCTGGAGCCATGCACCAAAATGGGTTGCTGTGAACAGGTAAAAAGGTGTTTTTTTTAAACAACCATTGAGGAATTTTAACCAAAGTATGTTGCAGACATTTCATGAAGACCCTAAAGAAACATACCAACAAGTGGAAAATGGGCATCTGATGTCCCCTTTAAAGATGTCTCTATGGTGAAACTGAATGAGATTTTTATTTCAAAAGTTTCTTCTGTGATCCAATTCTGTAAAATACTTTGAGATTTTACTTTGGTTCTTCATCAGGTACTGAAAGTCAATTTCAAGCTAGATATAGCAAATCAGACAACAACCATCCCCTAAATCAAACACCAAACTCCTGCAAAGAGGTCAGCCAGCCCGACTTCAGCAAATCCAATGTGCATAATGACTGGCAGGCAGGGAGTGTTTCTGATTCTTTTTCGCCATTTATCTGTCAGGAAAGAGATACATTTTATGTATAGCGTTCTGAAATAATTGCTTTCAGCACCTAAATAGTTTGGGCGGAAACTGCTTCCACACTTGTACACTGAACACCAGCTGTGATCAAACCCCACGCAAGGATGTTCATGTACCTAGAAAAAAAAAAAGACCACTGCATGCCTTGGCTTTCATTGTAAGTGCATTACTGTGACAAACTTTCCTTTTTTTTTTTTTTTTTTTACAATCTGAGCAACAAGTAAAAACTTTTTTCTGTGGTAATCGCTAACATGCCACAGATGCGATCAACAAATCTTATTATATTTAACCCTTAATACTCCTTTACTGCACCTTTAAGAATTCATAATATACCCCTGAAATTTTTCCCATTGACACCTAGGGGTGCGTGAAATACTGCAAAATTTCAATGAAGAAGATTGATAAGATGTATAGAATTTACTTCTAATGTAAACCATTCAATATTCAAACATTTAATAAAGGTTTGATTTTTCTGATTTCATATGTCAGGCTTTACAGGGTTAATATGTAATAATGTTGGTTATTGTTCTTAATGAAAGTTAAAAAAAAACAAGAAAATCAAGGGTCTCTGGGGAACCTGAGATTTTGGTGGTGGGTTTCTAGACCTGTAAAGGTTAAGGATAAATTTATTTGACAAGAAAATAAATATACAAAAATTAAAGACAAGAACCCAGTAACCCTTGTATTATTTACAGCTTTCAGGCCAAGCATAACTGTTGCCGCCACAAAACAGACAGATACTCTGTAATGTACCTACATAAAACAATAAGATCCAAACTCCCACACCTGCTGGAGCAGAGAGCTCACGCTGAGTACATTCTCACCGTGTCAGTCCAACCCTTAGATTACGTCTCATTCGTTTAGACAAACATAGTGCAGCCAACAGATAAAGCCCCAAACTCCACATAGTCAGCCTGAAGAATCCTTATCACCACCTGGGGAACAATGGGTCCTCTCTGATAGGTGACTGCTGCAGTGCCTGATAGGAAAGCTGGCTTCAATCAAACTGTCCATAAATGTGATAAAATGCACAAACAATCATGATGCCAGCACTATTAGTATTGAGTAACCCATGGTAACGGGACAGAAGGGGTGGCGGGAAAAAACAAATGTGGGTCAGGGGAGCTAGCTGGCTTCACTCAACGCGCCATCAATAGCATCAACATAGAACTGCATCAAGGGCCAGGACCGTTACAAAGGTTTCTAGAGGTGAAATAGAAAGCTAGCTATAGGATGGACTCCTGAAGAGCCTGCAAACACTTGTGTAGCAGAAAGTATTTGTATCATGTCCAAACTGTGAGGACATGTAAAGTGCTGCTGATTGTGGCCGCTGCAGCATTCCCAGTGTCCTCTAATGAGAGAGGAGAGAGCTAAAGCAGCCACTCCTCCCAAATAATACACGCAGCTCACTCTCTCTCTCTCTCGCTGTGAGTCCACAGGCAGTGAAGAGTGGGTGGCAAACACAGTGTGCAATGTTCCTCAGGTTGCAAACAGAAACGAAGAATGAGAGCAACAAAGAAAGGAAAATTCACATAAATAGAGAGAAAAAAACGAACCGATAAAGGATACAGAAACCGTAGATTTCCTGATACTTGCAGATGTAATTGAGAGAGTTCTTTCCAACAATGCAGAGTGCATAAAAATTTTGTGCAAATTAAAATATTGAACATATTGGTGTGATGTTTTACATTGCATTTCACCCTCTAAATGCTAGAAATATTCAATCAATTCTTGATTTATACTTTTCTTTGCAATAGTTCTATAAATCCAATTTCATAAATCCTTCCATATATAAAAGCAAAAGTAAAATAGTTCAATATAAATCAGTAATACACATAGATATACATTGTGTGTATATATGTTGCGTGTTGAGGACCCATCAAAATAAAGTGTTAGAAGATATTAAGCAGACAGTCTACTAATATTCTAATGACTGCTAGTTGACATGTAGTTGCAAATTTACTTACTGTTAGTAGAATGTCTAAAGTGGACTATCGAAATAAAGTGTTACCAATGTAATTTATTCCTGTGATGGCAAAGCTGAATTTTCAGTAGCCATTACTTCAGTCTTCAGTGTCATATGATGTTTCAAAAATCATTGTAGCATACAATTTTTTTTGATGCTCAAGAAACATTTCTCTTTGTTATCAATGTTGTGTGGCTTAGTATTTTAGTGGAAACTGATACATTGTTTCAGTATTTTTTGGTAAATAGAAAGTTCAAAAGAACAGCATTTATTTAAAACAAAACTTTTGTAACATTATAAATGTAATTCTAAAAACATTAGTAACAACTGTACAGAGAACAGTAGCACGTTTTACAAATAAATAGAACAACTGCTTGTCAAAACACAAACACATGTTAGACAGTTAATACTGAACTAACAATCTCTGAACATCGTTGAGTCTTGGTGTTGACAGATTTTATCTGTCGGCGCTCTCAATATGTGAGCGCTGCCGAAGATGTTCAGAGTTTTAAATCACAGATACATATCAATGTCACACACACTTTATTTTCAACCCGGAAATACACTAGATCTAGCCCATCTGTCAGCAAGAGTGACCTAGACCTGCTGTATCCAAAATCAAAGGCAGCTGCCCAATTAGTCAATGATTCACAATGATTTGTGCTGCCGATATAACATGATGCTTGACTATTTTTAACTTTCTTTTTAGTTCCCGAACTCACAAATGTTGAGATTTTTTAGCAAAAGTGGATTACAAATGCACATTTTAATAAATGGATTCCACATACTGAATTAACACACACAACGCAACAGACTAATGTTTAGTGTGGTATAATGCCTACTGATTTATTTACTATTTAAAATAATAGTATGCACACAGTGTATACTGTAAGCTTAAAGGGATAGTTCACCCAAAAGTGAAAATTCTGTCATCATTTACTCACCCTCAAGTAGTTCCAAACCTGTATGAATTGCTTTGTTCTGCTGAACACAAAGGAAGATATTTTGAAGAAAGTTTGTAACCAGGCTGTTTTGGGGCACCACTGACTTCCATAGTAGGAAAAAAAAACAATACTATGGAAGTCAATGGTGCCCCAGAACTGCTCTGTTTCCCACATTCTTCAGAATATCTTCCTTTATGTTCAGCAGAACAAAGACATGTTCTAAAATATTTTAATATGGCTGAATTTGTATTTAACATGATAACAATTAAATAGAAACATTGTAAGTTACTAATGCTTAGGCTACATTTCCTCAGTAAGCAGCAGCTACACTGGAAAAAATGCTTTTCTTACTTAGATTTTTAATCTTGTTTCCAGCCAAAATATCTAAAAATTATTAAATCAAGAAGGATTTTCTAGAGAAGTAAAAATTATTGTCTTGTTTTCAGAAAAAACATGTCAAAATTAAGTGAGTTTCAAATGATGACAGAATTTTGATTTTGGGTGAACTATCCCTTTAATGAATGTGATTCTGAAGTCATGCAGTATGGTGTTGTTTATTTATAGGCTAACTTCAGCTTCTGGAGATTGCATTTAGTCTAGACTGTGATCTTTTAAGTAAAGTTTATCAAGAACAAATCATGTAAGAATCAAACTTTTGCTGATCACAAACCTTTTCTGCAATAATCCAAAAACCAATCCTATTGGCTTTTCATCGAGGGATGCTAACTTGATGCTAACTTGTTTCAAGGGAGGCAGAGGGAGGCAGTGCCTCCTCAAAATATTGGATGAGGGAAAAAAAAAATCGTAGTACAAAAATAAAACAATGCCAATATTACAAAATATAACATTAAAAAAAAAAAGTATAAATCACTCATTTTTCTAAAGAAACATTGTCCAACAGCAACACCAGCAGGTGAAGTTACAGCAGGAGTCCATGTCTTTCTCGCCTCCCCTGAGCCCACAGAGTTTTAACAGACCTCCTAAAGTTGGGAATGAATGGGGGCAATGCCTTCATTGCGATATGATTGGATATGACTGGTTATGTTTGGCTGTGACTGGTTCATGCAATAAATCGCACCTCGTGTTTGTGCATGTTCCACTACAATCTAACCAATTTGTTACATCAAAATAATATTTGAAATGACCTGAATGACCAGCAGGAGTTTTTAATAATAAACTTTAAACTTAACTTTAAAATTTAAAGTAAATCTCTGTCTGTGACCAGTATTTACAGATCTTTGATGACTGATGATACGAAAAATTCAAAAATAGTTAAAAGTTAACTATTAAAAAGAATAGCTGAACAGAAGCTCACAAATAAAATATAATGCTTAAATTGTTACTGCCTTGAGATATTATTTTGGAATAAATCTAAAATGCCTAAAAACACTAACTTAAACACCAACTAAACAGAATATTGATTACATTGTTAATGTAAATATATGAAATAGAGTGTTATGCACAATATTGGTAGAAAAAGGTACAAAAGAGATCTAGCTTAGCAAAAACAGTACGATTGAGTAAGAAATTTTTCATACACCGTAAAAAATTATTTTACAAAGTTAAAAGTTAAAACGAAGATTATTCAAGTGCAAGAAAATGCTCAGTCTATTTTAAAAATGCATGTTTAATTCATTGTTAGTGGACGTTTCTTTGTAATTGTATGAGATTTACTAGCAATTTCTGAGTGAAATTTGTTTCCACACCTTTTTTTTTTTTTGGAGTGTGCAGTGTATACTGCACAGTACTCAGGCTTTGTTTGCATTCCTCCTGAAACGCTCGCATTGGCACACTTTCTCTCGGGAGCAGCTCTAGCACACCCAAAACTCTATAAGGACATTCTGTGTCAGAGATCCGTGTTTGTAAACGAGTGTTTAAGTAGACGGCAAAGCATGCAGGGTTCCTCCGGAGTGTTTTTGGAGCGAGTGTGTGTTGGTTCAGGTAGAGTGGAGCGCCACAGCTCTCAGTCTCTCTGCAGTGTGGATCAGGTAGCAGGGTTGTTGGATTATGCTCTTTTAAGAAGGGATTAACCATGTTTCAGCGTTCAAGGCAAATTGCTCTGAGAAGGCATCTTTGGCTACAAAAAAGTTAAATTCTGCACCTAATCCTTTTCAAAGCTCCTTAACTCGCTCTCTCTCCTTCCTTCTCACTCTCTCAAGTTGTCAGTGAGCGTTTTGAGAGCTGCCTCCTTTTTTAAGACAATTCACCCACCCTCCCTCCGTCTTTCTTTCAGGATATGACAGTTTGGAGGCTCCTTGGGAAAGATAAGACAGCCTGCGTCGGCAGGATGAGGTGCCGCTATTACACTAAATATAAAATAATGACACGACTGTTCGACTGGCATATGTATAATGCCACAATACATATTTCTACATGGAAGCAGAGGAAGCTGACACAACAGTGACAAAAGTTTGGCTTTAAAGCTCTACTATTAAAATGAACTCAACGTGTCACTGCGTGGAACCGCGCGCGAGTCTGCCGTAATGCAGTTCACTTCGGTTTAAGGCGTGAAATAGTGAAGGTCTTTCAGAAGAGAGCGGAGCAGCTTGTGTTGATACTGTGTGTGTGTGTGTGCGTGCATAGTTCGGGTGTCATATCCATGACTTTGCCATATGGAAAGAGGCAGCTGTCTTTCTTTTTTTGTGTATGTGGGGGTGTGCGACCCAGGTGTTCCTCGCTCTTTATCTTCCTGTTTCTCTCCTTCAGTTGTGTTGGGAAAACAAGCGGTAAAGCCTGAGGAATGAGGATAGTCGCTAAGCTCTTGTTAGTTCTTTGATATAACCAGAGTGTGATGAAATGTAAAATGAATAAAAATGCTTTCTACAAGGGTTCAGTTTTGGGTTAGCTGATTAAAAACGTCATTAGCTCAGTATAAAGCAATGGAAGTCAGTGGAATGTACTGCAGGAATGTGCCCTAAAACCTAGAAATCAATAAGCATTTGAGCACTTCTGGTTGCATCGTTCTGAATTAAGTGGGTTTTTAAAGAGGTTTTTAGTTAAATGCCTGAAATAAGGGCTGTGGTTAAAACAAGCTCAAGATGTTTTCACAATTTATTCCATGACTCAAATTACATCAAATTACAAAAGATGGTTGCTAACAAGTGGCTAAATGGGACTACAGAGGTTGCCGGGAACATTAATAATCATCATGCCTAACAGTGGTGTTGGCCGATATGCTCCATATTAATATCATCCTAACGTTAGCCTGTGAGATCGTCGATACACGATAATATCGTGCTAATTGATTTAATAATTTACTTAGATTCATAGCCGGAGAGTGAACAAACTCCAGGTTAAAGCTCAAAAACAGCCAACGTTAACTACACATTAGGCTATATCTTTTTTAGTCAAGTAGCATATGGATGTTCTAAAATATTTTAATATGGCTGAATTTGTATTTAACATGATAACAATTAAATAGAAACATTGTAAGTTACTAATGCTTAGGCTACATTTCCTCAGTAAGCAGCAGCTACACTGGAAAAAATGCTTTTCTTACTTAGATTTTTAATCTTGTTTCCAGCCAAAATATCTAAAAATTATTAAATCAAGAAGGATTTTCTAGAGAAGTAAAAATTATTGTCTTGTTTTCAGAAAAAACATGTCAAAATTAAGTGAGTTTTTGCTTGAAACAAGCAAAACAATCTGCTAATGGGCTAAGAAAAATAATCTTGTTTTCTGTTTGACATGAGATTATTTTTGTTACCCCATTAGCAGATTATTTTGCTTGTTTCAAGCAAAAACTCACTTAATTTAAAAAAAGTCGCCAAATATGAAAAGAAAGTAAATACAGGTAAATTTGGTAAAGGTAAAGGAAAGTAAATATATATATATATATATATATATATATCTACTTTACAAATGATGACAGTATAAAAAAATATAACAAAAGATGAAGTAGGCCTATAACAAAAAAATCTGAAGTGAAATTAGGAAATGCTTAGGCCTACTTGTAACTCTACAGGACACATTTGAATCAGTAAATTCTTCCTGTGATCTGCAAGCACATCAAACATGATGGAAATGATGTAAAGACACATAATGTTGGGCATTTGTTTCATGTGTCACCAAAGCGCATCCCTGTCCTGCTCAAATACAACAGACAAGAAATATGATTCTCCAAAAACAAAACCTTTATTCATACAAACTTATTTCAGTCAACACACTCTAATACTACAAAGTAAGTGCAAAATACTGCATCCCAGCACACATGACACGATGATGCACTGTGTCTCTCAGTATCTGGTTGACATGACTGTGCATGAATTGTGGTATAACTTTTGTGTCTGTGGTTAAAGCAAGATGTTCATGCACTGAGTAGTTGGTGCCCTGATGTAATCATATTTTTTCTCCACCATCTTGATGTTTATAATGAAATGGTGGTGTGTGTCATGTCTGAATGGCAGATGTAGCCTACTGATGTGTTCACTGTGCAGACTCATTAGGCGCGTTCGTCTTTAATCGGCGCTGCGCAGAATGATCAGTGTATGACATCAAAGTACCGCGAGAGCGATAAGAGACCAGACAGATCCTGATGCTTTCGAATGGCTCTCGCGGTACTTTGATGTCATACACTGACCATTCTGCGCAGCGCCGATTAAAGACGAACGCGTCTATTGGCATGATTGAGAGCAAATGTGAGAGGTTAGAGGAAAAAAAATCTCCAAAAAAACTCTATTTTTATTTAAATATAGCTAAAATAGCTCCTTGTCGCAAAAAATCAATACAAGTTGCAGCAACAATGAGAAAGTAGCTAAATTTGGCGACAAAATCCCCAAATTGGCAACACTGGCCACTGCATTCTTAAGATCAATGTAATTGTGTGTGATTGGTTATAATGTGCAACAATATAAAAATGCGTAAAAAGAAACACGATGGAACAAATAAGTCCTTAAATTAATTAGATAATAATACTAGCCTGATAATAAAAACAGTAACAATAGTCTTGCTATCGGCAAAGGCATTAGCCACAGGCCATATCTTTGACTATCATCGAAATGTGTCTATCGGCACAACCTTACCTAACAGGTAAACTCATGTACTCATTAATTCGCTTTAACAGCCTAATTGTGTATATATATATTTTTATAAAACGGTTAGTTCCATTCCTCGATTCTGATTGGTCGGCAGCTGTGTTTTATTCACGATACAGCACGGCTATGACCGCTTCACCAAACCGTTCTGTGTATCACTGAGCAACACCCTTAGCAACATAAACAATCAATAGCATCAAAACTGTTTAATGTATTATGCATTTCGGCAGAATTAACTGTCTGTTATTTATTTAATGAAGCATGAGTGACCCCTGCTGGCGTTATGTTGCATCTTTCATCTTTAATTTTGAGAACCCGCCCGTCTAAATAAACGCTTCTCATGCGGAGATGTGTGTGCGGCGCGTCTGAGTGAAAGACTGCAGTTTCCGAAGTGAGGAGGGAATATTACTGAATTTATTAGTTTTCTGTTTCAGGTATGATTCTGTGTGTCCATCAGTTTACACTGTAATGACGCTTGCAAACTCGCGCTGTGCCGCGAATCGTTCTGTTTTAAAATTAAAAGACGGAAAACAGAAGTTTTCTCAAGCTGAGAGATAAGCAGATGTATGTGTGTGAGAAAATATCATATATGGTGTTTAAAAAATAAATGACAGCGAATGATAAGAGCTCTGTTTTTATTTAAGCTCCATTAGAGGAGAGGCAGGTTCGGAACATTCTCTTGCTGTTTACTGTTGCTGTCAGGAACTATTTTTTAGCGGAAGGACAGCATTTAACGAACTTGCTTCAAAAAAGTAACATTTCAATACATACATTTTGGGTTTTAATTTTTTTTATTGTGTGGTAACCGTTTTATAAAAGCAATAAGGTACTCGAGGCCTTGCTGTATGGTGAATAAATCACGGCTGAAGGGCCACTTCGCGTCGTGCCTAACAACGCCCTTCAGCCGTGATTTATTCACGATACAGCATGGCCTCTGGTACCTTATTGCTTACATATACATATATATATATATATATATATATATATATTTGCGTTCTTGCAAACTATTCTAACTAAAACTTTCCAACTTTTAAATAAAGATTGAAAGAGTCATTTTTTCTTTTTATAATCTGAGCTCAAAAATGGAAGTGTGCTTAATGGGTACGTGAGCTTAAGGTACGTTTACCCTATACAAACGTAAACAAAGCAGAGCTTGCTTACCATTTTGAATATTAGTAAATGTTGATAACTTTAATCATTTTAAGCGGCTCATGTTGTTATGAAAATATTGACATATTGGAATGCTTGGGAATGATCACATAACATTAGAACAGTCTTTCTGTTTGTGCCGCCTTCGTTTACTTTTCATCACTTTTGCTTTAATTCTCGAGCACTGACTTGTTCACTAAACTGAACATCCAATCAGAGTTCTCACTTTCCCCAATGGCCCCGACGTGGATTCAAAATATGTTTTTGTTTTGAAACATTTCTAGAGAATATATTAAGAAGCATAACTGGAAACATGCTGAGACAACTGTTTTTCACGTACCATAATTGTTCATGTAATTTCATACAACAGTAATAGATTCCATGACCCTGCTTGATTTAAAGATGGGTTTTATCTGCCTGCCTCATCTGTACACGACGATTTTATGTTTGTTTCAATTACTGGTTTAGTAATTACTCAAGCTGCATGACAAACAACTACTGCCTGTTGTTTTCAATGTATTGACTTAGTATCAATACAGAGATGGAATCATAACAAAGCCAAAATATCGGTATCAAGCCATAGAGAGCGTCTACATGTTTTGAGGTTGGGTGAGGAAAAATATTACCCACTGTAATCTCCCAGCAGCAGTAAACACACTAAAGACTAAATAACAATCCTCGCATGTTGACAGGTGTCAAACATTTCCATACACACATGTGCAAGCTCCGCACACACAAACTCCCACCTTTCCCATCTCGAGTCTGCCATTGATTTCGGAAGTAAAGTGCTATGAGCCATGGTATCTATGGCAACACAGTGGCTGAGACGGCCAAAGTTTCTCTCTCTCTTATTGGTGAGGTATCCTCACTGGAGGAAGTGAGAGGAGGGGGAAGAGGAAGAGAGAGAGAGGCATCATTCTTATTCTGTGCTACAGGCCAGTGTTGGCTTCATAGCACACTGGCAGCAAAAGCATCCTGGTCCCTGCATACTAAACAGAGCTCTGTCATCCAAGCACACGCTCACATGAACGTGAATCTTATAAATATCCAGACTGTTTTATAGCCTGCGTTCTTATAGCGACAACACTCAAACACAAGCTTACGTATATGAGGAAGCTGCATCTAAGCAGGCTTTGGAAAATCAAACGCTAATACACACGGGCAGGCAGACACCCACTGCAGGCTGCTTTTTTCCTGGGCACCATATGCCCCGGCGCACACACACACACCTCCTCCTGGCCTGTGCACGAACCCCCCACCACCACCACCATCCTCTTTCCATCTTCTCTGCTCTCTATCTCCTCCCTCCCTCTCCCTCTCCTCTGCCATGATCCATGTGGTCTCTCCATCTGTCAGTGTTAGCACGCGGACAAAGAGAAGAGTGCAGCAGTGGCAGCGCTCACACGCTCACACACACACACACACACACACACAGGTATTGCAGTGCAGTATAGCCAGCACGTACCTGCAGCTTAAGACGCATTAACAGCAGGTGACATGAGTGAATCTCAAAAAAAACAATTACTGGGCCTTGTTTCAACACAAAATTCATGTGCATGTTGACAATGAACACATTTCTTGGAGGTTTGTGTTAGATTCTTCCGCATATGCACTGCAGCACTTATGGCGTACTGGTCACTTTTGGCACCGTAGTTGCAGTGGGAATCATTTCACATGATACTGCTTTACAACATGTTGTCTAGATACCATATTTATTCGATTTTTTTTAATGAAAATCGAAGTGCACCCTCAAACTTGATCTGAATGTGGATAGGACTTCAAATCAGAGCAACTGTATGAAAATATTTAGCAAACAACTACACGTTTTCATGTGTAGATGGAACAGCATCGTGACAATCGTATTGCAAGACATCCAGCAATGTCTGCACGTGTGTGGCTTTAGTGATGATGGTTTAAAGGGGATGAATTTAAAGATGTAACTGAATATTGTGTGCATATTACAATAACACTAAAAAGAGCCAATAAATAAAGAAACTAAAAATGTATAAAATAAAATAATCCACTAAAAAGATCTAAACTGTAAATAAATACTTAAAATATACATTAATTATCAAATTAAACATATCACTAAAAAGTCCAAATTATAAATGCATGAATTAATAAAAATTTAATAAAAACTTTAAATATAAAATATAAAATAATATACTGCTAAAAAATTTCTAAACTAAATCAACTGTAATTCAAATAATTCCAAAATAATAAAGAATTAATAAAATACAATAAAAAAAAAAAAAAAAATTGGTTGATACTCACTAGCTCACTATCATGGCTGGATGGCCATCAGGACCAATTCCTTGACTAATACTTGGTGTCAGTGTAATCTTTCAAGATGTTATCTACAAAACACACTGTACACTGTATACATACTGTCTACTATTATCTACAAAAACACACTGTATAACTATGTCCCATGTGAATATAAATATATATCCATTATCCAATAAAAAAGCTGTACATGTGCCACACAAATCATTCTGAATTAGGTCAATTAGCACCGTCAATAAATGTGTAAAATAGGTGCACAAACAGACCACACTGAAACCATGTTGTTTCAAATCAACAAAGGTTAACATCAACTTGAGCGTACAGTATCTCTTAACCTTACTCAACCAACTTCAGCATTAGTCAGACTTGGCTTATTCTACTCAGCCATAAGCTTTAACCCAAAGACAGCCGCTATAGTATCTATGTGGACACTCATTCTGTAGCTCATTCATGGTTGTGTCAATATAGTTCAGTGCAGAGATGTTGACTAGAGGCCCCCTGTGAATACGCAATAGATAAACATACATCATTATGGGACGTCAAGTGGAGAAAATATTGCCACAACTGGGAATTGTGTGTGTGTGTGTGTATGTGTTTACAAACTCTTTATACAACTAGTTGCTAAAACAACGCTCCATAGCTGTATCTGCCCTCTTTCCTTGTTGACACACACAAGTGCACACAAATGCCTTTGTTTAGGCGGCACAGCGACGGTCGGTGGTGGTTTTGTCTGGTGTCTGTGTTGTCAAGGATACAACGAGTGTGGTGTGCTTCAGCCCCCACCGCTCTTTCCTCCCGTCCTCACTCCTGCAGGAACTGAGAGCGGCTCGGCTCAATCCCTGATGTGTGTGCGCATGTGTGTGTGAGAGAGAGTGTCTGATGAGGAGGGGGGGTTGAAGGAAAGCAATACCTCTCCTTCCTGTGAATAAAGAGAGGTGGGGGAAGGGGAGAGGACAAGAGCAGTAGGATGTTCTTTTTATGATTTCTCTGAATTATGAATTTCTCTGAATCTCCTCACTGTTTGAGATTTATTCCACAAGACTCTGCGCTTCCATGGCACATGAAAGATGACCGTAATACAGGCAGAATTCCAGGTGCATGTGTCAGCATATGCTAGCCATATGAATGAACTTTTAACTCTGAAGATAACATAGAGATGTCATAATAATGCCTTTCTTTGTCATTGTGGAAAAAAAATCATACAGTGTCTTTCTTAGTGGTGCTTCCTAAGGCAAACATCGCAGTTGCCCATACTTAGGCTTCAGGATCTGAAGGAACCTACTAACCCTGGCACGTAATTCGACCCACACGCTTGTGCTACGAACCTAAATGATACCTTGAATAGCTGATGCTACCTGAGGAGAGGAATGCCATTACATTCAAAGTGTTCAGACGTATCATTTTGGCATGGTGTGATAAACAAGAGCAAGAAATCCACTCAAAATCCACTAAACATTGAAGGAGAGACTAAGCTTTGCCTAAGATCTGTTTAGGCACAGGCTTATTTAAGTGAGTAACCACCTCCAAAGCCCTAGCAATCACCTACAACATCCCAAAAAAGAACATTTAGAACACCTTAGAAACTACAGACACAACCTGGCAACCATCCATAACATGATAGCAAACACCCAGCAAAGCCCTAACAACCACTTATAGGGCCCTATGATTTCTGCGATGTGGAAAACGCCAACGGAATTGCAGAATTAGTCATTAAACTGGAATTCGCTGTATAACACGGAATGTCACAGAATTTGGCAAATTTTGGATGGATACATCAAAAGATGGTCAGTACACTTAAATCAAAACGAGATATGGACTAGTGTCTGTAAAAATTAAGCCGCAAAAAAACACTTAAATATGAATCCTGCATGTTCTGTGTGTCTCTGTGTGAATGAATGGTGCAGACGCGCAGTTTCATTTACTATAAATACTGAAGTACATGAACATAATCTCTAGAACTGCTCTGAGTCACTTCTTCAGCATTTTACCGTTTCTTCGGAGTAAAACTATCGTCATATCTTATACAAACAGAAACCTAAAGGTCTTCAAAGCAACCAGTTAAAATAAAAGTTCAGTTTAACTTGAAGAAACCGTGACAGAAATATTACTTAATTTAATGATAGTACTACTAAAATTATATTTACCATAAATATTTACCATAAAAATTATTTACCAGAATTTATTTAGCAGAAAAATGTAAATACACAACGCAGTATTTCTGGAAAAAAGAATGAAAGAAAATAATAATAAATAATGTTTTTAAATAAAATAAATTAATTAGATATGCTTTTGATTATTAATATTTAATGAAACCATTAAATGGAATTCAGAAAAATAATGGAAAACAGAATTTGAATTTGAGAAAAAAAAAAAAAAAGGAATTTCATAGGGTCCTACACTTACCCTAGCAATGTGCTACAAATAAAACCTTAGAATAGTAGCTTTCCTGTAGCTCAAATAGTAGAGCATGGCGCTAGCAACGCCAAGATCATGGGTTCAATTCCCAGGGAAAGCAAAAGCTGATAAATGTAAAAACTGTAACTTGAATGCAATGTAAGTCGCTTTGGATAAAAGCGTCTGCTAAATGCATAAATGTAAATGTAAATACTTCTAGAATGCATAGTAACGCCCTGACAACCACCTATGGGCCCTACCTATCAAACCACCAACATCTACAGCAATGTGCTAAAAACTGCTTTGGACACCTTAGAAACTGCACAGTAATGTCCTAGCAACTACCTACAACACTCCAGCAACCACAGAGATAAATATACATAGATGCCTCTAGTGTTGTCAAAAGACCCGGTACTTCGGTACCAAGTCGGTACTAAAAAAGTGAAAACGTCACGGTACCAGGTTTTTTTTAAGTACCGAGTACCCGGTCAACCCGGTTCTTGACGCGTACGGCCCTATGATTTCCCGCGATGCAGAAAACACGGACAGAATCTCGGAATCCAGTTATAAAAACGGAATTTACAGTTTAACACGGAATGCCACGGAATTTGTCAAAGTTTGGATGAATTAATCAAAAGTAGGTCATTACACTTAAATCAAATCGTGACGTGGACTAGTATCTGTAAATATTAAGCCGCAAAAGTCGATTCAAATATGAATCCCGCATGTTCTGCGAGTCTCTGTGTGAATGAATGAATGGCAGAGGCAGCGTTTTCTTTTTTAACTACACACACACTGAAGCGCGCCTGACGCTCGCGGTGATTCATCATCTGCCGTCTCAATGAGGACATAAATACATAAACAACATCTACAGAACTGCTCTGAGAGTCCCCTCGCGAGCATTTTACCGTTTTTTTTCCCCCCTTTATTTACCAAAACAATACAATGTGTTTAAATTTAATTAATTAAAAGACAAATTAAATTTGGGTGAAACTTGTTTACTGTTTTTCATACTTTTATTACTTTTATTTAAACACAATTTAAATAAAGTATAAAGAATGGCATTGATTTTTGTACATTTTTATTTTTGTTTGACTTTATTATTAAAAATAGTGTGTTTTTTTTAATTAGCATGTGGTACTGAAATTGGTACCAAGAACCGTGGATTTTGGCTGGTATCGGTACCGAATACTGAAATTTTGGTACCGTGACAACACTAGATGCCTCATTAGCGGCTGTTTCTGTGGGCTGCTATTCGTAAGCCGTCTGCTATATTGGAACGGAGAGACCAGTCCGTGAACACTTGAGAGCAAGTAGACTGTGCGTCTACAGCCGTAGTACTGCAATAGACTTCAGCAGATGATTTTGCTAAATTAACACACTACAACAAGACGAGGGTGTTAGTTAACACAACATTAAAAAATATGTCGCTATGTCTTCAGGAATTTAAATCTCGGCAGTTTTTACAATAAGATGCTGTGCAGTGTTGTGGCATCTTGGAGAATGCATTAACTTTTTACTGTGAGTGACGACACATTGACCGTTCCAAGATGGCAGAGGCTTCGACGTGTCAGGAGCGGCATCTACGTATACATAGGATAGCTATGCTAGCAGCCACTTAGTAAGCAAACATTTAGCAACCACCTAGCCCTCCCAATGTGTTAAAACCACTTAAAACACATTAAGTAGTGGTAACATCAACAAAATTTCACAGACAAAAAAGGTCCATTGCCTACTGTCAATAATGTAGTGAAGAATGAAGCACTACTCACACAGATGCCATTTTCAAACCAAGCAGCTTTCTGCTGGATAACACAGCGAATTATCTTTAAGTTTAACCTGTTCCAAAATGTGTGTTGGGAAATCATTCGCCTTCACATTTTATTATTTTTATTTTTTTTGTTATCAACTTTATGCCTTCACATTTTTATCCAATTAATAGATTTTGTCCATGAAAATTCTGCAAAAATAGTAGATTTGATGGCACCTTTAGAATCGACATTGTAACACCCCAGCAACTACATACAACACCCAACCACCTAGCAACATCCTAAAACCACTTAGAACACGGAAAGTAACGCCCTCGCTAGGTGGTTGCAATGTCTTGGCAACCACCCATAACACCCAAGAAATGCGCTAAAACTACTCAGAAGACTTAGATTTCTCATAGTAACACCCTGGTAACCATTCCTAACACCCTAACAACCCTAAACATTGCCCTAGCAATCTCCCACAACACTCTAACAATGTGCTTTGAAAAAACCTCTCAGAACACTGCATAAATTGCTTAGTAATGCCCTGGAAACATAGTAAGCAAACATCTAGCAACTATCCAAGACAGCAAGTTTTGACAGAAAGTTTTGCTCTGCTAAGTACCATTTATAGTTTCTTTGGAAATATATATAAAAAAAAATTTTTTTTTAAATCACTCTTGTCACACCAGACTACCTGAGAGGCTGATTGCCCATTAGGCAACCCTACTGTTAATATTCGAAGCCGCTAAGCATCTATTAGTTCACACACAAGCTTTACATTGATATTAGCCCTAGTACACACTCACACACAAACAAACAAAGCCCACCATATTGTTTCCCCTTCTTTCCTTTTGATCACCCACAAATAAATTACAGCCGTCACAGCAATATGCAAAATGGCATGGAGTGACAATCAAAGCCTGACTAACAAGCTTTTAAGGACCGTGCTAAAGTTTCATAATCGCACACTAATAAGATTATGCAAACTCGTCCATTTAGCCACCTGTGTATGAAAAAAGAAAAGGAGAAACAGAAAACCAAACTAACTATGTGTTCTGATCTCTATAAATGTGTGTTCAAGGAAGCCATTGTGAGAAAGCTTTTACTGAATGTCTTTACCTTTATAAGCAACCATAAATATTGTTAATTGCAATTCCACCCCCAACCCAAGACTGTCCACCAAAAGCATCCAACGCTCTTTAATCAATAACCTTATGGCCTGTCTATTGTCTAGATGAAAGATCCAATAAGATGCTAAATTCAAAATGCATTATCCTATGAAAACTCGCCATTCCTCAACTCCAAATGAGATTCGGTGCACACAGAGTACCAAGACAACAATAATAGTGGAGTTCTGACAGCAAGAAGCCCATAATTTGACAATATAGCCTATTAAAACTAATACACCCTCCCTGTTTTCTATTTATTTTTGTAAATCAAATACAGTGTGATTAAAAAGTCTGAGAATACTAGTGGAATAAAACCCTTCTATTTTTTTGTTTTGTTTTTTAATTAAACATTATCTTATCAGCAATAAATCTGAGTGAAATTTTAAAAACTGTATTTAAAATACCAGATTTTCAGTTTGTTCTTAGTCTTATAGACCCACACCTTTTGTGTGAAGCCAAAAGCCACCATTTGGTTTCATTTCATACAATGGAGCAACTAATTTTAATGTGGTGGGATTTGTTATTGATCTTCTACAGCTGAGATCTGCACACATATAACACTTCACATGTTCTCTATGGACAAAAGGGACATAAGAAATGTGTAAATGTCATATTATGAGAAGCAAGAGCATTGCACGTAAATTGTCTGAATGTAGCGCCTGAGCTAAGCTAGCATCTTTTGGTTTGCTCAAATCTTAAATATTTTGCTAGCACTTCACTGTAGGTCGATTATCGTTCTAATTTGTGTGTAACAACATTTACCAGTAATAACTACAAGAACGGGAGATGATGCTGCATTAAAAGGAAGCAAAGAAGTAATTCTGATATGTAGACCTCGGGCAAAACAAAAATTAGCATTAGCGATGAAGACACCAGTCTGGCTGGTCTTAGGTGGCTGAGAAAATACGATGTGAAGAATTAGCAAATGTTTGTCAGGATTATATCTACTACATTCAAAGCAATGAAAGCAGAATTTTTGTGCGGACATGTACATAGAGTAAGTGTACCATATAATACCATACCAATTAAACTGAGAAAAATAACATCAATATTGTATTTAGAAGGAGGGAAATTACAAAAGAGCAAAAATTTCTCTTTTTCATACGCTATTCTCTTTCATAGTATCTTTCACCCATTTAGTCTATGATATGTTTTACACCTTTTCCATAATTCATACCATCTTTTACTTATGGTCTACCTTAATTCTGCTTTTTCTCTCATTCTCTCTCTTTTCCTTTCTCTCTACCTTGTTTCGCTCTTCTGCTGCATTTTCCTCAGGCTGCAAAAGAACCAACCATCATAAATCTACCCCTTTATTGCTTCTGAGGAGAGAGAACGAGGGAAAGAGGGAAGGGAGGGGGGACATGGAAGATGCAGAAGAAGAAAAAAAGCGAGGAAAAGGGGTGGAGGAATATCTAATCTCAGAGCAAGAGCTACAGGACCCAATGAACAGATGGATAAAATGAAAGGAGGAGAGAGAGGGAGCTTGGGAGGGGCTGAGGATGTCACCATTAATGAGAATAATTTACAGTTCAGAAGCTAGCAGGCTCAAAACCTCTTCAGTAACTGAGACCAGCACCTCTCCAATTACAAAAGGCATTCTAGCACTCTTGGCTGACTTTTTCATGTCAACCGTAGTCTAACTAAGGAGCTGTGTTAGACAATCATGCAACCGATAGTAACAAATTCCACACTTCTCATTAGCTGTGGACTGTTGTTACGACCAATGAGCAAATGGCAGTGACATTTAAGTGAACTGTAATTAGTAATTTCAAAATCCTATCAGTTCCTGACACTGAAATGAAGAGCTTCTCTCTTCTTTTAGTGTTGCCATTTGCTCTTTATTCCAAGGAAAGGATGAGGGAAAGCGATTTCGGTGGCCACGGGGACATCGGAGGTTGGCGCATAGGCATAAATATATTACAGTGTGTCGATTTCCTATTCCAAGAGCTAGCTGTTGCTCAGGGCAACAGGAACCATTACTGTCCCACTGCACAACACAGACATAAAATCCAGAGTTATGGGTGAGGACTTATCGGTTCGACTCTTAGCGTGTCTCTAGGCAAACCGCCGGATGCTGAAGCTTTATCCGAATGATTAAGAGTTATCTTTTAGTCTTGCATAGCCAAAATTTTGTCTAAAATTTCACAAATTTAGCATCTTATAACATCCACTTAAAAAAGAAGAGCCATCTAACTGGCATGTTAAAGCAACCAATCACAGGTCTGATGTTTTGAGGCGGGTTTATCAGAAGTATATTACACCACAATAAAAGAACGATTTAAAAAAAGGCATAATAATGGTCCAGCAGTCTTCATGAATGACTATATAGAAAACACACATAAAATATAAATAAATAGTGCATTAAGACTGGTGTGCTATATGCACCTGACAGTCAATGAACGGACTGTGAGGAGACTAATGGACATTTTGGGTGAAACCAAATTAAAAAGGCTTGATATATTTTATTTCTGGAAATGGCTAAAGCTTTAAGAAAGTTGTCACTTACATACATTCCCCTGGCTTCTCATCCAAAAACCCAACTAATCAGATCACAACAAATTTAAAATAAAAGTTGGCAAATGCCTCAACAACAAAATGTGAAACCACTGTGTTTGTCCCAAGCACAGACTAACATAGATATAGTTCGCCAAGAATTGCTGACGTAACTCTTAAAGCGGACAGCTCAACTGTAACAATAACCATCCGACCATGAAAATCTCAAAGATTAGCTTAAACACATCCAATTTATAACCGCTGCCCTGGTGCATGAAATATTCCATTCAAATATAGATATTTAGCTCTCCATAACATAGCATGAATAAAAATCAAGGATCTTACCTGTACATGCTGCTGCATAGAGCCATATGGCATGCCTTGACTCAGCGCTTTTTGCTTTATCATAATCATCCTCTTCTGTTCTTCACTTAAATGGGATGACTGGTTGGGCATTGGACCTGGAGCTTGTGGTGGCCCACCCCCGGTGCCCTGCATGTAGGGCATCATCGGGTTTTTGGCTTGATTGGCCATGGGCGGCGTCATCCGCTGACTCATGTGGTCTACTCCACTGAAATGAGTCAGCGGCTTGGTGTTGCTATAAGAGAGCTGCTTAGTGAGGTTGTTTTGGGCAGCCAAGTTATTAGGTTGCTGCTGCTGCTGTTGCTGGTTGAGCATGTTCATGTGGTTCTGTGGGAGGTAGTTGTTCATGCTTGGTGTTTTTGGCCCCATTGTGTTGCTAGCGTTGAAAGCCTGCGTATACATCATGGGGCTATTTGGTTTGTCTGGGTTAAAGGGTCCACTGTACGGGCTTGTTGGTGCTCCTGCAGGCGACCAGTTTGCTGCCTGGGACTGCTGTTGGTGTTTTTGTTGGATAAGTTTGGCACGCTGCTGCTGCTGAGCAGCCATTTGCTTCAGCTGCTCGGCCGGTGAAAGTTCAGATGTGGGCGGGACTGGTACACCTCCACCTGTCCCCCCTGATCCAGGACCACCTCCTGTTACTGGAGTTGATGTCACAGGGCCAACGCCAGGACCTGCATTCATCATAAATCCATTCCCAGACCTTGAGGCCTGGGTCTGCGCTTGGGTGGGCGTTTGCGGAGAACGTGCCACGCAGTTAGCGGGCGATCCTGATGGCATTCCAACTGCTGGTGACTGCTGCAAGGGTTGCTGGGGTGGTGTCCCATTGGCAGCAGTTGCAAACGGGGGACCAGAGGAAGAAGGTCGCACCTGAGGTGACCCCATGGGCATCTGTCCACTCTGCGGTTGCGGTGTACTGTTGGGTGCCGTAGCTACAGAGTTAGGTGCTGGGTCTTGTGCAAGCTGCGTTTGTTCCGTTGTGGCCCGTGTGAAGTCGCTCACTTCCTTTTTCTCCTCAAAGTCCTCGTTGAAGAGGTCATGCATGTCGTCCTCAGGCACTGTGTTGGCCAACTCATCAATCAGTTCCTGCCATTCCTGGTCATTCAGATTGATGTCAGAGAATAACTTGTTCTGATTTGAAAGCGAAGTATCCGAGGACTCGATTCCACCACCGTCGTCCAAAGGCTCTTGTTTCATTTCCTTTAGTAGGCTAAAGCCATCTTCCAACTCCAATGAACCATTCAGTTTAATATCAGGCATTCCACCATTTTTGCCTAAATCCTCAGGTCGTCCAGTAATATGGTTTGTACCAGCATTGCAGTTGCCGGTTCCGTTGTTTGAGGAGGCACTGTTGTTGCCCGAGGGCAAGGTGGGTTTAATGTCCATTGGATGAAGTGGGGAAATGGGCGGGAGGCTACCAAGAGAGTCCATTCCAGTGCATCCTTCCTTACGGAGTCTCTTTGTCGTGGGAGAATAACTCCCATCACTGAGGCCATTTTGGTCACCATTTAAAGGAGACCGGGCACTGTCCAATTTCCTCTTCACTGTCTCCTGGAGCTGAGAGAGAAATTAAAGAGAGAACAATGGTTAGAAGGTCTCTTCAGGTCAATATGAAAACATAAAGAACAACACATTTTCAGAATATCGTTGTCGTACATTCACAATATCTTGTAATGCTACCTAGTGAAGCAGTTTTGCAGTGTATAAATAGTCAAGGCATGGTACTATTCAAACAATTATTTACATTTCAGAGCAGAAGCACGTCAGAGTGGTTTCTAGTCCAGAATGCCAAAATTTACATAGGTAATATATTCTCGCTATCAAAACACTTCACAATAGAAAAAGTTTTATGCCAATGATCGTCATTATGGTTAGGTGTACATGTGTTTAAAAAGTAAACATTCACTTGATATTTACTCAAAGTGCCTTGCTCTTTTTGTTTATCTGATAGTACAGAAGATCTTTCACTGAAGTGTTGTCTTGATGTCAAATGAAGGCAGGTATTTTGATCAACACAAACTGCCCACACTTAATTCCAGTTTTGGTTTTCCATAATCTGTGCAGGAGTTTGGGTTTAAACAGAGGCCTCATGAGGCAATAATAGGCTAATTTAAAAAAGAAGACAAGAAGGCCCTTCTATTGGCCACTATGTAAAGACTTAATAGCTATATGCGGCTCAAACTCAGTCAAATCAATTTACAGTAAGAAGTTGTCAGAATTGTCAATGGGGTTAGAACCAATCAGTGATGTCAAACAGTCCGTAACTTTTATATTTTTTAGCAAAGCTGTTATAAAGTGGATGAATTAGATTGACTACTCAAAGGTAGTCTTATGGCGCTTTTCCACTACGTGGTATGACTCGGCTCAGTTCGGCTCGGTTTGCATTTCCACTGCAGTTTAGTACTGCTTTAGGGCGGGATTATTCACATGTCCTTATAGTTGCGCCGCCTCTACTGCCGTGACTCCTGAAAAACTTTAATTCCACGTCGCCCCATCAACCTCTCGCTGGATCCGCTCCTCGGCTATCACCGAGAGGACAGACTGTACTTCCTTCACAGACGAAACAGCCATTTTTTGGTTGTTAAAAGAAAGGTGCGCTCATTCAAAACAGTTGTGTTCGATCCGTCGCTGGCTGTGCTGATTTAAATCTAGCAGGTATGTTGTGTCTCGTGCCGCAAATTCAGTGACACAGGCAGTGACGATTCTCTCCGGCCAATCAGTGATCAGCAGAGTTTACACGTCATGTTTTGGTAACGGTACGGCTCGTTTGGAACCTCGGCCGAGGTGGTACTAAAAAAAAAGTACAGTGGAAAACCCCTCAATAGTGAACCGTAGTGAACCGTACTGAACCGTACCGTGCCGTACCATGCAGTGGAAAAGCGCCATTAGTGTGCTCATCCAGCAGCTTGGTTCTATGAGAATTAAACGGTTCCATTTTTAAAAATTTGATCAACAAGGACACTTTCTATCTGACTGTCAGATCAGGTTCTCGCGAACTCTTAACCAACCTAATTTTGCAAGGCTACCTTAAGACTAACTACTGAACTACTCATTCAACCGACTGACTTGTCCATTTTGAAAATATGCAGTTTTGCACATGCCTGTTTTACTGGCAATGCACACAAAGACAAACATATGAATTCTCACTGCACAGAAAATAACTGATAGGAGGGAAAAGGTGATGAGCGTCAGTTATCACTTCACAATTACATAGAGAGAGAAAAGAGAGAGAGAATAGAGGGGAGGGAATCGGATGCAAAATAAACAGAATTTCATTGTTCACACATGGGCACACTTTTATCCCACAATGCTCTTCTGCTTAATTTGTCTCAGCCATTAAGCTGTGTCTAAGCCGCTCAACACAAGCATGCTAGACAGTAACACACATGTACATCCCAACAGAGGTTAGGGACGAGACAAACCTTAAAAATGTCATTACTGCCTTAAATAGCATTAAATATTGGCACAATCAACCACAAATAAGGAGGGGGGAAAAGTGCAATCAGTTGTAATGTGAGTTTAAGCATTCCTCCAGTTAATCCACAAATGATTCTCTTAACATTCAGTTGTGTCACTTTGCAGACGGTCCCTTCCCTCTCGCTATTGCAGGGCAGTGCGGTGGGGAATGAACAACGGCAAATATTGATGGGAAAAGAGTGATAGATGCCTCCTGAGAGGTGAGAATAGAAAAGAAGGTGAAAAGCATTTCCCATCATCTCTCCTCATCTTTCTGTTTGTGCTAATGACTCTCACAGTGAACATTTAACGGTGTGTTAATTACAAAAGTGAAATGTGTGCGTAAACCCAGAGATGTAGATGAACCGCAAGAACATTAGCGACAAATTCTCCCCATACACAACCCACCTTCTTCACTTATCCCAGTGGACTTCAGTGTGTGCGTGTGTGTGCGCGCATGTTAGAAATCTCACACACACTCCACTGAAACATGCGAAATGAGATTCTGAAACAACAAGATTCATGGATCTTCTCTCCGAGCCTCCTCTGAGGCAATTCGTCTAGTCCCCCTCCCTCCTTCTATCTCTTTCTCTCAGTCTGTCTCTCCCTACATGACCAGAAGAACAGCGAGATCATGATGGGAAACAAGAAAGGCTGATGTTTACTGGCTAGCTTTATGCAAAAGAAGGAGATAAGCAGGATAAAATGAGGCACGCACACACATACAAAACACGTTCTGCTGCAGTCTGCCTCTATAAGACTTTTACACCGTCTGGCTATGCTTAACAGACACGGCATGTACTGTAAGCTTTACTGTAGCAAGCTCAAATATGACCCTCGCGTTCGCGTTGACTGTAGGTCTGTGTGGGGTTGCATCTTTCATTGTTACACCTCTGTCGTGTGCAAAAGCTAAGGGGGTTGTCAAGGCAACCGTTGTCACGACGGCTGTCAATATTCGTGCCGTTTATCATGCCATAAAGACGATTAGGATGACTGTCACTCACATGGAGAGAGTGACTGATGGGGAGAGAGAGAGAGAGGGAGAGAGAAATCAAGGCAGAAATCGAGAACAATGTGGTGCACATAAAACCGGCTGCATTCATACAGTCAGTGTAGGGGACTGACAAAAATATTATCAAAATTGTGCTGTACATACTGTGTTTATGAACAGGTAAACAAAGTCAATCACCTTCTGTAACTGTCAAAGCATGTAACAATAGCTTGGAGTGCCATGCACTTATTTTAAGTGCCAGCAGTGGCAGATCAGTATGAAATGGGAAAAAAAAGAAAAAAAAAAAAAGAAAGAAAACAAAACAAAATTTAAAATAAAATGAAAAAGCTAAACAAAATGAAATTATATTAAACAAAATAAAACAAATAAAACAAAACTAAATTAATTTAAATTTAACTAAATAAAACAAAATAAAAAATGAAACAACAAAAAAAAGTAAAATTAAATAAAACAAAATCAAATCAAATAAAACTAAAGTGATATAAAATAAAATAAAAAAATAAAATAAAACAAAAACAAAATTAAATTAAATGTAACAAAATAAAAAATGAAACTAAATCAAATAAAAAATAAATAAAGGAAAAGAACAAAATAAAAGAAAACAAAATTGTCATGATTACCATTACAATTAAATATTAATAATTTCAATTAATATATACCATTATTTACTATAGGTGATATTTTTATAATTATTTTATCTGAAAAAAATAACATAAATTGTACTGTGTCAAGCACCCATTTAAATAAAATATGTTTTTAAAATATTTATAATAAAATTACTGTTACTACTACTATTATTATTATTATCCAGTAAAAATAGTACTGGCAAACATATTCTGCTGTGAGAACATGTCCTCTCAATGCCTTATAAATTTGTGGATGACGTCGCTAAGCATTTTCTCACTCCACTCCTGCACCCTATCGGTCCGTGTGTGATGAATCCTCTCAGAGTGGCACATGATTGATATCAATAATGATCATCTTCCTGCAAAGACTCTGCATGCTAAGTGAGGCGTAATTAGGTATGTTTAGCACCAAGCCCCTCCAGCAGACATCTTCACTGACGTCCGGGGTCGAGTGGTACGGTACGGATGGCGTAACTAGCGACACCATAAGCCGCAGACAGAGACCCATCTAGCTAGCAGCATTTGGCTCAAAACCGCCGTAATAGGATAAGAACGGCGAGAAAACCTCCCCCAAGCCTTAACTAGCATGGCAGGGTTAAGAAAACACGCGACAGAGGTAGAGACAGGAAGAGAGAGAAAGTCTGTGCATACGTGCGTGTGTGTGTGTGTGTGTGTAGCGGGGGGAGGCTGATGTTTGTTTTTCTCCATTTCACTGCCTATTAAAGTGTTCAGTAGCTCACACAAACACACTCCCTCTCCTGCTCTCTTCACAGTCACCATGTGGGAGAGCACACGGATAAAGGGAGGGAGAGAAATACAAGAGGGAGGGAGGGAAAGACAGAAGAGCTCTTCAGACAGACGGTAATGCTTTCATGTGACTGGAGAGAGAGAGAGAGAGAGAGAGCATGGGGGGAGAGAACCACCAAGGTGCAGTTGTTATAGCAACCTCCTGATCCCGAAGCCCCTCCCCCCAGCTCCTGGGCTGAGTGCACTGGACACTTCTGCCAATAATCTCTCTCGCTCTTTCTCTCTAGTGGTCTCCCTCCCTAATGTTTTCTTTCCTCTCTCTCCCCTTCTATACCTATCCTATGCTTTTTTCCTCATCTATTGAATTCTCTTCTTCTTTATGTCTCAATCTCTGTGCACTCTTCTTTGTCAATGTATGCAATACTTACCCTGTATTACTGACTTTGTCTCTTAACCGTATTGTACAAAATATCAGAAAACACAACCTTGATTGTTTCACCATGAGGCGTTACAGGGTGCACCTAGCAAACGTGCAAATATATGTTGCATTTCTAGGTAAGAAAATGCTAAATTGTCTCTACATCACAGCCAGGTACAAACTATGGTTATATTGTGTCCAAACAGGTTTCCAGTGACATGACATTTGTCTGTCCAAAAAGACTACAAAAATTGCTGTGCAACGTGGCATGATTACAACCAATCAGATGTTGTTTGACGTTTAAATGTACAGTATGAAGAAAATAATTCTGGACCAATAAGATTTTACAGTGGGCGGAGCTACTAGGTGTGACGTAAACTTTCGAATTCATGAAAATGGTCTTTTTTCAAAATGTTAGTTGGTACGAAAGAAATTTACACCTGCTCCTTACCAGGTGTAAATGGTGTGTAAAACGTTCTGTGTTCTTTTTGGCAAACTCATGACACTGAATTATATTATTTTACACGTTCGTTGGCTCTGTTCTTTTATTTCTTTTAATTTTTTTTGTAGCTGAGAGTTGATAAACTGTTTAGCTCCAGTTTAGCTTTGGGTAGAACCAAGACGCAACCTCCCGCTCTCTCTCTTGAAACCAACACGGAAGTGACTTAAACTGCAATTCATCGACTGGCCGCTGGAGGCTGGCTGCAAAAGGGAGTCAATCCCATAGACTCCCCATGTTAAAATGCCCAAATTTACAGCAGAAAAAAACATGTTTACAGCCTGGTTCAAAAAATGATTTTGGTCTATATTGCTAATTTTGCCCTTCGTGACAACTGTGAGGGGGGTGAACCTTTTTATAACTCATCCGTTTAAATTATATCAAGCCTTAAAGTTCTGCATAATTAAGGGCGTGGCCACTTGAGTGACAGGCGGATTGCCGCTGCTGTCACCACTGTCGAGCTTGGCGGGCATTGTTTCAGCAACCAGCTCCACCCACATCCCGCCTTTTTCCCCATTTTCGATTACCCGGGAGTGACGTGCAGTCAAGATGGCGACGGCCGTCTCCGCACACTTTGAGCTTCAAAAATGTTCTTCAGAAACCTACGGGTGACGTCACGGACACCACGTCCATTTTAAATGTTTTTATTTTACAGTCTATGTGTAGAACGCAGCGCTTGTCACGGTCACGTTTTACCCAGCCGTCCAATCAATGGAGGGGGGCAGAACAAATACCACACCAACCAATCATCCTACTTGTACAACAACAATAAAGAAGTTAATATTACTGGTTACTGCATTTTTATATTCAATAGTATCTTCAAAATAAGATACTAAGTTACTGCCATGGATATTCCTAATCATAGCAACCAAAGCAAAAAAACATTGTGCCACCAAAGTGTTCAAGCGCCGCCAGCTGGCCATTTTAAGAAGAGGGCCTGACATTTTTCAGATGGCTAAAAACGCTTTGGTGAACACACGTGATTGAATATTTATTGTTAGCCATTATGGCCTATTAGTCTTTTTTTTTTTTTTGCATTTATGCAGTATATCGGAGCCAAACTTGAGAAAGTAGACCAGAATATTCCACTGCGTTCCTGGACACACAATTTGCATAGCTGTAATTCATAGGTGGGGATTATGCTAATTGTGTACAAGCGTGCACGAGCACACCATTTACGAATGATTGGAATTCATTAACATACGCATGTTTAACTATCAAATCGGACGTTTACGAAGTGTTTGTGAATCCGGAGGAGCGTTTTCGGGAAGGTCCGTTTTACGGACAAATTACTCAAAATTTACTCTTATATTTAGGAATATTTCATGAATGAGGCCCAATGTCCTGTTGCTCGTTGCAGAAGTTTAGGACAAAACGAAGAGGTGGTATTTATTGTATTATTTAATACAATACAAAATAGAGCGAATAAAGAAAAAAGTGGCAAGACCCTAAATTTGTGTTTTTAAAGATTTTAAAGACATTGTGTGTTTTAAGCATAAAATAATCTGGGATAAATGGAAAAATAGGGGAAATAAGCATGCTCAACTAAATACCCAACATTTTTAAACAAATTAATACTTTTATTCAGCAAGTAAATATTTCTGAATTGTTACATAAATTATTTCAACTAAATGCAGTTCTTTTGAGATTTCTTTCCATTCAAAGAATGATGTATGTATCACTGTTTCCACAAAAATATAAAGCAGCACAACTGGTTTTCAAAAATGATAATAAAAGAAATGTTTATTGAGCAGCAAATCAGTATATTATAATGATTTCTGAAGGACCATGTGACACTTAAGACTGGAGTAATGATGCTGAAAATTAAAAAAAAAAAAAAAAAAATATATATATATATATTAAATAAAAAATCAATTATTTAAAATTGTTTTTATTATCTTTTTTTTTTTTTTTTACTAAATGAAATTAATGCAGCTTTAGTGAGCTTTAAAAGTCTTCTTTCAAAAAAAAATAATATATTTTTACCTTTTGGACCGTGGTGTATATCAAATATTGAGTGATACCATTACATATAAAACGTCCCTATAATTGATAAAGGAAAAAAATAACCAATATGATAATATATAATTTATCTGTACTAAGGACTCACTGAAAAAGTGCTTGATTTGATTAAGACAATGGATTCCCATTCTATGAACTAAACATACACACAGACAAGCAGATATGTGCAAATCAAACAAGAACAAAATTTAGACGACCTCGAAATTCATGCTTTAGGCTCAGGGTGTCTTTTCTGTGTTAAAGGCTAAACCAGATAAGTGTGTCTAAGTGTATGTGTGTGTGTGTGTGTGTGTGTGTGTGTGTGTGTGTGTGTGTTTAATCCACATCATTAAATTGAGCTCTTGAATGTACACAGTACAATAAAGGCAGACCGACCTTTGACACACAACAGATAACACAGCTAAACACACAACACAGGCACTTACACACAGCCTCTCTCTAGTAAATACTGTGCAGAGTGCTCATTTGAAAAATGTTGTTTATGTAAGTGTGTATGTGTGTGTGTTCTAGATCTATCTCATCAGACTTTAAAATGAGCTGAGTGCATGACCCTTTAATTTAAGAGGTGAAAGAAGCATCCTATAGTACTACAGACAGTTGAGCTCACAAGTTTACACATTTGCAGAATAAATTAGAACATTCATGAAAAAATTTCATTTTATTTTTTATTACAACCCAGGAAGCTATTTGCCATAGCAAAAATGTACATATATTCCATTAGACAAAACAGTAACTGAAATTACATAAATTATCCTGTTCAGGAGTTTACACATCCTTAGTTCTTAATATTGCATGTTGATCCTTGAGCTACTATTATTTGTAGCTCTATGTTATTGTGTACTAGACCCTGGATAGTCCTGGCTAGTAAAGCAGCTCACTGTTTCTAATATTAATTATTAATATTAATACAAAAAACTTTCATGAGAGAAGCAGCAATGCCTGAATCATCAACAAATTACTGTTTTGAGTTAAATCTGCGATTAAAGGTTCATCCAGATCATAAAACTAGTCTGAATGATTCATTAAAGAATTGGACTGATTCAACTCTCTAGTTAACCAAACCGTTGGTCTGTTAGTCAACAAAGCTATTGTAAAACCTCAGAAGACTTAAAGTAGCACACAACTCATATGTGACCCTGGACCACAAAACCAGTTTTAAGTCACACGGGTATATTGTAGCAATAGCCAACAATACACTGTAGCCTATGGATCAAAATGATACATTTTTCATTTATGCCAAAAATCATTAGGATATTAAGTAATGATCATATTCCATGAAGATATTTTGTAAATTTCCTTATGGTCCAGGGTCACATATGGTCTACTTTTATATCATTTTTCAAGTTTTAAAGCTCCAGTGCCTATTCAGTATAAAGCAAGGAAAAGAGTGACCAGCACATAATTCAAAATTTCTTCTTTTGTGTAACACACACACACACAAAATAAATAAATAAATAAATAATAAATAAATAAAGGCACAAGAATGACAGAAGTTTCATTTTAGGTGTTTTATCCCTTTAAGAACCAAATGTATGTACTTTTAAACAAGAACATGCGTCTATGAAATAAGGATATCTGTTATGCATGTTCCTCAGGGCAATACGAGAAAAAAAATTGTTTTTACGTAGACTCTTATTTGTTTTAAAATGCTAAACATTTTACAGATTATGCAAGGGATATATAAACATATGAGGAGGACTGTACATAAATTAAATGCACACAACACACACAGCTGCATTAAAACTGAATTAGTCATTTTTAACTTGTCGCAAGCTGTTGTTTTGTGATCAACACACGTTGTTCGCGCTTGAATCAAGTTGTAGAGAAATTTTGGAATGTTGTGGTTAGCTGGAAAAAATGTATTACCTCACCCCCCCTTTCTCTCCCTCTCTATCTGTTCTACCTCACTCTCTCCCTCGTGAGTTCCTGTCTGTGGGATACAGAGGTTTATAAATAACTCTCAGCCCAGTACAGTGTTTTTGTGAGTGCGTGTGGTGGCAGTATGTGTGAAGATGGAAGGAGCACCCACTGGCTAACACTAATATAATAAGATATTAATGAGGGAGAAGAAGAAGAGAGAGAGATAGATAGAAGGAAGACAGGAGGGGGAGGACAGGAGAGAGCAGAAGCAGAAGAAAGGAGGGAGGAGAAAGAGGGGGCACGGAGAGTCAGCACACGAGGCTTCCGCTCGTTGAGCAACACCGCCTCCTCCTAAACGCTGCTAAATACTCGCTCGCCGGCTCCCTCCCTCACTGTTAATGGCAGCCTGTTTAAACACTGGCTGAGTGAATGTGTGTGTGTGCACTGTAGCGCCTGGGTGCATGTTAAACACAGTCCCTGAAATCCTACTCCAATCCAATAAAGCCTTCAGCAGCCCTGCCAGCAGAGACAATTACTGCACCTCACCCAGAGAGAAAGAGAGAGAGAGAGACACAGCTGAGAAACGGAAGGGAGAGAAAGAGAGAACAGGAAGCATGGAGAATGAGGGAGGGAAGACAAAGACTGGCTCGTCACAATAAACTGCTCATAATCATCTGTACATTACTCACACGCTCTTCAGGCTAAGCTCCTCCCACTGACTTCATTTGGCACATTCTTAATAACTTTGAGTCATCCATTCATCACTCTATAAATATGGGTTTGACGCTAACTAGTTTCACTTGTGAAGTATGTCTCACATACACGTGCAAATATACAGAGGGATGCAGATCACTGAGGGCTGTGCTGTTGTGCATAACTTAAGACAAAATTAATTGCATTGCTCACACCTTGGTTGCCATTTAACTAAATAAGGCGTCCAAAACAACCACACAAAAAAGCAAAGTGTTAGCAATTCATTTGCAAAATTAACAATTATTTACACTATTTAAAGTGAATGTAATAATCAAGTTCAGCAAAAAGAATTTACTTCCTACCACTACTACTAGAGTGTTTTCACAACACGTCATCAATCGGCCATATTGACGTCACTGAACGTAAACAATGCCACTGAACTAGGGCTGGGCGATATGACCTAAAATCAAAACCTCAGTTAATTGAACACTTTGATTACCTCGATTATGATTATTGAATGATTTTTTTTTTTTTTTTTTTGCCCTCATAGTTCATTAAAATTTTGTACTGTAAATATACTCAACTATTAAAGGTGGATTTCTTTTTTTTTTTTTTTTTGTCTAATGAAAGAGTGCATCTTTTGTGATTTTAATATAATTGAAGGAAACTATTTTGGGTATTTGTTAAATTTTTTTGAACAATTGAAATCAAAGCTTACTTGAAATTAAGACATCTTATGTCATCTTATCACATTTCAGTTTTATTGTAAAATAGAGAAGAACTATTTTATTGCAAACAAAATAAATGAATATTGCCGTGTCAAAAGTGGAAAATAACCAGCGTCTCCTGCAAACAAAAAACATTTTAAATATTGTCATGTGAAAGCAGAAAATAATAACTTGCATCTCCTGTAAACAAATATTTTAAATAATGAATGTCATTAGAACACTGATTAAGACAAAGAGCATGGCACCATCTCAGGGATCATGTCCTGTCACTCTGTGCAAGTATTTCCTTTACGTTCTTACTGGCCATTCACTCAGAACACGTCCTTACGTCTAAAACCACGAGACGCAGCGCTCAGGAATGGCTTTAAAAAAAAAAAAAAGTGCAGTGCAGAATGCCTACTCAGTCATGTTGCCGTCAAATACAAAAGTTGCCATGCCAACCTGCTACTGTAAACAAAAGCTCTCAACGCTTTCCCCGCCTCTGGGGTCTTCTGATTGGTCCACTGTCTTGGAACTGACATTGATGAGCGGCGCTGTGTGTAAATGTTTTTTTTTTTTGCGTGTAAAAATGGGGAAAATATTTGTGCTGCGTCCCAATTCGCATACTATCCGACCTAAATAGTATTCGAAAATAGAATTAGTATGTCCCAAATCATAGTATGTTTAAAAAGTATGCCATAGATTCCCGGATGGTCTTCTACTTCCAGTTAGAATTCGAAGTGCAGATCGATGCACACTTGTGCGGTGTAAAAAAACAACAAACATGGCGGATATGCACGACCAACGGACAGGTAGAGAAAGGGATTTCTTCACAAAGAGAGTATATACTTTTAAGGCAGGGTTCCTCAAATCTTTCCCTGGAGGGCTAATCTGCTGCCGAGTTTAGCTCCAACCCTGATCAAACTCACCTACCTGTGATTTTCTAATGATCTTGAAGACACTGATTAGCATGCTCAGGTGTGTTTGATTAGGGTTAGAGCTAAACTCTGCAGGAAAGTGAATCTTGTGGGCCAGATTTGAGGATCCCTGTTTTAGGGCATAGTATAAGTAGGCGAATTGGGACGCAGCATTGGAGTGCTATAGACCAGGGCTCCTCAAATCTGGACCTCGAGATCCACTTTCCTGCAGAGTTTAGCTGTAACCCTAATCAAACACACCTGAACATGCTAATCAATGTCTTCAGGATCATTAGAAAATCACAGACAGGTGAGTTTGATCAGGGTTGGAGCTAAACTCTGCAGTGGATTGGACCTCCGGGGTAAGATTTGAGGAACCCTGCTATAGACGGTTTCAACGGCAACAACATAAACAAACGTTACTGCGCATGCGCGCTTTTGTGGCCCTAACTTAACTACCGGTAGACATCCAAATACAATCAGTAACAACAGCTAAGTCCCTCTAGAGTAGATTATGTTTTGATAACAAGCAAAATATGTTTGCTGCGTAAATCAGACGGACTGAGATGCAGCGATAACTACTTGGACGGACTTATTAAAAATGCTAATTCATTCTCTGCCAGCAGGAGGCGCTTTAAAGCGGGAGAACTAGAGGTTTCCTCGGAAACGGCTGTTGGGCTGTTCATTACACAAGCAATGCTGAGCTTACAAACGCTGCTTAATCAGGCATATAACATGCAAGATGAAATGAAAATGACATCGAACATTTTCTAAAGACAGTGTTCCTTCAGAAATGCAGTGATATAAAAACACCCGTGCCTCGTTTTGATTTTTAAACGTGCGTTACGTGCTCATGTTTATTCAACGAAGCCTTTTGGAAAATCAGTCAGTTTTGATATTGTGGCTGGTCGCCACAAATAAACGAATGTATGGGAAACACATCCCGCAGCACAACTTCATTACTCATCACTTTAACTGTGTTTGTAGCCGGCGCCACTATCAAGACTGATAAACAAACACAGACCGGAAGTTAACTTAGGTCCAGGCACGTGCACCCGATGAAACCGTCTATAGACTGCCAAAGGTTCTAACAAATCAAGGAGAAGAGTGCAAAAAACTGTCTGAGGATAGTTTGTGGTTGGCCAAACTGAACCAGGATTTCAAGAGTAAGAATCTTGACAAAATTCATGTTTTTCTCATCATTTCTTGTGAGGTATGTGAAATATTAGCCTAATATCTTAATAAATACTGCTTGTACCTATCTTTACCACCTATTAACTTTAGTTTTTCAAAATATCGCTCCCTTCCTGCTTAAGGTCTTCTCTATCTGATTTTGCAGCTTCCACACTTTTTTTTAGACAGCATAAATTAGTAGAACAACATTCAGTATTTGCAATCCATGCTGTTGTTTAAATCCAATCCGGGTAACTGACCAAACTGTGACGTAGGTGCAAAAAGCACTTCTATATTCACTAAAAGTTATTTTATTTTATGCCCTTTTTTTTGGCAATTAGCAATATAGTAAACCAGTAGGCTAAGCTGTTAGCATGCGAAACCCATGTTTCCCAACGGCACACATTTTGGATGTCTCCTTTATCTGTCCCATTCATTTTTGATTTTTGATTCTCTACTAACGAGCTGATGAGTTGAATCAGGTGCGTTTAATTAGGAGTTTGAAAATGTGTTGTGTTGGTATGCCTCTAGGAACAGGGTTGGGAAACACTGTGCCAACCAAAGGCTATCCAAAAAATAAATAAAAAAAACCATCCCCTGCTTCCAAATATGCCTACTTCCATACTATATAGCAGGCAAAAACTGTAAGTGAAAAGAATAGTAGCCTGTGTGTTACAGGTTCATTAAAGTTCATTCAAGTCTTCTTAGTGGCAATTTTTAGGCATTAAGACCAATAAGAAATACCTGCTGTTCATTTGAACCAAACAAATACTGTAAAGGGGTTGGTAAACACCTTAAAGCCATTTGTTGAATGTGATATTATCAATTTTAACCCAGATCAGTTCTACATCTGCCACATGACATTTTACGATCCGATGGGTACGGAAACATAATCCACTGACTGCAGATTTCAAAACATTTTTATTGACTGGATAATCAAGGATAATCTCACACAACATGACAACTCCACGTTCGTGAAGACAAAAACATATTTGGCATTGCTATTGCTTAAGTTGTGATCACTTTTTCTGGCAGCCAACAGGAGATCGAGGACTTAAAAAGGTAACATGGGTGGATTTTCCTTAGATTACCCAAAACGCCCTCAGGTGCCTGTGTAAATGATGGAAATGAGTGAGAAGAAGCTAGTCATGATTAACTCATCCACACTAGCCTAGCGCTACTGACTCAACTACGGGATTATAGCAGAAAAACACCCCATTTCAGACACCTGAGGTCTACAGCTATGCTTATGGACTGTTATTGCCTAAAGCCCCATTCACAGCAAGAACGATAACTATAAAGATGTGGACTCTTCTATTCTTTAATATTGAGAATGATTTTTAGAACTATATCTTTATCGTTGTCTTTAGAGTTATTGTCCTTGGTGTGAACAGGGCTTAATGGCTAATTAGCACTGATGCTACAGGTTAAACTCCTCACAAAATGCCTGTCCCAAATAGCACTTTTTAGACTTTGCTGAGACCAAATTTTGGTGATGTACTGACATCTGGCAGTGTCTCTATTCGAATATACACATCCCCTTATACAGCAGGTGAAAACTGTAAAGAGCAGTATGTCCAAATTCATAGTATTCATAAAACAGGTGAAACGTACCCTAATGACCTACTGCTTCTGATGAGACTCTGAAATGCGCATATGCTGGACACTTTACTATCCCATGATGCCACGGGAGAGGAGTTGTGAACGGCAGTGAAGCGACTCAACTGACGCGGGTAGGTCACATGACAGTGACAACATGACAAATGTAATACATCAAGATTACATTCACCCTGCACACATTCATACTACAAAGAATTTTTGTAACAGTCGCAAAGTAAGCACTTATTCAAAAGAAGTACCTACTCAAGGAATATGCGGTTTTGAACTCTGCCCTAGTGATGGGAGGAGAGCGACAGACACCTCATAACCTCTCTTCATTTCTCTGTCACCCCCTCATGTCGTTTACCTTCATCTTGTGACAGCAGGAAATGAAAACTTGCTTTACAGTTATCTTGTTGACCACTTTATTACTTTAATTTCTCTCCCTCCCTCATTCTTTCCAATTACCCATCTGTTTATGCAAAGTATTTCTCTGTTTATATCTTTCCATCCCTGCTTTCGCCATCCCTCCCTCTCTCCAAATGCTCTTTTCTGTCTGTCTCTCTTTCTCTATTTTTAGTGTTCTACTGCTTCCTGTTCTTGGAGCCGTACCACAGCAAGGGGGAGGGGGAAAGAGAGAGAGAGAGAGAAAATGTGGATGGGCGGAGGAAGAAAGGAAGTGAGGAGAGGAGGGGTTTGTGCCTGCTGTCCTCAGTCCTCTGTAAATCAATCCGGCCATTTGCCTGTCCTTTTCCTCTCTCCACCACCTCCCTTTCTCCCTCCATCTCTCCCCTCACACAGAGATCAGGCTCAAAGCAGGAGGAAAGTCATAAAACAAGGGGAGGAGGGTGAGAGAGAGAAACACGGAGGAGGAAAAAGCGATAGGAAAGGAAAAGGAGGGAAAGAAAGGAGAGAGTAAGCCAATACCGTCGAAGCAGAAATGCATTAAGAGTAAAAAAGGGGATAAAGTTCTTTTTAAACTAAAAATGAGCTCTAATATATATATATATGATGCCTACACATACTGGGTCTATTTGGACAGGATGAGCTTTCTAAATGATGTCTCAGTTGCAGTTATTAATAAAATTTCATGTCATTTCATGTACGGATTCAAACAGTATCGGGATCTCTGTAGTTTTTACTAAGGTCTTGTCTGGATGTGGCTATTACTGAAGGTCATGTGCTCTGGATATGTGTATCACAGCATTTATTGAAAAACACAAGACTACATCAGATAAAAGGAAGGGATATATTAAGATGAGGATCATACTTGACACTGCTACTATCATAGCTAAACAGGTAAACAAGTAAGCAGGTTTCTGAGTTTAACTGGTAGAGGACAGCGGTAGCAGCATCAAGGTCATAGGTTCCATTCTTAAAGTGATAGTTCACCCAAAAATGAAACTTCTGACATTAATTACTCACCCTCATGTCGTTCCAAACCCATAAGACCTTTGTTCATCTTTGGAAGACAAATTAAGATATTTTTGATGAAATCCGAGAGCTTTCTGACCCTGCATAGACAGCAACACAACTGATGCGTTCAAAGCCCAAAAGGGTAGCAAGGACATCGATAAAATAGTCCATGTGACATCAGTGGTTCAACCGAAGCTACGACAATACTTTTTGTGCGCAAAGAAAACAAAAATAATGACTTTATTCAACAATTTCAAGAATTTCTTCTCTTCCGTGCCAGCCTTTGTAGCTTCATAAAATCACAACTGATATCACATGGACTATTTTAATGATTTACTTACTTTTCATTTTTGGGTGAACTATCCCTTCAAGAAACACACAAACCGACTAGTTGTACAGCAGTTAATTCAATAGTTGAACCAACCTTGAATTGTTATTTTATCCAGAAAGTTGACAAAAAAAAAGACTAACTTCATTACACAGATGCACTTTAACCAAAACTTAAGAGAAACAACAATCTTATAAAGGTGTCATTAAACAAATCCATATGAATCAAATGGTTTGATTTGCTTTGTATGTGTGTATGTTTATGTCAATAAAAGTATTAATTAAATCTGTTCATCAATCTGATCTCTTGACAAGACTTATATTAAACTGCTAGTTTCATACACTGTAAAAAGTGATAAGTTGACTTAACTTTAAAAAATTGAGGAAACCCGTTGCCTTAAAATTTTTAAGTAAATAATAATAAACAAAATAAGTTAATTGAATTGTCAAGTTCACTTAACTTTTTTTAAAAATGATTATGTACTTAATAATTTTAAGGCAACGGGTTTCCTAAATTTTTTTAAGTTAAGTCAACTTATCACTTTTTACAGTGTATGGATTTGTTTAATGACACTTTTTTTCAAATTTTGGTTACCTAGACTTTCAATGGAGAAACAGTAACCTCATGTTTCATTAAAAATATCTTCATTTGTGTTTCAAAGATTAACTAAAGTTTTATGGACTTGAAACCATAAAAGGGTGAATAAATGATCACAATTTTCATTTTTCTGTGAATTATTCCTTTAACTACTGAATGAACAAAACAAAAAAAGAAAAACACATAAGTCGACATGAAATCAAAAATGCATCCAAATTACCTCCATTTAATGCATCACGGTATGTTATTTAAAATAAAAAAACATTATTTGCTCCACCTTTAAAACAACTACGCTTTTGGCAGACATCGCAAAGCCTTCTTATTCTCAACTCCCTGTGCTCTACCTGTCATACAGAGACGTCTTTTCACAACCATCCATCATAAAGTCTTCTGACTGAAGTCCAGCTCACTTTTTTATCATCTTAAAATTGGCTTTATTTTAACAACTGCAGATGGGGCTTATTTCAGGGTGGTATCTGGGTTTGCCCCCTCTGGGTGGGACAGGGTGGCTTTGACTTGGTGCCATTTAGGCCAGGGGCAAGGGGAGAGAGAGAGAGAGAGAGAGAGAGAAAGAAAGGAGGGTGTCCCTCCTCAGCTCGCCAGCCAGATGGTCTGGTCACCACGGCTGCGTTGTCCCCGCCAGGAGGTGCTTTGATACTGGAGCGTGTGTGTCTCTGTGCTTGTGTACAATGCCCTTCTGTTATACATGTAGTCCCTTTATTTCTCCATCTCTGTATATACTGAGAAAAATTATTTGTTATATGTGTATAAACGGCTGAACAACCAGGATGGTCTGCTGGATCAAAGCCAGTGTGAATGTGTTTCAGGCCAGTTGATGGACTGTGACCTACCCAATGGGGCCGATGCTGCATTATCACAAAGAGTCTCCAAAAAAAAAAAAAAAAAAAAAAACACTTTCCGACAAAAGTAAAAAAATATATATATATAAGAAATGTGAAAGAAATTAAAAAAAGAATATGGGGCCAGTGCAAGAGTTTATGGGGCCATGTGAATGAATGCATAGCTGCTTATATTTGTAACACTATATAAACATTATAGTTGTATTATTTCTAGCCATTATTGCATATAAACACCAAATTATGTCGTACAGAAAACCTAATATTAAATTGAAAAATAAAATAACAGAATAAAATAAAACAAAAAATAAAATAAAAAATATCTATGAACTACAACTGTGACTGGTACAGAGTCAAACTTCCTTCTAAATCCTGTGAGTTACATTAAAGCTGTATCATTCCCAGCAATTATCACACATTAACATTTTTAACTAAACATTAATTTTAAACTAAACATTTAATAAAAAATACAATTATTGATATACTGGCACTCAAAAAAATACAATGTAAAGCTTTTTATTTCTGTGGCCGGTGAAAATGTTGGCAGGGCAAGAAAGAAAAAAGATCTGGGGGAAAAGAAAATCCTCATTTTTCAGGCCTGGTGTGTGCACCTGTTATACAAGCATCCTTACAGAAAGAGGCAAACCAGAGAACAGCAATAATACATTTCAGAGAACAGCAAGGAGTTTGTTTTTCCAGATGCTTTCAAAGAGAAATGGAAGTACAGACAGTAACCTCATAATATTCTCAGAAATACACAAAAACTCATACAAATGGACATACACCATACACATCTTCTCATACTCAATGATGAGTAAGACACCTGCTGCTGACTTCAAATGGGCGTGTGTGTGTGTGTGTGTGTGTGTGCGTGTTATGTCTGAAGTGTGTGAATAACTGGATGAGAGTGTGCACCTGTGCATGATTCAGTCTGAGCGTGTGTGTGTGTGTGTGTCTGTGTGTGTGTGTGTGTGTGTGTGTGTGTGTATGGCTTCCCTAACTGGCTCACAGGCAGCGGATGGCTGAGTACAGCTGAGCCAATCGAGCCAGAGAGAAAGTGAGAGAAAAGGAAAGAAAAACAGAGAAATTCTTAAAAAGAGATGCAGATGCTTTGGTGCCATCAAGCATCACTGACATATTTTTCACTCTACCTACTTTTTCCCTTTTAAATGTTCCACTTTTTCACGTTTTCTTCCACAAAGCGGCTGTTTTACGGATGGTGGGGGTTTGGTTTGGTTGGAGGAGAGACAGAGAGGCTACCATGGAAACAAAGCACATCACCGATATGAGCATCCCTGATGGCGCTCTGGCGAGGCAATAACTGTGTCCCACTGGCCTCACTTTGAGAGAGTGTGGCATGAGGAGCAACAGAGGATGTGCTGTGTTATTCAGTATTCTATGAACAAAGGTTTTCAAGAGAGCCAGACTGTGAGAGAGAGTGCATAGACACACGGAGCTGCTCTCTTGTAATTGGCCCCAGTGTAGGTTCTCGGGCGGAGGGCAATTTAAATATTATTGAGCGACTAAGTATACTCTAATGACAAGCTGCAAGAAGAGAAAAGATGGAAAATAATAGGGCTGCAAACTAATAGATAAAAATCGCAAAAAATCCTGAAAATAATCATCAACAAATTTCATTAGCGATTTCTGGGTCTTTCCGCTCTGATGTCTAGGGAAGCTTGTTTCTGCCAAAAAAATAAATAAAAAAGGTAATTGCAACGTTTTATCTCACGATTCTGAATTTATATTTCAAATTTCAGACTTTACCCCCCTCACAATTCTGAAAAAAAGAGATATAAATGTTAACATCACTCTAATACTTGAAGTGCGCAAGTAAATACTTAATACTTTGTTACCTATACCTTATTGGATGACCGATATATTGCCATGGCTGATATTTGATGGGTTTCTTTTTGTTTTTTTTAATTATTGGTTGGTAAGTTTTTCCTGTTTAACCAATAATATATATATATATATATATATATATATTTTTTTTTTTTTTTTTTTGTCTTTGGCTGAGACTTTTTTTTATTTTGACAGTGCAGCAGACTTTTATTTTGACAGCACTGAGAAGGTCAGTTCCCTGAGATTTTATCATATTCATGTCATTTCCACTGTGTCCTGTATAAAAACCTGTAGCCGCACCACACGAATACGTTATTTTCATTCAAATCAAAGTGTAAACAAACGTAGAAAGCATGTCCATGTGGTGCGGCTGACAAAGAACAGCATACGCTGCTTGCGTCCAGCAGATTTTCTCCAAAATGGCGCTACGCTGATGCAGAGGAGAGGAATTGCCGAATAAAGTCGTTATTTTTGTTTTCTTTGCATACAAAAAAATATTCTCGTCGCTTCATAAAATTCTGATTGAACCATTGATGGCAGATGGACTATTCTGACGATGTTTTTCATACTTTTCTGGGCCTTGACAGTGCAATTTACTACGCAGTCAATGGCACAGTCCCGGTTCTCATCCAAAATATATTAAATTGTGTTCCGAAGACAAACAAAACTTTTACGGGTTTGGAACGACATGTGGGTAAGTGATTAATGACAAAATTTTCATTTTGGGGTGGAGTAACCCTTTAATATCAAAACAGTCACATATAAGAGCAATTTTAAATGCAAAAAGGTTCTAAAAAAAACAAACAAAAAACACATCCCTATGAACATTCAAAAAAACATTTTTACTTTTGATTTAGCTTTTGTTCAGATATGTGAACTGTTCTCAGATGCTCATGAAAATTCATTTGTTGTAAACTGTTTTAGTTTCAAAAAAGAAAAAAAAAAAAAAAACACTGCTTGCAAATTTTGTCAGTGATTGATAGCGCTTAGTCATGTCACTCTTAGTGTGAATCTGTTAGAAGCAGCAGAAAAACGGTGAACTAAGGGACATCAAACATAAATGTGTACAGATCTACCACTATATGCTAGGAGCTTTGGTTTCTTCATGACATCATGACTTGTGGACCAAATACATGGAGTTGAAAAGACGTTTGATTCCACCGCTCTATTTTATACTACAATACCTTGCATACACACCACAGACAATAAAAGCTACAGTAAAATAAACATCATATTGCAAGTTCAAAATGTCTTTGAGGGAGAGCATTGATGTGCAAAAATAACCTCCGAATTAACATGAACTTTCTACGGAAAGTGAGACAGAAAGTGATCAAATGAAATGAGTAACTGAAAGCAGAGGAAAAAAGGCTACATACTGATGACTCATCTGTGTGTGTGCGTGTGTATGTGTGTGTACGAGGGAGATAAAAGGATGGAGCTGTATCCCAGACAGCCTTTCTATTTGTTGGACCAATTAGGAAGCGCTAAGAGAAGCTAATCTAATCACAGAGGCGGTCCCAGCTGCTGTTTACACACACACACACACACACACACACACACTGAGGCAGAGAAAAGTGAGCACACAACCTTCATGAATGGACCCTGGGTGATCAAAACACCTGTATTTGTTAATTCAGTTCATGTCAGCTCATTCATGCATTCATTGTTTCTTGCTCTTTTGAGCCACATGATTCTTAGCTTTTCTAACTCCTAACAAGTTTTCTTGGCATGATTGTAAAATAACATTCACCTTTAAGGATTACAAAGGCCTCTATCTTCCTAGAGCCGTCTCAGATGACTATAAGTGGCACAAATACAACCGATATCTGAGTCTGAGAGCAAGAACACTCCATGCATTATTTCAATAATAAAATAAGCTAGAGTTGATATACATTATATAGAGTAATGGAGTCTATATAAGTACACTAACTGTGTACAATGTACAGATACACTTATACGCACATACAAAACTCCATAATAGCAATACTCATAACACTAAAATAATGCAATAAAAATTAAATTTAACAACATAAGACGTAATATAAAACCCTAACGTCACAGAGATGTAACATAAAACCCTAATGTACTTAACATTATTAAAAATAATTAAAGAACATTATTTTAATGAAGGAAAAAACATCAAATGTTAGCTGGAATTATGGTAATGTCATTTTTTTTTTTTTTTTTTGCATTGTAAATTAAAAGATGACTTGATCTGAAGATGACCAAGATGACTTTACCGGTAAAATTACAATAATTTGTTTAGTTTACTAAATACAGTCAGACTAGAGTCACTTTGACTAAGAGTGTTTACACCTGTAGTTTTTTTTTTTTTCATATTTTGCAAACCTCACAAACATCCAAATTCTTGAAGAGCTTTTAAAATGTGTAAAGGAGTCAAAACATCTTAAATATTCTGCTCAAAAAAAGTGTAAGACACTCTCAGAAATAAAGGTACAAAAGCTGTCACTGGGGCGGTACCTTTTCAAAAGGTACACTTTTGTACTGTTGGATTACAAATTTATAAAATGTTAAATCTAGGTTCCAATGTAATAGTATATAAACTGAAAAAGTTAGGTACATTGTATTTAGCATTTATGGTGAAGATGATGACATCAGATGAACGATTCTGTTAAACAAAGTTTGTAGCAAGAGGTTCCTGCCAGTTCCTGTTCTCTTATTGTAAGTCAAATGAGCCATTCTCGGAGACTCTCACCTTTTGTTTGTAATGGCTCTTGGTGCCCCTGCCCCAATCTTTGGGCAGTTATGCTGATTGGATTAGGAGTAGTTAAATGGGGCAGGTTTCTATACCTGAATACTTCATTTGCAGGCTTTGTTTAAGGTCGTCACCCAGGTGCTTTGTCTCCATTCCTAAGCACTGCCCCCTAAATGTATATGAACTACAATGTATCACTGCTTTAGTTAGACTTGGATGACTGCAGCGACGCACAGCGAGTTCTCAATAAAGAGTAACTTCTGTATGAAAGATATCCCAACGTCTCCTGGTCTCTGCTTCGACGAGGAAAAAGTTTCCTACAGTACCTATTAGGTTCAAATATGTACACTTTAAGTACTAATATGTACCTTTACGGTACCAAAATGGACCCTTTAGGTACAAACATGTACCTTTTGAAAAGGTACCGCCCCGGTGACAGCTTTTGCACCTTTATTTCTGAGAGTGTACAGCCAGTCTGTTTTCTTTCACGGCTGTTCGCACTGTTTGCTGAGACTAAATCTCCAAGCAAACCATGCAAATTGATGTTCTCTTGATGTGTGCTTTTTGTGTGAAAGTGCAATAATTCTGATGGATTGTTAAAAGGAAAAAAAAATTAATAATTGTGATTAATAATCGTGATTATATTTTGAGCAAAATAATCTAGATGAAACATTACCGTGCAGCCCTAAATCTATGATCAACCAGGCACAAGTCTGCTCAGTTACAGAAAAGTAAGAGTACACTTCTCTCTTTAATTCACATGATTTGAGGTATTATTAATGTTCATAACATAAACATGTGGGACAAGTTACAGGCTGACACGCCAAATAATAAAAGGTATATGAACCCTTTAAGTAGCTATGATTTGATGATGACTCGGGTCATGAAGATGTTAACCATTTAAGCGGGAGACTCAACATGCTGCTGCATGTAGTTTAACTGCAAGTAAAAGCTCCTCTATTTCACACCTTTCCTCTGAGGGAAAAACACAGATGCTCTTTTATTAAATGACAATGACACACACATCCACACACAAACACACACGCGTGCAAGGAAGCCGTGCGAGTGAAGCGCAATAGCTAACAGCACTACTATTCATCAACTGTGCCACAAATAGAACAAAGTAATTAGACTGCAGCTGAATATGTTGAATTAAAGACACTCTGAGAGAGAGAACTGTGTTGTTGCAGATAGAAGGGCGAAATGAGGCCTAAACACCACTAAAAGCCAGCGGCAATATATTGAATGGCGCTCAGAGGAGAAGAAGGAAAGAAGAGGAGAGTTTATTTTAATATATTGGGAGAACTCTTCGTAAGTCAGCATGATAGTATTGATTCACACTCCTGAGTGTGTGTTTGTGTGCATGTGCGTTTGTGGAAGGTCCTAATACACCCCAGTCTGTAATCTGAACAAATCACAGTTATCACTGCACTGGTGACTGTGTTTAAAGGTCAAAGGCATGATTTCACACCCACACAAATACAACCTGAAGTCTTTCAGAGTATAATCCAAATTACTGGTAGTGAAAGGCCAATACACTGGACATTATTTGTACCGATGTTTTAATTAAGACATTTGTGTAACCAACATGGATAAATAGACATTTTCTGTTTTTTAGAAACTTAATTTTTAAAAAGTAAAAAAAAAAAAAAAAAAGACCACTTCAGTTAATATTATTTAAAATAAAATAATTGTTCATTTAAATGTAACAATTCCATGAAAATCCTATTTAATCTTGGGTGTAGGATGGGGTGTAATTTTTTCTATTGTCACAAATTTGCTTATTTATTTCTAATCAAGAAATGGCGCCAACCAAGCCAATCCTGTGAAATAAATAAATACATAAATTCTACCGTATATGACTGTGCACAGGAATATTATTATGACTGGATTTTTCTTTTTAATATTATCTGTGTAAATTATTATTATTATATATATATATTTATTTTTTTTTATCTGAAACATGCTGTGACTTATACAGTACAGCAATGTGCACACGTTTGCTTTTATATGTGAGTCCAAGTTTATTTGCATAGCGCATTTCACACACTGATAGTTTCAGTTTCACTTTAAAGAAATTCATTTAGGTTTGACGTTTAAAATAAACACTATTTATAATGGATTCCATTATAATGTATGTTTTGTATTGTATTCCTGTTCCTTTCCCAATACTGTTAAATTAAGCATTTGTTGCTTTGTGAAGGGAAACACGTTTATAGTATTTATAATGTTTATAAACATTTCATTTTATTTACTATTATTTTAATGTAATAATATGACTTTTGATGACTTATTCACTCATTTGACCTAGCTGTAATTTCTTATTATTTGTATTTTATTTTTATTTTTTGGTAAACCATTATTATTTGGTTGTAGATTCACTACAACCAAGGCTGACGTTAGAGAAAAAAATCTGGAAAAATTGTTTTGGTCCCACAAAGGTCTTTTACACTTTAGCCTCTCATTGGCCCCAGAGGAAAGTCGGTCCACCCATTAAAATGTTGTCTTGAATCCCTGAAGGATGCCCTGACCACCACTATCCAGCATGACCTGACTCAACTCATCAGCCCCAAATGAGTAAATGCTCAGAGAGTTCTAAAAAGCCTCTCCACATCTTTCTGAAGGGTGTAAAAAGTCTGGATGAGCAGCAAAAAAACAACACTGGAGGGTTGAAGCGAGTTCTTCCAAGTCACATAAGGAAAAGAACATTCTCATCCGAGCGGGTGAATCACAACGCTCGCCACAAAAGCAAGTACACCTGAGCCCTGAGAAAGGGGGAGGAGAGGGAAGCGAGAGTGAGAGAAATAATGATTTTTCCCCATTTTAAAGCAATGCAAATTGTTGCTGTGGTGAAGCGGAGTTGAGCGGCTGCACAAACACACACGCACACCCAGCTCCACCATGTCTGATAATGACAAATAGTGCCCCATGGGCTCCGATCAACAACCTATCATAACGTCCGAAAATAAATCCATCTCATTTACGAGTACAAAAACCTCAATTCCAGAGGTACACACAAACACACACCTCCGGTCTGGACGGATGACAGGGACTGTACTCAGGTGGTAACCTGCTCCCCGCTTACCCACAATGCCAGGCGGCGGCTCTGAAGTCACATTTGGTTGGGTAGAGGAGTAATGGCAGGCTTGAGCGAATGTATTACGATGGCAAATGACAACATTAACATATAAATGACTTCCTACCAAACACATCTGCTAATGTGTGGTTAGTGCCAGCAACACACACACACACAATATGACTGTATATTCTCTCTAAATGTGACTGTCACAGCACGGACAAGGGCGTGTGTGCATGGTCTTGTTTACTGGAGGATGTGTATGTGGATGCTGTGTGCGTGCGATGGCTCACTGCAATGATTGTCTAATGTCACAATCATCATGTCGCTTAAAACACACCCAGCCACACACACGCACGCACCCACCCGCTCAGAGTGTGTCAGGAGCGAGACTGGTTTGGACAGGAAACAGCATGTCCAGATTGCCCCTGAGACAGGAAAAGGATTGGGTGTCGTGTCTCTTTCAGCACGACGCGGTGCTGTAGAGAGAAGCTTTGTTGTTGCTTTAAAGGAATACTTCAGCCTAAAAATGACAATTTTGTCATCATTTACCCGTGGCCATTTTGTTCCAAACCTGTGTAATGTTCTTTCTTCAAATATCTTGCCTGCTATTTTCAATATATTAAAAAATTTAATGAGGACTCAGACTGTCAAGTTCCAATATAACAATACAAGTGATTTGGAAGACTTTGGTATTCACTAGGGATGGGTATTAAGATATTTTATTAATCGATTCGATTCTGATTCACATGCTCTTGATTCAATACAGATTCATTTAGTTATATCTCAGTACAGTACGTCAATTTTTGCCAATCAACTATCGTGGGAGCGGCCTGTACAGAACTACTCATTCTGACAGGAATCTCAGAAAAGCCTGATTTGAGAAACTGGATTTAAAAAGTGAGTGGATTTTTATCATTATAAGATGGATGTATACACACACTTCGAACCCACATTTATGTTTTGCATTCAATGATCCCTTTAAGGAAGAAAACAAATCTCACCTAATGCTTTAAATTACATAGAAAAACCTCAGTTGATACATTACTATAATATTAATGAACCAAACTATTAAATTCAATTTTTATTTCCTTCAGTTATTTTCCTTTTTGGCTTTCCTGAGGTAAACAATGTCACATGACACATTACAAGCTATTTAATTGACATCTGTCTGCTTTTACAAACACAGACACAGATCACATGAGATCTGATACATTACAGTAAATTGTATGGTTTCTTTTCACATACCTTCTGATGTTCAATCATTTTTATTTCTTGCTACAACAAGCAGTAAAGAGGTTCACTTGTGCTCCAAGATGCCACTGGAGATAAGATGGCTATAACACTCTTTACATTTACTGCAGCAAAGCAACATTTACTGCTAAACGGGTTAGTTCACCAAAAAAAACAAAAATTCTGTCTTTAATTACTCACCCTCATGCACGCTCGGTCTACTGAACGTAAACGACATGGATTACACTCAGCAAAAGCACGTGCATGCTGAACATAAACAAGGCTCATTACGTTGATTACTTTCTGGGGTACTCTCCAAAATGGCGGAAGATGGTAACTCGGGGAGAAGAATTGCTGAATAAATTATGTTATTATTGTTTTCTTTGAGCACAAAAAGTATTCTTGTAGCTTTGTAAAATTATGGTTGAACCCCTGATGTCACATGGATATTTTACCAATGTCCTTGCTATGTTTCTGTGTGTTGATCATTGCTGTCTATGGACGGTCAGAGAACTCTCAGATTCCATCAAAAATATTTTAATTTGTGTTCCGAAGATGAACAAAGCTCTTACGGGTTTGGAACAACATGAGGGTGAGTAATTAATGACAGAATTTTCAGTTTTGGGTGAACTATCACTTTAGTTTTGTGATAAAATTTGAAAACTGAAAGTTTTTTAAATTAAAAGTAACAAAGCACAAAGCTTATTGCAATTATTGCATGGGACGTTTGCTAAAAATAATGTTTACTTAAGTTCTGTTCACATATCAACAGAAAACATTTATGAATCAATAATATTGGTTAAACAAAATGAAAAAAGATTAAAGATGACATATCCTGAAATTCTGACTTTTTCCTTGTTTAAGTGCTGTAATCGGGTGCCCGGTGCATCTAGCAACCCAGTAACTTTGTTGTGGTAAGCCTTTCTCTGCAAGCTTGTGAAAAACAAAATCGCTCAAATTTCGCTCCCCTAGTGAAGTAGGAAGGGGATCTTATAATATTAGTGCCCCTTAATCTGCATGTTTCCACCCACGGTGCCGCCATTTTATTTTTGCTATTTCTTTCCCAGCTGATTACCTTCACAGACATAACCAAATGTGTTTTTATAACTTGCAAGTGTTTTTAACATAAACTTGTTTGTATTTGACAGTTTAAGCGCAATAAGACATGAAAGAGAACTAGTTTAGTACTCACTGCCATGTGACAGTCCCTTTCTGTGTGCGTGCTTCAGATGGGTGCGCTCACAAAACCGTATATCAGGGGGGTTACATTTTATGTTCCACAGAAGAAATATACATAGTTTTGCAATGATTATGAGGATGAGAAAATGACAATTTAAATTTTGGGTGAACCGTCCCTTTAACAGCTCACTGGAAGGAAAGATTTGGTCTGCTCATCATACAAATCCATCATGCATCTTGTAATATAGTGCACAGGACTGATAGACCTCCATTATATTAAAGGGATAGTTTACCCCAAAATGAAAATTCTGTCATTAATTACTCACCCTCATGTTGTTCCAAACCCGTAAGACCTTCGATTCATCTTCGGAACACAAATTAAGATATTTGGATGAAATCTGAGAGCTTTCTGACCCTCCATAGACAGCAACACAACTGAAATGTTCCCAGACCCAAAAATAAAAATTGTTAAATAAATTATGTTATTTTTGTTTTCTTTGTGCTCAAAAAGTATTCTCTTAGCTTCGCAAAATTGAAGTTGAGTCACTGATGACGATGTTTTGCCGATGTCCTTACTACGTTTCTGGGTCTGGGAACATTTCAGTTGTGTTGCTGTCTATGCAGGGTCAGAGAGCTCTCCGATTTCATCAAAAATGTCTTAATTTGTGTTCCGAAGATGAACGAAGGTCTTACGGGTTTGGAATGACATGAGGCTGAGTAATTAATGACAGAATTTTCAGTTTTGGGTGAACTAACCCTTTAAGCATTTGCATCTTTTCTGAAGCTTCAAAGCTCCAGATTCATTGTAATAGGATGGAAAAGAGCAATCAGCACATTCTCCAAATTTCATGTTTACCTTTTATACAGGTTTGAAACAACATGAGGGTAAGTAAATAATAAAATTTTTGTTTGTATAACCATCCCACTGTATTATAAACAACAAAGAATGCAAAATAATATATTATACTGATCTGAGGACATTTTTTACACTCTAACATTCAAATTACGCATGAGAAAAAAAACTACCAGTGTCAGTCCACTGACCAACAGAAACAGCTTCCATCACATAATATTTCACTTATAAAAAAAGCTTTTAGACCGAGCCAGTCTGAAAAGAAAAAGAGCATGAAGGCAACAAAAGGAGTGAAGCTGCTGCCTGAAGCCTGTCCTCTTCCGTGTTTCCTTCAGCTTTGTGTGTCTGTTCCCTCGCTTTTTCCTCTCTCCCTCAGAGCGCCTCCGGGCATCAAGCCCGCCACACGTCACAGAGCCTGGCCGCACAGAGAGAAGCGCGCGCGTGTGTGTGTGTGTGTGTGTGTGTGTGTTTGTGCGCGTGTGCGCGTGTGTGTGTGTGGGCTTTGTTCCAGAGCTGTAAGGGCTGTTTACTCACTTGCGCACTCAAGCCTGAGTTCACTCTTTCTCTCCACACACACACACACACACGCTCTGAATACCACCCATTTCCTGTGAGCCAATCATCTTCCTCTCCAAACTCTCTGCTCCTAAACTATCCCTCTCCGTTTCGCTCTCACCTCACCAACCCATCTGTCTTTCCCTCCGCTGTTGCATGCGATCTCTCCATCCTCCTATGCACCCTCCTCCATCACTTATTCATGAGCTCTCTCTCTCTCTCTCTCTCTGTGTAAAACACACTCTCGCCTTCTCACAACTGGCGTTGTAGCCGTAACCATGGTGACCACTTTGATTGACATGGCGTAATTGGCACGCGGCTACATCGGAGGGCCGGTCCTCTTTAAGGGGGTGGGCATTACAGTCGGGACCCTTAAAGGGGTAGTTATTATCGCTCATCGTAACAGTCCCTTAGCAGAAACAAAGAGGTCGCCTCAAGAGCGGAAGAGAATTAAAGGGATTTTTAAGGCGAGGAGTCGACGGAAACGTTAGTATCAATTATGTATGACGAAAGGTCACCCTCTCTGCTTTCCCATTGATTAGCATGAATGATCATTCGCTCGTTTGCTGCTTGTTTGATGTAATTAGCAGACTGGCAACAGTGATTAATACTGTGGGTTTGAACAATAAATGATCTAGCAGAAGCTGTGGTGTGTGTGTTTATAGGGGTCGTAACAGAGGAAAGGAGGGGAAGCATGTCAGACGGATCTGATTGCAGCGTGAGGTCTTACAATATTAACCACGACTGTGACACATCAGAAAGGCTGTGTGTGTTCACACAGACACAAAAGATAGTCGACAGTGGCAAAAGCGTCGAAAATATGCAACGATGAATCTCACAATAACACGTTCACATTACATTCATCCCAAAATCAGAAGTAAAAAAAAAAAAAACCTGAAGCTTTTTTTTAGGACTTTTTTCTCCTTTACTGTGACATTACTGTCATAATTAAGTAGATTTTTTCCCTCAAATATTTATTTTTAATTCAATTACACTTATTGGGGACTCTCATCACAGTAATACAATTACTCTTAATTTTTTTTTTTTTTAAATGATCAATTTTAAAAAAAATCCCTATGTTTTTCTCTCATTATAGTAATAGGAACAAATATCAATGCAAAATTATTTTTTTTATAATAATGTAATTATGATAATTTAATTTCATAATTTAAGTATAATAATGAATAATATTCATTTTCAATTTTGTTTTGTTTTTTTGTCAAATTTAGCTTTTAGGGGTAAAATTAAACCTTAAATCCAAAATCATGTCAAATGTGTTCATAAAGAAAATCAAATAATTAGCCAGAGAACTGGATGTTCATGTTCTCCAAACCAGCAGGCGAACGCAGAGATTGTCCTCTTCACCTCTCTTCCTGCTCTTTATCTCTTTTCTATGTCACACTCGCTCTTCCATCTCATATCCTGCGCCACAATCTCTCTCCTCCAACACACTCCCATCCATCCTTTTCATGTGCTCTCTTTCTCACTCTGAAGTGTGTAATCGTGATGGGGGCTGGTAGGTCTTGACTGGGGGGTAGGGACACACACAAACACACACACACATCTGTGTCTGGATCTACTGTGACAAGTGGTCAATTTGATGCATTAATGATTAGGAGAGCGTCGAAGACGCCATTTGCACACCGGCTCCGGTTGAGAAGCGTTTCACCTGTGTGTTTACTGCAGAGGTGTCTCTGTGTGTGTGTGTGTGTGTGTGTGTGTGTGTGTATAAAGTCGATTGTTCCGATGTGGCGAGATGACAGACTACAGCCCATCTGGCTTTGGGCTCTTAACGCACCCATCAGCAGAGATGTTCCAGCCCTTCACAAACACGGAGACACACACACACACACACACACAGCGCACAACTGCACTTTCCCTGGCTGCTTCCTGCAGCCAATCAGATGCTGATGTGCCTCTTTGACTTCCTGGTCTCCACAGACTCTCTTAAAGTGACAGTACAACCAGTTTTTGGCATTGCTCCTGAATATACAAATACACACCGCACACACACTTCGAGAAATGCTACAAGATGTGTGTGATTTTAACACAGTCTTTACAGAAAAAAACGAGGTTCAATGTTCAAACATGCACACAGGTTCAGCAAACCATCCTTTGTGCCAGGAAAAAGAGCTCTCTCTCATTTCTCTCTGCTCCGCTTGGCATTTGAGAAGCCGCCTGAGGGCATTCGGTAACCACGTCACCACACACAGGGCATTGTCGATACAAAAATACTACCAGCTGCCAATTAGGACAGACAGGAATCTCAGCCAATGAGATGGTCGGTTTGAAGAGAAGAGGCGGGAGTGAGTTTGATTACAGAAGCTGTGTCAATGAGCGGTGTGCCATTAGAAAGGAGGAGAGCTACTTATCGTGACAGGGACAGACGCGGGCATTCACACAAAAGCGCACACTCTTTCTGAACACCTCCCAGTCACACTTCTAAAGCAAAACACTGGGGCTGAGAATGGCTGGGGTTACACACACACAAAGCACGGCAAACACCTCATAACCCACCGCCCCCGACCACGTAGTTGCTCCCTGGGGGTCTGCCGGCTTCCTCTTACTCCCTGTCATTCACATGTCCTTTGTCTTCGAAAGACATGGGGGGTGGACAGTAGAGGCTATACGACAAAGCCTCTAAGACAAATCAGTTCACTTGGTAGCTATCTTGGTAACGCCCCCAGGAAGCTGTTTTCATGTAGGTACTGAGCAGGTTAAGTACAGCTCCTGTCTGCTTGAATGGAAAAAAAGACTAAAATCACTGTTTGCAAAGACTGGTTCAATAGCGTATAACAATCAGAAATAAAATCAGACAAAAATAGTATCAAAATTTTGCTACTTTAGCTCAAAAACACATCTAAACAGAGAGAGCAGCAAAGAGCAAAAGCCAAAGAAATGGCATAAATGGAGGGTGAGGCAGTGGGAAACTGCTGCCCACGTTTCCCAACCGCTGTCCCATCCATATTTTTGCCTCTTTTTCCTGTGCAAACAGTGCATGGAATGTCCGAGAGCCCTTCCTCCATGATGTTTATTGACATTGTGAAGAATCACTTAAGAACAAATTTAGTGATCATACCTACAGTCAGAGAGGAAAACAACTTTGTCTAGTCTAGGATTAGTTTCGTGTAAAATGTGCACTGAAAATGCAGAAAACTAGATTGTGTATCCTTAAATTTGGTAAAAAAAAAAAAAAAAAGACAAAACAAAAAAAAATAAAACAACAAAACTTCTCTATAAAGAAGGCAGTTGGCTCTTGTACCTGAAAGGCCATATTGAGCATTGTAATTTCTCCAACAAGTTTAAATTTTTTACAACTGGATCATCTCCTCCTAGTGTCTGTTCCATATGAGAAAATTGGAAAAAAAAATAAACAAAGAGAAATTTTGAGAAAAATATTAAGGGTGAGAGAGAGAGCACAGGAGCGGGTGAGAGAGATTGAGAGAGTACTGGATGAAACAAGTTCAGGGCAGTTCTCCTGCCAGTTCTTCCTCCACACACATTCCTGTGGCTGCATGGGGCGCAGTGTGTGTGTGTGTGTGTGTGCGTGTGTGTGTGTGAGTGAGTGAGGCAACACAGAAACAGCTAAAAAGAGAGGACCATGTGTCAAGAAGTTTACAGAAAAGATAGCACAAAAGCTAAAAAGTTAAACAACAGGAAAAGAACTCTACAGAAGTGTCTCTACACTGATATTTTGTCCCATTTCAAAACATATTTTGATATTTTCAGACTCAAATTTCTAACATGCAAATGACTGTGTATCAGATCAACGCACACAACAACAAAACTTCTAAGACACTTCTGATACATTTCAAAAACATCCAGAGGTTCTTCAAGAAACAAACGTGTTGAGGAGAGATGCCAAACAGTTTACATGATAGCAACAGCCAATCAGGTCAAATCTGAGGGAACACCTCAAGTCTTATAATGCTTCATTAATCTCTGCACTTCATAATTAATGCTATTGAGCAGGTCAAACAGGGAACTTAAAATAACTCAAAAGCTCAGACAGGTAGATCACTGCTTTCCAGGAAATGAATTTTACAACTAGACGTACTGTAACCATCAACAGGAAAGATTTAGTGCAAATGCAGATAAACCAGCATAACGTCACATAATGGGTTCCGGATTAAAGGGATAGTTCTTCCAAAAATGAAAATTCTGCCATTAATTACACGCCCTCATGCGGTTCCAAACTCGCGAGACCTTCATTCATCCTCAGAACACAAACCTCCATAGACAGCAATGCAACTGACACGTTCATGGCCCAGAAACGTAGTAAAGGCATTTTCAAAATAGTCCATGTGACATCAGTGGTTCAACCGTAATCTTATGAAGCTACGAGGTTCACAGAAAACAAAAATAACAACTTTATTCAATAATTTATTCTCTTCGGTGTCAGCTTTGACATGTATTCGCAAGTGTACCTAAGTGTCTTACGGGGTGAGTAATTAATGACAGAATTTTCATTTTTGGGTGAACAATCCTTTTAAATGCAACTGACAAAGTATGTGAAGAATTCTGTCCATCACCACAGAAAATTTCACAGTTTTGTTAGTTTTTACAATGAAATTTACAAACAGATCGACAGATATCTATTTAAAATGACAGTCTATGAGGCAATTTGGGTATGTTGCCCAATAAAAATCCCTTGAAGGTGGATTTCTGCCAGTCTGTTGGAATTATTTGGCGTTTTACTTTTACAAAACGAGACACAAAATGAATTTCTGTGGTAACAGACTGTTGGCAGGGCTTGACATTTCTAGATTTCACAAAGATGCGGTCTAACCATGTATCAACTGCACCGCTGGGGTCAATATAGATGGAAACATTTCCTCTGATGCATTGATCAGCATAGCACTTCTTGTTTTCTCACCTTGGAACATTTTCGACCGTTTTGCCAATATTCCTGCATTCAGACAATTTTCCATCCCAAAATGATTTATTGACTGCAATAGACCTGAGACCACCACTTGATAACCATCATGCTACTGGTGTATCATACTGTAAGTACAGTAGCTAAGCCAATGAAGTGACTTTTTTATACTATCAAGGCTTATCTTAAAAATAAGGTCTATATTATTTGTAGATGAAAGATCCCAGGAAACGCAAGATCACGTTTCATGACAACCCTTCACCTCACACAAACAAATAATTGTCACATGTCAAACACATCTAGAAAAAACAGTCACATAGAACATAGTAAAGATGAGAAGTGATCTCAGTGTTTGCGATCATAATAATAGAATTACTGTTATCATCATCATCATTATCATGGTTATCATCATGTCAAGCTCTGCATATTCATGCATAAAAAAACTCTCAAATTGTATTACACACATCTGACACCTACACAAACTGAGAACCAGTTTACACCTGGTTTATGCCTTATGCAAGTGAACCAAAATAAAGCAAGAAGGCCATATTGTAACAGTTTAGTTTCAAAATACACTTGAAACACACGGCAAACAGGCCAAAGATAAAACTGTAATGGACATAATTTTGGATACAGCCACATGAAATGATACCTCTACAGTGTTAAAAATACACTTGTGCCCCTTATTTTGTGAAATATCTACCTACAAGTTATAGTCCATTTCTAAAAACAAAAAAAGTTCAACAATTGTAATAGTAACAAATAGTGACAAAAATATACATCTAACAAATTGCTTCACACAAAAACAACACACAGAGCTTATCTTTTACTCTAATAACATATTTTTTCCAAACTATTGTCCATGAAATTTACTTAAACACTTTAAAAAACAATTGTCCTGAAATTATGTGTGTGACGCTGGACCATAAAACCAGTCATAAGGGTCAGGTTTTTATACATACTTATACATACATCTGAAAGCTGAATAAGCTTTCCATTGATGTATGGTTTGTTATGATAGGACAATATTTGGCTGAGATAAAACTATTTAAAAATCTGAGGGTGCAAAAAAAATCAAAATATTGAGAAAACCTTTATGTTTTTAGCGATACATATTACTAATCAAAAATTAACTTTTGATATATTTACATGGAATCTTTACTGATCTTTACTTAATGATTTTTGGCATAAAAGAAAAATCGATAATTTTGACCCATACAATGTATTGTTGGCTATTGCAACAAATACTGTATATCCGTGCTACTTATGACTGGTTTTGTGGTCCAGGGTCACATATAGGGAAGTCCTGAAAAAAACAAAAAAAACTCAAAAGCATCTGTAAGGCACAATAAAACTTCCACTTTGCTAGATTTATGCATAATGCAAAACAAACTTGCACAGGAAGAACACAAAGAACTTCCCTCCAACCTTCTCAGGTTGCTAATATTAATCAGTACTTGATTAATTACTTGAAATTACACAATATTATTGCAATTTAAAATAACCGTTTTCTATTTTATTCCATTTTAAAATGTAATTTATTCATTCAGTCTCACTAAATCCTTCAGAAATCATTCTAATATGCTGATTCAGTTATTAGAAATTTATAAAAGTGTCACTAAATAATTTTTTTTATGGAAGTGATAGTGGACAGCAATCTTTTTTCCCCAGGATATTAATGAACAAAGTTATAAACAACAGCCTTTATTCGAAATAGGAAATATTTGTAACATTATAAATGTCTTTACTATCACTTTTGATCAATTTAATGTGTGCTTGCTGAAGAAAAGTAATAATTTCTTAAAAGAAAGTCTTGCTGACCCCAAACTTTTGAACAGTATTGTATGTTTTAAAAGCTTTAATATAATTTCAGTACTCTGACAACTGCCCGGAATAAACACATTTAGTTCACAGTGCAAACTGATTAAAGGCTCTCGTAACAAAGAGCAGCATTTCATCACTGTCTCACAATGCTGGAAATAACATAACAATACTCCGTAAAATAACATGGAATTAAAAGATGTTAACAAATAAACATGTAAAACCAAAATAACTCTTACCTGTACCCGTAAAGATGCAGAGCAGGGGAGCACCAGGAATAACATGAGGAAAAAAGGAGAAGAGAGTCATGATTATTGTGATGAATCTAATTATTTATTACATTCTTTATTCACTCACTGTAATATTAAACCTTTGGTATAGGCGCATAAAATCAGAACATCTTTCTTTTTCTACAAACTAAAATAAAAGATAAAGAGATACAAAAGTACTGTAAACACACACATACTGTATACAAGCATTAACACCACAGCAATCAAAAACACACAAAAAGGTAGATGTCCCGCCCACACAACCGCACCTCACATAACTAATCGCATTACAACTTTGCAGCATTCCTCCAGGCCATTAGGGGCCACTAACACAAATCTTCTGCCCCAGACTCACTGTTCTATTGCACTGTTCAACATGGACATCTTGTATTTGTTTTTTTAATTAAGAAAAACCTGAATCAATTCAGCATGTTTTTAACTTGACCTTCCATTTCCAGAATGAGAAATAAACCAGTGTTAATATCACCTGCAATTTGACTTATTTGATCATACCTGCAAAATGCAGCCATTCATTAAAGAAAGTTTCATTTATTTCTAAGTCAGGACAACACCACTCACTAAATTTAACATGCGACGCTATGTGACAACAATGTAGCATACTGCGGTTTAAAACATTTATCTGTTTTACAATACTTTTTTTTTTAGAAAGAAAAATATTCATAGGCAAAAAAAAAAAAAAAAAAAAAAAGGCAGAAGGAAATAGAAGACAGTATACAATATATTCACAGTATGCTAGTATTTCAATGCAAACATATACACTACACATTGTTATTTTAGTATAATTAAGATATTTTTGTATTAATATTTTACAAAATTTAAAGTTTTAGATTTTTTTATTGGTTTCCATTTTAATTTAAGTTGAATGTTTAGTACTTCTGTTGTGAGTGTTATTTTTATTAGTTTTAATTGTTTTATAATTGATTATTTTGTTTAATATGTCTATATATTTTACTCATTTTTATTTTAGTTTTAGTTATTTTAGTACATTATTAAACATTTAAACAATAAAACCAGGTAAAAAAATTTAATAATTGTTATGTTTTATTTAATTTTTAAAAGATTATTTCAATGAACTATAATAAAAATACATACTTCAGTAAGGATGGTAAATTACATATTTTGTCACATACTTTGAGTTCATATGCATTTGCATCTATCTAAATTCACACAAAAGTGATTATTACTCCACTTTTAACTTCATATATTTAAAAACTGTTGTGGCACACTCTACTTCGCATTCCTCTTTTGTAGCACAAAGAAATATTACCCTGAAAAGCACCAGATATAAAATGCACCAGAAAAGTATGTCATCCAGCATGTTTGGTGTACTATTTGCAATGTACTGTTACGTGTTTACTTCACACAGGTGCCCTGAAAATCAGCATGTAGTAGCACTCAAAAAAAGGTTTGCAAGGCTACGTTCAATAATACTGCGAACGTACAGAACAAACAAGACCGAGGGTGCAAGCGGGGAAAAAAAGAGAAGTGGAAAAGCAAAAGATTTGAGATCAAGACGAGAGAGAATGTTTGGTGGGTTGAAAGCCCTGCAAAGGTGAGGAGATGAGAGAGATGAAGCAGATCGCTCGGATTGCGAGTTACATAAACACAGACTCTGTGTGTGTGTGTGTGTGTGTGTCCGAGAGAGAGAGAGATTTGACGCATCAGTACACAAGAGTTAAGACTGCACAGAGTAAGAGTTGAAGTGTGTTGGTGTAGGGGGTTTGCAGCAGTGGACCTGTGTCTCAGGCACATGCAGTGTAATCTTCTTACTGTCTGTGGGTGCGAGCTCGCTGCTGCCATTATATAACTGCTAATACATGCACACAAAACAGCAACCGTCAAGCTGTGCCATACCCTGACCTCTCACACACTTACACTCATACTGTTCAGAATGGACAGACACACTTGAAATCAAAAGTCACTGTCAGTGTCCTTACTTCCCCTTTAGTATATGTCTCTGTATGCCCTGAGTGTCTGTCTCCATCAGCAGTTGAACATTACACTTGACAAATACCCCATCTGTTGAAAATAGGAAGGCACCAATATTAAAATCATATGCTATTCTATACTATAGTTTATTTGTTTGAGTAAATAAATGAAAGACACTCACTAAAATAAATAAATTCAAATTAGGTATCACAACAGTAAAACAAAAAGGAAATTAATTTTGAGATTTTATTTAACAGAGTTATTAAATCGTTAGTGTTTGTTCATTTTAAGTGAGTAGATTTTATATATTAGCCTGTATTATATTGTAATATGTTATATATGTAATATATATCTGTCTGTCTATCCAGCTATCCACCTACCTACCTGTCTTGAGTTACCTATCTTTTATCGTAGCCCCTTTAAAATATGTGGTTAATTACATTATTTAACAAAACAAAAAAAAAAGTCATATAACTATCACAGATCTCTTATCTGCTCCTGAAAAATATTGACTTGTAAAAGCTCTGGTAAAATAAATTACAAAGTTGACAATTTCCCAAAGGTTTACTGAACTAAACACTTCACAGACTTCACTGAAAACTGAGTAAAATTGTTGCCCATTAGAGTTCTGGATTGTTTAATAACATAAAATATTAAGCTAAAAGATCACAAATGAAAGAAACCCTTCACAAAGATGATGTGTGTTTGAGCAGTCATATTCGCAATGTGAGTTGCCTCGTTTTCCAATTCAAAGCATCCCTGTAAATAAAGATTTAACATTCCTTTCCACTTATCAATTCTTCATATTAATGTTCTTGCACTGCACAGCCTGAGAGATATTATTTAATATAAATTTAATTTATTATAATTAACCTGAGTTCCACATTCATCATCTTTTGTGTAGCTATATTGACTTGAGTGTTGCGATCAAACTCAAACCTGCTGGGGATGTGTATTGTGTAAGCTTATCCATCAGGGGTCTATGTGGAGTTTCTTATATACCAAGTTTGAGGTCAACACAGTTTCACAGGTGGTTTAGCATGAAACCACATACAGTGAAATAAAAGGGCAATATCTTCATGAAGGGAATTCTAGAATTCATATTTCATTTCAAGGAAATGAAAAAACATCCTGTATATACATTGTCACTGGCAAAAGATGGACACACAGGATACAAAAAGAAAATGTGGAGTCACGTTCCTGTCATTTTATTATTTTTTCTCAATTGATATGTCAGCCTTACATTACCATTTCAGTCAAAAAATGTGAAAAAGATTGAATTTTCCTCAATTTATCTGTCTTTAAATAATGCCCATGACTGTGTTTTGTTCAGCTACATATTTAAGAGCAAGTGCTGAGGATCCTTTGCTAACATCTATTTGGGTAAAGGAGGGTTTTTGTTCTTACGAGACCACTAAAGCAAAGCACCATTTAAGACTGAATCCCAAGAAGAAGCGTGAACTGAACTGCCCTCGAGTGTCCTCATCTCGTCTGAGCTGCTGATAATCAGATGGCTCCTTCCCTCTCGCTTGAGCACTAAAAACGTCATTCGTTGTTAGAACATTGTTGTTTAACAAGACGACAAAGCTGGCGTTTTGAAACGTATAACTTTGTTCACCTTTATTTCAACCGACTGGGGTGATTATTTGAGCTACGTTTGTCTGATGTTGAAAAAGAAGGGCAACTTGACTGAAATGGAGACTAAAAAGTGTGTGGATTTTCTCTGAAGAAGGATTTGTGGAGAGATACAGCGGTTTGGTGCTGAATGAAGATATTCCAAATGTTCGGTTTCCCGTTTCTTTTTCATGGTTCCCCTTGGGTATTTGACCAATAAGTGCATGGGCAGAAACCAACAAGCACATGACATACAAACAAACAACTGATTTTACCATTCTGTACGGCCTCCGAGTTTTCTTTTCACTGCTATAAAAAGCATCTACAGAATGAGAGAAGATACGGTTGAGTAAGCAGGCATTCTTTGTCAATATTTCACCATTTACCTGTGAGTAATCTGTACATATGTACTCAAGGGACGCACTAGGGTCTCACAGAAAAGCAAGTTAAGTGAACACTAAAATAGGCCTCCTTCAACAAGCAGCTTGACTGAGCAATGAAAAGTAGATTTAGATACACTATGGCATATTTTATGAAACAGATATTTTGCGCTCTGAACTAGGGCTCATTGATTACATCGATTGCAAAATAAGTTGATTTGTGTGCAATGTCGCAACGCATCACACTGTTTACATTAATCCTTAATCCATCTTTCACGCAAAACAAGACTCACTGGAGCAGAGCTAATAGCTATTTATGCTTAATATAGTTGTGTTCATACAGCCTTTTTGCGAGTGTGACAAAGGTATTCTATAATAGCACACATTTTCCACCGTCTGCGCTGAATGACAAAACCGCACTGGACAACTAGTTGTCTGCCACACTGAACTGTATAATTCTGAAGATCCACCAGAGCTGGGTTAAGGCTAGAAGGGATACAGCTAAAACTACTGGGCATGCGCACATCAATATAGCAATATACACTGAACAAAATTATAAACGCAACACTTTTGTTTTTGCTCCCATTTTTCATGAGCTGAACTCAAATATCTAAGACTTTTTCCATGTACACAAAAGGCCTATTTCTCTCAAATATTGTTCACAAATCTGTCTAAATCTGTGTTAGTGAACACTTCTCCTTTGCCGAGATAATTCACAGGTGTGGCATATCAAAATGCTGATTAGACAGCATGATTATTGCACTGGTGTGCCTTAGGCTGGCCACAATAAAAGGGCACTCTAAAATGTGCAGTTTTATCACAGCACAATGCCACAGATGTCGTAAGTTTGGAGGGAGCGTGCAATTGGCATGCTGACTGCAGGAATGTCCACCAGAGCTGTTGCCCGTTAATTGAATGTTCATTTATCTTCCATAAGCTGTCTCCAAAGGCGTTTCAGAGAATTTGGCAGTACATCCAACCGGCCTCACAAGCGCAGACCCATGTGTAACCACACCAGCCCAGAACCTCCACATCCAGCATCTTCACCTCCAAGATCGTCTGAGACCAGCCACCCGGACAGCTGCTGCAACAATCGGTTTGCATAACCAAAGAATTTCTGCACAAACTGTCAGAAACCGTCTCAGGGAAGCTCATCTGCATGCTTGTCGTCCTCATCGGGGTCTCGACCTGACTGCAGTTTGTTGTCGTAACCGAATTGAGTGGGCAAATGCTCACATTCGATGCCGTCTTGCAATTTGGAGAGGTGTTCTCTTCACGGATGAATCCCGGTTTTCACTGTACAGGGCAGATGGCAGACAGCGTGTATGGCGTCGTGTCCGTGAGCGGTTTGCTGATGTCAGCGTTGTGGATCGAGTGGCCCATGGTGGCGGTGAGGTTATGGTATGGGCAGGCGTAGGTTATGGACAACAAACACAGGTGCATTTTATTGATGACATTTTGAATGCACAGAGATACCGTGACGAGATCTTGAGGCCCATTGTTGTGCCATTCATCCTCGACCATCACCTCATGCTGCAGCATGATAATGTACGGCCCCATGTTGCAAGGATCTGTACACAATTCCTGGAAGCTGGAAACATCCCAGTTCTTGCATGGCCAGCATACTCACCGGACATGTCACCCATTGAGCATGTTTGGGATGCTCTGGATCGGCGTATACGACAGCGTGTTCCAGTTCCTGCCAATATCCAGCAACTTCGCACAGCCATTGAAGAGGAGCGGACCAACATTCCACAGGCCACAATCAACAACCTGATCAGCTCTATGCGAAGGAGATGTGTTGCACTGCGTGAGACAAATGGTGGTCACACCAGATACTGACTGGTTTTCGGACCCCCCCAATACAGTAAAACTGCACATTTTAGAGTGGCCTTTTATTGTGGCCAGCCTAAGGCACACCTGTGCAACAATCATGCTGTCTAATCAGCATCTTGATATGCCACACCTGTGAGGTGGATGGATTATCTCGGCAAAGGAGAAGTGCTCACTAACACAGATTTAGACAGATTTGTGAACAATATTTGAGAGAAATAGGCCTTTTGTGTAGATAGAAAAAGTCTTAGATCTTTGAGTTCAGATCATGAAAAATGGGGGCAAAAACAAAAGTATTGCGTTTATAATTTCAAAACTGTTTGTAACTTCAGCTATTTGTTCATGCAAGTATTCAAACAATATTCAAGTGATTCATATACTGTAAATATGTATTCAACTTCAGTCGGCTGAATGATGAAAAACATTTCAAGAGTTACACCTGTAAGCAAGTGTTGTTGTCAATCCCAAATAGTGACTCTGAAGTAAGTATTTTATAAGAAAATGTTTAAATAAATTGTTTAAAGATTAATGGCAGAAGTTATGGTTATTTATTGGAGGGTTAACTTAGGTTATTGGTAAGGATTAATTGACTAATCAGAAACTAATAAATAGATTCAATGTTAAAAATAATCAATAGATTAATTGGAAAAATAATCGATAGATCATCAAAATAATTGTTTGTTACAGCCCTACTCTGAACTCTTTAACTCTTTTAAGCCATTATAATTCCCACATATGTACGTTAAAATAAACCTACAATATCAACTACAGTTAATCCAAGTAAGTGACAATATACAGTCAGATAGTAATTATCGCAAAATAAACCTTACCAGGGTATATTATCCTACTTATTACATGGCTGCATATCAAATACACAAGTAAATGGACATGAAATATTGATTTGAGTTGAAATAATTATATCATGTGAGAAGAAAGACACCACAGAGAGATATGAGAGACAAGAAAGCATTAGTGAGATTGGCTGCGAGAACAACAGTCATTATACAAAAATATCTGAGAACCACAGAATGCCATAATCAAATACTCCAAATACATACTGAATACTACACCAAATGCACTTATTGAAATTGTAATATTTACTAATATTTTAAATGAGCTTTCTTAAAATATATTTTTCTATATGTGCTTTTATTATTTTTATTGTTTTTAATATTTCTATTTAGCTTTAAATTATTTTTCAGCTTTAATAATTTTAGTACTTCAATTTATTTCATTTCAGTTAGTTGTGAAGGCAAAATTTCTCATTTTTGTTTTTAAGTTCATCAAATATTTATGTTTTCATTTTATTCTAGCTTTATTTTGATTACCGAAAATGATTTTAGTTTTAAATTTTAACAATTAACAATAACAACACTGGTTTTCACAATCTTTTTACCGCCACTTTACAAAAGCATAAAACTCATTCAGAAATGTGTGCGTTTTGTCAATTTTAACTTGTGCATATGATCAGCTCTGAGCAGGAATATACAGGTGCTGGTCATATAATTAGAATATCATCAAAAAGTTGATTTATTTCACTAATTCCATTCAAAAAGTGAAACTTGTATATTATATTCATTCATTACACACAGACTGATATATTTCAAATGTTTATTTCTTTTAATTTTGATGATTAGAGCTTACAGCTCATGAAAGTCAAAAATCAGTATCTCAAAATATTACAATATTTACATTTGAGTTTGAATAAATGACCATCCCTACAGTATAAATTCTGGGTATCTCTTGTTCTTTGAAACCACAATAATGGGGAAGACTGCTGACTTGGCAATGATCCAGAAGACGAACATTGACACCCTCCACAAAGAGGCTAAGTCACAGAAGGTTATTACTGAAAGGTGTGGCTGTTTACAGAGTGCTGTATCAAAGCATATTAAATGCAAAGTTGACTGGAAGGAAGAATTTGGGTAGGAAAAGGTACACAAGCAACAGGGATGACCGCAAGCTTGAGAATACAGTCAAGCAAAGCCGATTCAAACACTTGTGAGAGCTTCGCAAGGAGAGAACTGAAGCTGGAGTCAGTGCATCAAGAGTCACCATGCTCAGACGTCTTCAGGAAAAGGGCTACCAAGCCACTTCTGAACCAGAGACAACGTCAGAAGCATCTTACCTGGGCTGTGGAGAAAAAGAACTGGACTGTTGCTCAGTGGTCCAAAGTCCTCTTTTCAGATGAAAGTAAATTTTACATTTCATTTGGAAATCAAGGTCCCAGAGTCTGAAGGAAGAGTGGAGAGGCACAGAATCCATGTTGCTTGAAGTCCAGTGTGAAGTTTCCACAGTCTGTGATGATTTGGGCTGCCATGTCATCTGCTGGTGTTGGTCCACTGTGTTTTCTGAAGTCCACAGTCAACGCAGCCATCTACCAGGAAATTTTAGAGCACTTCATGCTTCCTTCTGTTGACAAGCTTTATGGAGATGCTGATTTCATTTTCCAGCAGGACTGGGCACCTGCCCACACTGCCAAAGGTACCAAAAGCTGGTTCAATGACCATAGTGTTACTGTGCTTGATTGGCCAGCAAACTCGCCTGACCTGAACCCCATAGAGAATCTATGGGGTATTGTCAAGAGAAAGATGAGAGACACCAGACCCAACAATGCAGATGAGCTGAAAGCCACTATCAGAGCAACCTGGGCTCTCATAACACCTGAGCAGTGCCACAGACTGATCGACTCCATGCCACACCGCATTGCTGCAGTAATTCAGGCAAAAGGAGCCCCAACTAAGTATTGAGTGCTGTACATGCTCATACTTTTCATTTTCATACTTTTCAGTTGGCCAAGATTTCTAAAAATCCTTTCTTTGTATTGGTCTTAAGTAATATTCTAATATTTTGAGATACTGATTTTTGACTTTCATGAGCTGTAAGCTCTAATCATCAAAATTAAAAGAAATAAACATTTTAAATATATCAGTCTGTGTGTAATGAATGAATATAATATACAAGTTTCACTTTTCGAATGGAATTAGTGAAATAAATCAACTTTTTGATGATATTCTAATTATATGACCAGCACCTGTAGTCTTCTTTGCTACATCTGGGAGGCCAGACATTTCAAATAAATAAATAAAAAAAATGTTAGACTGTCTGCCATTTTTCCTGCCCCATTAGTTTTCTGGCTCACCCTGCTGTCTAAATCACACATTTGCCAGTTTAAATGTTGAACACATCCAGTTTTCATGCAGAAGTTTGCAAATACTGCTGGAGACAGCACCTAAACAGTGCCTGACCACAGTTCAAGATCAATAGAATCAGAACACAGAGGTATGTTTCCCTGGAGCCACTTTCTGTCGCTCACTTCAGCCTCCTGCTCCGGCTTTAACAGTGTCGCAGTAATTAGAGGAGATGGTGTAGGCACACAACTCATGAAAAGTACAACAATGTCTTCTCGCCCACACTTCACAAGAGATAACCACACAAACAGCATGAAGCAAGAAAGAAGCAAACAAACAAATAAAACACTAAATGTAACTGGAACTTTTTATGTCCCGCTAACTTCCAAAGCTGAACTGCAGAAGTGTGCATGCTACAATAACCTTACAATAACTAGCAAACCTTGAGCTTAATGAAGAATTAATGAGGAATTTTAGCATGCTCAAAAAATGACTTTTGCAACTGCATTCTCTTTCCATGAGATCAAATTCCTATCATATTCACAGCACAACTATCAACTAAATCAATATCAAAAACTCGCTGACCCTGTTTAAGTGTAAACATTGTGACATCAACATAACTAAATAAATACATGCCTTCACAAGGATGTGTCACAATCCACTTTCCACCACTTTCTAAAAGACAGACAGTCAGACAAAAATAATAAAAAAATAAAATGAATTTAAATTTTAATTAAAATAAATTGGCTTAAATAAATACATTTCTATGTTTATAATTACTTAGGCAAAATTTACAGAATGCAAATAAATACCCCTACCCTATATACATTTTTAGCCTAAAATACTATTAACTATTATTTATAATTAATTAACTTCAAAACCACAAACTGCTTAAACAGACCCAACACTCAAAAAAACTATACAGAACAAATACAAATACATATAAAATTTGTCTTTGAATGAAAAAAAATAAATAAATAATAAAACAAATAAGCAGCTCTCCCTATTTCTACTCTCACTAACTACTTCATGCCCACCCTACCTCATTCTCCCCCTCTTTCCTTCAGGATGGCCCGCCCTCATTACACTTGTGAGAGCGTAAGCTAGTCGAGGGTGTATTTTTAGCCTCATGTTTGCAGATTAGCCAAGTATTTTTAGACAGTGTTATCCAATAGCACACCCCCTCCCACACACACACACACACACATCCCCACACACGTCACAGGGGCTCTGCTTACTACTGCTTACCCCTACCTCAACATTTAAGACAGAGAGAGAGAAAGAGAGAGAGAGAGTTTTAAATGTTTAGAGTTAAAGAGTTTTAATGTTTAGCACTTATATATTGATATATCTTACATTTGACCATTTTAAGCAAATGTTACGTTAAAAAAAATATATATTTTTAAATTCAGAAATATATGTACACCAACACGATTAAACACTACCTGACTAAAACCACAAACACAGGCCACTTCCTAATGCTACAAATGACTGTATAAGCTCTACAGCGGCCACTTGCTTTATAATTATGAGTAAGAAATTCAGAAAAAAGCCGCTAGCGCTCACTCTCTCCCTCTCTCTATCTCTGTTTTTAGAGAGAACATTACATAATTTTCTCTCTGAAATGAGCACAGTCTAGTCTTTTCGCACAAACACACAAACACACACTGACAGATCCGAGATGACAGCCAGGCTGTTCCCGGCTGTCTGCATCACTGTCACCATGACAACTCCCAGAGAAAGAAAGAAAACCAGAGAGAAAGAGAAAGGCTAACAGTGAACACCTGATAAGCTAGACCAAAAACAGGATGCAAGGTCTCCATCATACGCAAAAGGTTACATTAGCAGTCAAAAGAAGCTTTCGTTGAGCTCAATGTAAACAAACACAATGAAGAACTGTAACTACAGGAAAACCACCTGACATCCAACCTCAAAGTCGAACTTAGTAATTTCTCATTATCACATACAAATTTGAGGAGGTTAATTTAGGATGAAAACATAAATATTTGCATTTGGTTTGAGATCACACAAACCTCTTTGCACATTTTTATGCTCAAATGCTAAAGAGTGTCATTTTCAGACGTCTAAATATTTTCTCTATCCCAGCTCAGAAACAATTACAATTAAACTTTTCAATTACTTACACACTGGCTCTGTGGCACCATCATTAAAAAAACATTAAAAAAAACAAAAAAAAAAAACAACTGCTGCTGCAAAAATGCAGTAAAAACCTTTTCATTGGTTAACGGTATATTATCTTGCCATATACAGTGAAAAATTGTAAATAGCTTTACATCACATTATGTAATTTTACTGTAAAAAAACTGCAAAATGTATGGTTTTTGAGTAAAAACTATGAACTACTATATAATTTAGGCTATAGAGTGAAAATAGTTTCTTTTCGATTTTTGTTATCAGAAATTTACAATGGTGTTTTGTGTCAGCATTTCATGTTAATTTGTGGACGTTTTAGTGTTGTTTTATCACTCTGAACACGACCCTGCATCATATAGGAGTATTGGCCATGCTTTATGGACAGTACAATTTATCACGTGACATTGCCTACTGTGCTACATGCTTAAAAATAAAGTTTATTTATTGGCTTTGATGGTTCCATGAAGAACCTTTAACATCCATAGAACCTTTCATTTGGACAAAGGGTTCTTTATAGTGGAAAAAGGTCCTTCAGATTTTTTTTTTTTTTTTTTTCACATTAGGGAAAAATGGTTCTTTTTAAAAACTGTTCAATGAAAGGTTCTTTGGGAACCAAAAACCTTTTAGAAGCCTTATTTTTAAGAGTGTACCTGTACTGACAAGCACCATAATAATACATTTTAAGACAAAAGGCAAATTTTGGTAGTTCAAGAAGATGGGTTTATTAACATTATATCACTTAATGAAAAATATATGTGGTTAAAAGTTGTAAAATATACAAGCACCATGCCATCCTGTACTACTTGAAACATGGCAACCACTGCTGTCAGTGTTTTTTATGTTTTTTTTTATTGTAAATTTAATGGGATATTTTTTAGTGTACCAAAGCATTACTCTATTTGTCCCAACACAGCAACAGTGGCTCAACCAATGGAGTGCGTTTGGGGCGTGACTATCTGCTAGACCAACCAATAGAAGAGGGTGGGAGTGTTTAAAATAAGATGGTGTGAGTGTTCAAAATAACCTGTTTGAAAAATAACAATTTAGCAATTTCATTACATCATTTCATCAAGAAAATATGTACTTCGGCTTTAAGACAAAACACTAAATCAATCAAGATTATGAAGCACATGCTTTATATAACAGTATTAAATAACAGTTCCACAATGAAAAGAAATACAAAACTGTATATTGTCATGTGTATACACATGTACATGTGTGTACGAGTGTGTGTGACTCAACTGTATCCTGGCAACATGAGAGAAAGAGGGAGGAGTGTAGTAGTCTGTCTCTTTCTCTCTGGTTCTCTCTAAGGGAGCGTCTGTTTTGAAATATGCATGAGTGCTCAGTTTCACTTTTCTCATTTCTGCGTACTTGGAAAGCAGCTCCGCTCCCTGAAGAGCAAACCTCCAGCTCGGCACTGCAAGTGCTGCGTAACCTGCATCATTAGGGGTCAATACCACATGCAAAGACTCAAGACGACACAGCCCGTGGGACACTTATTACAGTTTGCTCTAAGAATAAAAAGGAGTTTGAAATGCTACTTAGTTTGATTCTGTTGTGGATGTCATAGCAGGTCAATAAAAGTTGAAATGGTCTTCGTAATTGGTGCGAAATACAAAGTATAGAGGACATTGAAAATCAGTAAAGTATAAGGGAAACTTTTAAAGAGGTTTTCCTTTTTTGCATTTGTTATCTAGTTATTTGAACCAGTCTGTTTAAACAAGGAAGTTATAAACCTGATCCAGAGAGCTTGACTGTGAATGTGCTCTATTGTATGCTGCAAACGTAGCAGGTCATCCAGGTGCTCCATTAATATTTTGTGTTCCATGGGAAAATAAAAAAGACCTTAAAATCAACTTTTCTATTTTAAAATGCAATCTATTCCTGTGATTGCAAAGTCTTGAGTGTCACATTGTCTTTCAGACAATTATTCTAATAAGCTGATCTGAGAAACATTTCTTATTCAATGTTCAAAACAGTTTTGCTGCTTAAAGGCACAATATGTAAGATTTTTTTATTCAAATATCCAAAAACCAATAGAACAGTGTTATATATTTTGCTGACTTGTGTACTTACTTTATCCCAAATGTTTCGAAGAATGTTTATATCCAGAGAAATAAGCTATTTAACTACTGAGACGGACCGTGTCCATAGTGTCATTGTGTTGCCTGCCAATGATGTCACACACCCTCAATTTCCGGTTTTGTTTTGTAGAAAACATAGAAACACCAAAGACGCTTTAATATGTTATGCATTTTATTAGACAGGTGACGACCGCACAGAGTAGCATTATAACAGAACTTTTGATCTTTGACTTTTGGTCGACTGTGGCATCATAAAAGCTCCACTGCTTTCGAGCCGTGTGTCACGCTCTTCAAAATCTTTGCACTCGTTCAGCGGCCTCGTTTCGTTTCGACGGCTTTCTGCCTCACTCTGCTTCATACTACGATGTTAATAAATCTTTAATACATTAGCTCATCCATGAACATGATTTCTGCCCGAGTCCCGTCGGATTGCATCGGCTGTGGGGATGAAGACAACAACTCCCATGATTCCACACTCGCCCTCTAGCGGCGAAAACTTACATACTGTGCCTTTAATATTTATTAGGAAACTTCAGAATTCTCTGATGAATAGAAAGTTCTAAAGAGCAACATTTATTTGAAATACAAATATTTTGTAACATTTTAAATATCTTTACTCTCATGGAAGTGTTCACCCAAAAATGAAAATTGTCATTAATTACTCACCCTCATGTCGTTCCAAACCCGTAAAACCTTCATTCATATTTGGAACACAAATTAAGATATTTTTAATGTAATCTGAGGGTTTTCTGACCCTCCATAGACATTAATGCAACTGACAGGTTCAAGGCCCAGAAAGGTAGTAAGAACATCGTTAAAATAGTCCATAGTTTCATGTAAATCGTAATGTTATGAAGCTACAAGAATACTTTTTGCGTGCAAAGAAAACAAAAATAACGACTTTATTCAACAATTTCTTGTCAGTCTGCGACGTGTGTTCATGAGAGTATTTATGGGTCTTACGGGTTTGGAACGACATGAGGGTGAGTAATTAATGACAGAATTTTCATTTTTGGGTGATCTATCACTTTAAATATAACTGACAAAGCATGCGAAGAATGCTATCCATCACCAAAGAAAATTACTTCACATTTTTGTTAGTTTTTACAATAAAATTGACAAATAGATTGACAGAAATCCACTTAAACAGCTCATGAGGCAATATGTGTTTTTTCAACAATTTATTCAACAATTTCTTCTGTTCCACGTCAGTCTTCGACGCGTGTTCACGATAGTACCACGACGCATGCATGTGCACTCCTCTCTTTGCAAACAAGGAGCAGTGCATTCAGGTTCTACGTCAGAACGCTAGCTCCTGCGTCAGCAGCTCCACACACAAGCATAGTGGTACTCTCATGAACGTGTCAAAGAATAAAGTTGTTATTTTTGTTTTCTTTGCGCACAAAAAGTATTCTTGTAGCTTCATAAAATTATGGTTGAACCACTGATGTCACATGGGACTATTTTAACGATGTCCTTACTAAATTGATGACTAAACATTTCAGTCGTGTTTCTGTCTATGCAGGGTCAGAAAGCTCTCAGATTTCTTCAAAAATATCTTAATTTGTGTTCTGAAGATGAACGAAAGTCTTACGGGTTTTGAACGACATGAGTGTGAGTAACTAACAGAATGTTCATGTTTGGGTGAACTATCCCTTTAAATGAATCCTTGCTGAATAAAATTATTCATTTTATACTGACCACCAACTTTCAAACGCCAGTTTATACTGTCTTCCGAAGCTCAATTATAAGTAAGAGAAACCGATTTAGTTCAAAAACCTCAGTAAAGCCTAATCCCGGACCACCTAAACAATCCTGTGTTATAACAGCTGTAGATCTGGACAATATTCATCAAAACATCATGATAAAAATAGCATTTGTGAACACACGTACATCTACAATTATTCGATAATTAGGACCAGAGAACACAGGGGCAAGGAGTAAATCCATGGTCCATTAATTTTCTGAGAAACAAACATTTCCAAAAGTATGTTCCAAAAACTTCCACACCACATGCTGATCTGTTTGTGTGCATCTGTGTTTATTAGACTTGTGATGGCTTTGGATTCATCATCCATGATAATTATAACATATGACAAAGGTTAGAGTTGGTAAGTTTGAATAATTCCTGTGAATCAGTTCAAATGGTCCTTTGATTTATTCATTTCAAAATTTAGATTCAGCTTGTATTGTTATTTAAAAAAAAAAGTTAAATAATGTTTTTTTGTACTGCTGTAAAATTGCAAGCTGCGACGTGAAAGTTACTATAATGGTGCAGATAGACCTATTGTACTTAGTTTCTGATTCAGGTTGAAGTTCGCTAAAATGAGGAAGAGGCCCAAGAGGAAGGAAATGGAGTTAAGAAACAACAAATGTCCATTTTGTAACAGAACATACACATTATGTATTTCATATTATGCAAATACTAAAAGATGACCACTACAGGGCCACATAAAAATATCTTTAACATAAATAGTTTAAAGTTCCTAGTCTGACATAACAAAAAGGATAAAGTAATATAGTTTCTTCATTAACACTGTTTTTGTTGTGTCCAATGTGTAAAAGCTTGTTGATCTGGTCTAAGCAGAAGTGAAATGCTAAGACAAGGACTAAGCTCATTCTGTGTAGATCACCAGTGACAGATAATCCTGTCAGTGCAAAAGTTCATTTTGAGAGGGTTGACGCCACTATGCTTATCCTAAAGTCCATGCCAAATTAAAGTGCAAATGGTTCTTACCATAACCTGGAGTTTACATGGCGACTATATAAAGTACTGTTCAAAAGTCTGTTTTTTTTTTTAGGAAATTAATACTTGTATGCATCAAGGATGCATTAAATTAATCAAAAGTGACAGTAAATACATTTATAATGTTACAAAAAAAACAAACATGTACCACGGTTTCCACAAATATATTGAGCAGCACAACTGTTTTCCACACTGATAATGATAAGAAATTAAGGATCGTGTGATACTGAAGACTGGAGTAATGGCTGCTGAAAATTCAGCTTTGCCACCACAAGAATAAATTGCATTCTAAAATATATAAATATAGAAAACAGTTATTTCGAAATAATATTTTGCATAGTGCTGGGCAGTTTAATCAAAAATCTGTTTCACAGCATGATACAGTTGCAGAAACACAGCATTTTAATCACGGTCCAAACAAACATGCTACATTATAGCATGGGCGATTTTTAATGTAGGCTAAATTAGATTGTACGCAAATTCACTGTCTGACAGCAGGTGGCACTTATGGAACAGCAGCAATAGAATGTTTCCTTGGTTACTGCTGTACAGTAATATGCATTATATGGAGGTAAGACAAAAAGAAAATACCATCTAAACTTGGATAAAACGTGTGACGGCATCGCAGCAAGAGTGTTATAATAAGGCTTTTGTCCAATGACACAAGACAGGACTCCAACACTGGGATTACGACAGCAGTATCGTGTGCGTACAGACTGGACAAGTATTAGCATGTGGTGCATTTACTGTTTCATGCAAATGCCAGAGACATGAAAATGTGTTTATAAAGAGTACATATGCCTGCATGTTCAACTGTTCACTACTTAAAAATAGCAATTTCAGTCTTTCCACCTCAATTTCACAATGAATTCAAGTGTGTTACTTGCGGTTTCTTTGTTATTATATGAAGTTTACAACAACTTTCAAAGTGAAAATTGTTTCAATGTAACTCCTACACCAAAAAAGGTTCCTTTAATGCAAATACACCAGCATCTGAATGAAAGATCATGGTTGTGTTCGACACAATCTGGTCATTCATCCGATGACTCCTGATGAGTGTTTGGCCCTGGTCAACTCCACAGACAATGAGGGCAAGAAACCGTTCGTGTGCCTCGAACATGTGTATGTTGTGTCTGTGCACCAATTTCTGTGTGACTCAAGGCCAAAGCAGTGGGAAACCTTGCCATGGAGGAGCTGCATAAGTGTGTGTGTGTGTCTGATGACACTCATCTATATTTAACTGGCTCTCTCATACGGTATGAAAGAAAGGCAGAGGCAGAGACTGACTTCCAGGCATCTTCCTAATCAATAATGAAGCGGTTTGCAGTTTGTCTTCAAACAAACACACACAAGCCTGATAAGATGCTCCACAGATTATTTGCCTTTCTATTCTCTTCAAAGATCAATTATTAAACTTCACTAATGGGTAAAATATTCTCTTTTACAAAAAAAGAGAGTATAGCAATAGTCTGAACAAACAGTACTTCTAACCAGGTCTTGGAACAAGCAGTATCTTCTTCAGCCTTTGTTCCATGTCTATACAATGACAAAAAAAAAAAAACTCCCCACGTCACTTGACCTTATATAAGATTTTCAAAGAATGGACACTCAGAACAGATGATGTGTCACCGGTACTCAAAGATCCAACATGAAAGAAGATGGTCACATGAGATGCTTCACAGAGATGGTGAGAAGATGATCAAGTGGGCCATGAATCACTTGTTTTCCTAGAACAAGTTTTATAGTAGACTTCACTGTTTCTGGATCAGTCTTTGCATCTGAAGCGCTAAGATGATCGTTGACCAATGTGATGATGTCTAAATTCATCATACTGGAACTGGTGGAACACAGTGGACTTAGTATGCACTCCATCTCTCATTCCTTCTCCATTTCTCTCTCTCTAACATCCAAACATCATCAGAAATCTGACAGCCACTGGGTACTTTCTCACAACTTTCACAGACACGTATTAACACTTATGCCTGCCTTCTCATCCAGATGTAAATTTACATGATGTGTAAGGACACTCGCATAGCATGCAACTACAGCAGTGCTAAGATCAGGCTTCGACTGCCAGTACACACACAAAGCATGAAAATCCTATAGCAGCTGCTGTCAGTGCACTGCACGAAAGTCACAATATCGGAAGTAACAGCATTACATCTAATATTAGTGCTGAACAAACACCAGGGTGTTGCGAATGTAAAAAATGACTTGTGTGCACTGGTGCGAGAGACTTTTGACACCTGATCAAAACTCATGAACTTGAACAAAATCCCACCAGAAAACCCTGTAATGCATCTAACCTTTTAGAGAAAATGATGTTCACATTTCAAACTTCTGAACTACTGATCTGTTAAGCATTACATAGTATTTTAATAATATTATATAAGAATTAACATCAGCAATTTATTTTTTATGTTTATTAGATACTCATAAGGTGATGATGAATCAGTGCTGTTGTTGTTGTTGTTTGGCAAAATAATAAAATAAAATGTCTTTGTCATATTATTAGGTTATATTAAGTTTCTGATTTTGTAATCATTCATAATTCAGTTTTGCAATGCTTATGCATGATGCATTATGACAGAAAAAGCTAACTTTTGAACTTTGTTTCAACACAAATGCACGTGTAGAATCAGTGGCAGAGCTTGTCTATTCACTATCTAAGTGCACATGACAAAGCCTGGGTTAAGTGCAAGCTTTACAAATTGGAAAAATCCGAACTCAAACAGCTTCAAAGAGAAAATCGATGCAAAATGGCCAGAACTGTTAATGGCATATTTATTTATTTAGCCATGGTTTTTCTTTCCAAATAATATCACTATATTTGAGAGCCTAGTCTGCTTAGCAGGCCATCATAGTGTGTGACACCTATTGAGGCCTGAATACACAATATCAGGAGCGAAAAAAAAAAAAAAAAACACAAGCATTCATAAACAAACATAAATGCAGAAAAGTTTCAGATGTTCATTATAAAATGGCCAGCATCGACAGAAAAAAAAAAAAAAAAAAACCTGCATACTTCTTGCAAAACATATTGATTGTGATGTGATGCGTAATGATGCATACTTTCTTGAAAAGTTATCAAACCTTTGCGCATGGAGAATTGTGACTATTCTCCATAAAGATACATATATTCCAGCTCTCAGCTGTGGTACTGTACAACAGTCACGCAAACCACATCAAGGCATGAAATCACCTGGTGTAAGAGTGAAGCATGAGTAATTCACTGGATCACTTCACAGTCCACACAAGTTTAAAAGGTGACAGTGTGCCTGAGAACAGTAGGAATTATGAAACAACATCTCAGTTAATACTGAAAATACACTACTGTCCAGCAACTTGATTATTCCATAGGACGACCAGTTGCAAGAACAAATAGGTCTAGTGCTTTGTTTCGGTTCTCTCTGAGAAAACAGTGGGTTTCCTGGATTTGAGCACTTGCATGTGGACATATTGCATGCGTGTTTGTGTGAGAATGCACAGCAATGGATCCAATAAGCCTCAATATTAAAAATGCCCAAAGACAGCCATATAGGATATCATCTTCTCTGAAATGTTTTGCAGTGTGCGTGTGTTTGTGTAAAAGAAACGGCGACGAGAAATCACTCTCACAGCAATATTGATTTAATTGCATGGACTATGTGCTGCAGTGTTGACATACACCTTGTCCTACATTCCAGTGGAACATGTGTACATGCATACCAGCATGAAAGTGTGTGCTGCAACGATAACACAACAGAGAGCATGAAGTGTGATTAAGGGAGGTCATAGTGCCAGTAACAGCAGCAGTACAACATTGCAGTTGGCAAGAAAATAATCAGTGGTGTTGTTGTTTTTAACTAAATCAAAAACTATTAAAAAATTTTTTTCGTAAATTTAGGTGAAGTTAAAATAAATTATAAATATTAGATGAAAAACAAAAATTAGAAAGTTTACTAAAATTACTAAAACAAGATTTAAAAAAAATAATAATAAATTTAAAATAATAATAATAATAATAATAATAAATATATTTATTTATATATATTTAGCTTGTGACAAAAAAAATGACAAAAGCACTAAACATAATCACTAAAATTAAATTAAAAAAAAAAAAAAGTTGTATAAACTTAATTTAAAAAACTAATAAATATACTATTATTATTAAAATAACACTGAAAACATTACACAGATACAGATGGACCTGAAAAGTATTCAGAAGAGTAAAACTGTAAATTGTGTAATTTAAGACCTTAAGGCTGTACATATTTTCTCCTCCCTATTCGGACAAACAAAAGGTGCGTGGATTCCGGTAATTGACTCCAGTAACATTACTTCCCTATCTAGTGTTCTTGGGTTAGTTTCTGTTTGTCACTTATTGAACAAATAGCAGGTACAGATCGCTAGTTAGTAATTCCAAACATCTTGGTATGGGGCTGCCAAGCTTCGAAAAGGACAAAAAGTTTCACTCATATTACCCAAGTAGTTGGTCTCCGTTAACTATTTTTTTCCATACTATGGAAGTCAACGGGGATCAGAAACTGTTTTGTTACCAACATTCTTCAAAATATCTTCTTTTGTGTTCAAACTCAGGTTTGAAACTATACTTGAGGGTGAGTAAATGATGCCAGAATTTACATTTTACTAATACCATCCCTTTAAGGCAGATAATTCAAATAAAAAAAAACTGTGCAAAAGATAATAGCTTACAAAAGAATCGCTAACAGAAACTAGAACTACAGTTTTCAGGTATCCTAGGTTCTGGACAAACAACCCCTGCAGGAAAATAAATTATTTTTATAAACGACTGCAGCTTTTCTGAGCGCTGAATTGCTTACACGCAGATCGCACAGTGAGACGCATCGCACACATTTATACCTGCGCTACCAGTCTTGTAGGCCTCCTAGCAAACACATAGAGAAGATGAGAAAGTTACACAGTGGTAATATGCTCTTGGAGTGTCTGACGTCACAAACCTCGTGTAACCCTGCCAACTCAGGAGTTAAATTTAGATCTTGGGCACTGGTCCCAGACACTGCAAAACAATGTGATACCGCAAGCACTGCTTTAGCTGGAGATACACACACGGCTGCTGGACGCGACTTTAGGACTGATAAAGTGTGCATTAAGCACACTAGAAGAAAACTATTATGAACTTTAAGAACTGCAACTTGGTCCAGAGGTGAGTTTGTGCTGAAAACTAAACTTTCAGAGGTCTCAAAGGTCCATAAGCCAACATGAAGCAAATCATCCTGTAGTTTTCCAACTTCTGCTGCTGCTTTCTGTTTTTATACAACATACAAAGGCCTTGTTCATACGTGGTATTAAAATAAATTACAGATGATCCGTTAGAAATGGGACAGCACAAAATATGGGTTTCAAAATACCAGTTCAAATGAATTTGGACCCTACAGTAACATACAGTGTTGTTATTGTTGACTAAAACTGTTCAAATTGATTTCATGATTTGAAATACAGCTAAAATAGAATCAAATTAGATGAAAAACTGTAACTTAAAAAACTTCACAAATTGTACCTATAAAAAAAAGTTTGTTCAAAAACTAAAATCACTAAGACTGAAATATAAACAAAGCTAAATAGAGATATTGAAATATTATATATATTTAAAACTTCCTAAAAATCAAAATATTAATAATATAAATAACACTACCAGGCTGATGTAGTGAAGATGACTAGATTAAGAGACCCTCGCTTTGACAAATCTAACCAAACAGTGGTTGAATGTGGTGCACGTTAGTGCCAGGTGAAAACAACATGTCTCAACTGCCTACTTGTGACTTGATCACCCAAAACAAATCTTAAAGTGTAAAGGAGGCCTAAAAGAGATAGTACTGGAACCTCAGGTCTGAAGACTACAAGTTTGCACCTTTCTTCATCTCTTGGGGTTAAGATAAAATGTCATCACCTTACACTGGTTTCAAACTGTAGTGCCATGACACACACGACTCACAAAGACTTGCCCACAAACATACACATGAACACATTTTATTCTTGAGAACTGCCTACATAAACAACAAAAAAAACAATTTTAACATGTACTAGGCCTAAAAAGTCTAGCTACCCATTCCATAATGTCTGTACAAAATATGAAACTAAAACATTAAAAATGTACAGGTGTTAGCCACTGAAGAGTGTAAATCAAAATAACAATATCCACCTGTATAAATTAGGCATCATTTAATTAATCATTTGAATTAACATTAAAGACGTGTTAAGCCTGCTGGGGAATACTGGCTTTACCTAAAAAGCATTCATGCGCGTGCAGCAATTTCCTCACACTAATGCTGTCTACATAGGCAGCTCGCTAGGCTTTGACACACAGCCATTGTGTGGGGTCTGAACCCATAACGCACGCACAAGACCCTAACTCGACTTGATACAGCCACCTAGCTGCAGCACGGTGCTTATGTGGAGAAAAGACAGAGAAGCAGTGAGCCTGTGGTCTCTTTAAATCGCAATGACTCCGATGTGAGGCATTTGCTGCCAATATACCGCCTCACAGTAATGTCCACAGCGCACAGAGGGAGGTCGACGGCACCGGCCATTAACGCCTTGAGAACAACCCTCAGAAAACAGAGTCACTTAGCATTTCAAAGAAGACTGACACAAAAGGCACCGACACGATGCTCCTCCGCAATAGGTCCAGACTCAAGTGACTGATTTTAACACTGTAACTTTTCTGCGGTGGCGTCGGAACCGAGAGTCTGGAGATAACAAACTGATAAGCGCTCATCCTGCAAGTGTAGCCTATTTGTTTCCTCGCCACCCTTTATTTCTCATAAAATGATATCCACAGAATCCCTCTTAATAGTTGCACTGAGAGTTAAATGTGTCTTCGACTGCTTCGAAAATAAAATAACAAAAAAACAGGCTACTGTAGTAGCATCAATTCAAACAGCGCGCCTAAAAAGAAACTGAAACTAGTAGAGTACACTACTTTGATCATGCAAACCAGTGCAAATCTAGCAGTAAAACACCGAAAACGCACAATGGCGTACTTTACTAAGCAAGCTGATTTTGATTTCCAACTCCCATGATGTTATCTAAACATGTAACACGCCTGAACTATAAGTAGTAAGTAGGAGGAGATCGAGTGACATCATCAACTAGGCTACTACATAACTTTAATCAGACTGTACTACTGCAAAGTAGCTAAACGCCTCCAAAGTTACTCCAAGCTCTAACGCACTTCCACACGACTGCGAATGGTCCGCAACTCGTGCTGAAGTATGCTCATGTGTGCTATTATAAGTGCACCAATTCAGAGTTTTCCCGTATAAAAACACAGACGCCGAGCGAAAGTTAGCACCGCACTGCAACCCAAACAAACGGCGCGGCGTTGGTTCCAAACACCGGAGAGGAGACGCGTGTAAAAGAGCAGTCACGCACGCTAACGTTATAACGGAGCGCGGAACTCACCGCGATCAGAGTGCTGCTCCTCTGCTCGGCGCTCGCGGTCGAGTCGGGCTCTTGTTGCTTGCTCTGCTGCTTGCTGTTGCCGGATTTCTTGGCCCGCTGCTCTAAACTCCGCTGGTACAGACTCAGCGTCTCCCGGCGGTCCAGCTCCAGCTGCTCGGCGTGCGCTTGATGGTATCGGCTCTCGCAGTTGACGTGGTGCCGCCGGCAGCCCTCGATCCGCTGCCGCAGCCGCTCCACCACCGTGCTGTGCTTCGGTATGCCCACGTTACCGCCGCCGCCGCCGGTGCTGCTGCCGGTTGCATTAATGGCAGAGTTTAAGTTGACGTTACTGTTATTAATGCAAATGCCGCCGCCGGTCGGTACGGCAGCGGGGCTGGCAAAATCCCCCATCATCTGTGATTCGGGAAGAACTTTGTCAAGCCCCCCTGACTCTCTTTCTCTCCCCTCTCCAAAGCGGGGCAGAAGTCCGCTTCGCCAGGGAGGCAGATACAGTGAAATAGTGGAGAAATAAGCGTTTAAATGAGAGTAAATCCCTCCTCCGGGAGGATCGCCGTGTCAACCATTCAATAGACAACAGTGCGGGACCGGGTCTGTTACTCTCTCGCCTCTACTGGAGCTCCATCAAACATCCGGATGTTACTCGCAACCATCACGCGTAAGCGCCGCTGCTGCGCGCCCGTCGTTTTATTGTGTTGTCCTTTTGAAAAAAGTTTTGCCGTCTGCTGCGAACAGGCTCCGGAGTTGTTTCGTGAACTTGCATTTCATTAGTTTGGCCGGCGAAACCCTCCCCGAGCGCGAACAAGGTGAGCAGTTTCTTAAAGTCCCGACGGCTGGAGAGGAAATCCTACAGTCGCCAGTGTGTACGGCAGCTGCCACCATCACAATAATCGAGCGCTCCCCTCCTCCATGCTAGCGGAGTGATATCAGGACAACAGCCGAGCGAAGAGCAGCCACCAGCCTGCGAGCAGCACGCCAGCTCCGCGCAAAACACGGCGCGGAATCTAGTGCGCCGGACGCGGACTCAATATTGACTTCAGAGGAGGTGAATGATAGAGCGGTGTAATGCTTTACCGGCGGGTTGGGGTACTGCATCTGATACTCACGAGTTCATGAGAGTACAAAGCGCTATCTATCTATCGGACTGTGAGGTTATACGGGGAAACATATTTTTACACTATAAACACGTACAAAAATACAATCCTAAAATAAAATAAAATATTAAAAAATTTGAAAAAAAAACAATAATAGAAAAATAGGGTAGAGTGAGGAAACCCCCTTTAAACATTTACAGCAAAATCAGAGTACAGACAGTTTTTGCTTAAAATTAAAAAGAATATAATCAATAATTATGAATTACAAAATTATAATAGCCTTTTTCAAACATTTTGTTAGCTGATGCTAACTGGCTAGCTAACTAGCTACCTGATGCTAACTTGAGGTAATTTTTAAATATAAAATCCAAATATTTTTATTCAAACAACTATTGTAGTTAGAATACATTTGGTGGAAAAACAAAGTATTTGATGTTCAGAACAGAATAACTACAGTAATTTGCTCATTGCCCCCTGGGGGGGGGGGGGGGTTAATGTAGCTTAAAAACTAAGGTTCTTCTGTAGGTTTTAGGTTCAACAGTTAGTGGTTCTTTGGAGTTTAAAAGTTACATTGCAGGTTCTTCTGATCAGAGTATTGGTTACTGTGTTCTTTAACGTACAATATGGTTTTCTAAAGAACTGGAAAAGCAGCTTTCTAGAACATATGACACCTGAATGTAAAACAGTTGTTGTTGTTTGTTTTTTATTTAGTTTGTTTTTAGTTCATTTTAAGAGTGAGAAGTGTAATGCTATTTATTCATTCATTCATTCATTATTCATTCATGCTCTTTTCCTTTCCTAAACAATATAAATGATTTAAAAACAAAAACACCCTGTAGTCCACGTGTTTGCTGTGACGAACACACACTTGTGCTAGTTTTCACTAGCTTTATTTTCACAGATTGTCCACTCAGCTATTACCAGCGAGAGCTCTCTGCATTTCATAGTTATTTTTAAAGGTATTGCCCTTGCTCTTGAGCAAACTTTTCTTATGTGGTGTGTGTGCAGAAGATAATACACACATCTTAAGAAGTGACAGAAGAACGTAACAGGATCAGGTGAGGCCCTGAAGCACTGGCTGCAGTCAGTAAATGATGATAAGGGGGCTGGCCGGTTTTGTAGGTGTGTGTGTGTGTGTGTATGAGTGTGTGTGAGTAATTGTGAAAAAGTGCTGCTGCCCAGTCTGGTTTGCTGAGTGAGGCTAAAACGAATTGCAAACACATTCATTCTTACTCTCTCTCTCTCTCTCTCTCTAGCACATATACACAGATATAGTCAAAGCCAAAAGTTTGTGAACACCCTGTATTTTGCTGGGACTATTCTGGACCTGTTTCTCTGGGCCATCAAGATCAGCCTTTCTCCTGTTTTAATTGTATATAATAAAGTGTGCCAGACAGACTCTTTTAATTTTTTGTAATTATCTTTGATCAAACTAGCAGTTATATGCTAGATGTTTTTCATATATTTTAAAAACTCAGTCTTAGATGAGAACTGAGGATATTTACTGAATATTTGAATTGGCTGAAAATTGATGCATAATTAAAGTAATTATAAATATGGTATTACAATCATTTTGATGCACAAACGAAACAACACATTTCTAAGCATTTTTTGGTACTGCATTAAAGAAAAGTGCACTGAAAATGAAATCAGGGGAACAGTGTGTTTATGTGAAGATTCTTGTTGGTGAAGAATAATATATGAGATGGCCCAGGAACCAAATGTTTATTTGCCCTCTTGTGTCCATCAAGGAAAAGAGTGAGTGAAATGCTTTTGGTGTAAATCTCTGCCTCACGGAGCAATTCTTGGAAAAAAGCAGTAGGGCTATTACTTTCAAAATTCTAGGAATATAAATAACACATCCACCCAGGTTTGGGACTCTCTGTACTTTCTGGAATACTGACACTAGTAGTTGGAACTGCTCTTTAGTGTTTGTGCTACTGGTTTGCTTTTCTTCTGGATATTTTACTTGGTCTAGCAGCTGCAGAACTCAGTCAGATCTGAACAAGCAGGTGTGGGGAACAGTTCACCTGATCTGAAACATGCTTTACACCATGTGCTGTGCTTATAATAGATACCGAATAGCGTAACTTCTGTAAACACACATTTTCTCTAAGGTTTGCTATTAAAAACCAGGTTGTTACTTGTGTCACGTATTGAAACAGTTCAACAACCTTTACCAACAATTGCTTTTATTATGTAACGTTTACAACAAAGAGTTCTAATTGTTGAAATAGAGCTGTTTGATCACCATAATATTTTATAAATATGTAGAATCACTGGAAGCAACAAAACAAAAGCACCATGGAACGATGTTGTTGTTGTTGTTTTAAGTCAATCTCTAATGGATTTCAAGCTGTAACATTTGAATCACCCCACAAATATAAAATGTGACCCCTAAGCGCTTCTCCTCCTACAACACTCACATTCATCGGGAACTATTTTTACTCTTAATTTACTCTATAAATATCTTGATTATTTCAATTATCTTACAACATTACAACTTCTGTTCAAAATTTAGCAGTCAGCAGTCGGTAAGTTTAAAAAAAACATTTAAAAATTAAATTAAATTAATACTTTTTTGCAGTAAGGAGGTATTACATTGATCAAAAGTGACAGTAAAAATGTGTATAATTTACAAAAAAAATAAAAAAAGTTATTAATATGAAATATTTAATATGGGAAAACTGGAGTAATGGCTGCTGAAAATATAGCTTTGCCATCACAGTAATAAATTACATGTTAAAATATATTAAAATAAAAAACTGTAATTTTGAAACTGTAATAATATTTCAAAAATATGAGTGTTTCTTGCATCATTTTAGATCTAATAAATGCAGCAGTGCTGAGCAAGAGAGTTTTTTTTTAAAACTATTTTTCCAAAAGTATTGTGACTGTATGAGAAATAAGTATTTTGTCTTGCTTTCTGGTATAGATATTTCAAAATCCTTAATATGAGAGAGATTTTGTTGTTTTCAGAGAAATGAAATGAAATTTAGTGAGGTTTAAAAAAAAACTATTTGCCATTGGGATAAAAACACACACACACACACACACACACACACACAGTGCTTTGAGTTCTTAATAAGTTTTCTTGTTTTTTGTTAGACTTTAAGGTTTTTCGGAAAACAAAATTAAGAAAAATCCAGATTACTGAATTAAAAACAAAAACACTGAAAGTGTTATTAGTATTATTATTTGCAGTACATCAAATGTATGCGTGAGAAAAGGGGACGGACATTGAATCAGAAAAAGAAACGAGTCATATGGTCCACGTTTTCTGTGATGTTGTGAAGCAATGTAAATATTTAATGTGGTCACCCATCCATTAGAGTGCTGATAAACAGAATCAATGGAGCTGATAGATTGACTATCCATGAAGAGACCGAAAGAGAGAGAGAACACACAAAAGAGGAAGCATTTTACAGCTTTGCTCTCTTTCGCTTTTAATAATCCACAAGAATAATAATACTATTGAGGGACTAGACGTTTATTTTCAGACTGACTCTTTTGAATATGTTTACATGCTGGTGAGGAAAAGACAGGGATTACAGCAAAAGAGTGTGACAAGATATGGGTATGTATATATGAATACATGACTCCACTGAGTAGGTGGTGTGTGTGTGCGCTTTTTGCAGGCAGCTCTGTGCTGGATACGTGACTTCCTGTGTGTAGTAGCTGACATTTGTGTGAGTGTGTCAGTGTGTGTGTGTGTGTGTTAGGAGTGAGGGGGATCTCTGACTCATTCCCTTGGTATTCAAAAAAAGGATCCGATCTCTCAAGAAGAAGAATTAATGAGAGTTTTTAGGACAAGAGGTTGGAGGACAAAAGGGAAAGGCATGTGCGCAGGGGAGAAAAATGCAGAGACGAATTACAAGAAGAAAGAGAAGAGAAGCCCTGGCAGGTGAGCTGGCAGTATGCAGTGTGCCGTGGATCAGTGGAAATGCTCCCAGTCACGCATCCAACATGCAGCCGCTTAATGTACAGAGGGAGGGAGGTGCGTGGGTGTCCTAATTTTTTGCAGTCATGACTACACACTGTCTGCTCCGCCTTGTGACCGGCCTTAAATCATGACACTCCCTACAGGCCTTAAAATCCTCAAAGATACAATTGAGTGCATTACATTTGCAAAGGTGCCTTTTTTTATTTCTTTATTTTGGCTGTTGGTCGATATGTCTTTCAGCTTGGATTTTGACACCTAGTGGCGTGGATGCAGCATCATGCAAAAGCAAACAATTAAATTGTGCAAATGTGCTATCGGCAGTCGGCAATAATGAATGATTCTATGTGCAAAAGCATTTTGCTGGTCATGTGATCTGAACGTGTTGGCTCACATGAGGCAACCATTTTCATGTGAAAGAAAACTCATAAATAAATCAAACAATTTATTTATTTGTTTGTTTGTACATAAATGTACATCTTATAACACCAAATAAGCAAACGAATAAACCACTGTAATTATTTTCAAAATTGTGAAAACAAACAAACTGTGCTGTGGCATTTATTCATTCATTCATATATACGTGCATCTTGTAACACCACTATAAATGTACCCCAAGCTGTAATTGTAAATCTGCCATAAAGTGTAAGCAAATAAATACATGAATGCTGTGTATTTATTTATTTATAGTACATAAATATACATCTTGTAACATCACTATAGTTATATGCCAAACTGTTATTGCTGTTAAATGCAAATAAACAAACAAATAAATAAATGTTTTTGCTTTTTATTTATTTGTTTGTAGTCATTTAAATAAATATACATCTAGTGACACCACTGTAATTATTTCCAAAATTGTGAAAACAAACTGCGCTGTTGCATTCATTCATTCATTCATACATCTTGTAACACCACTGTATTTGTACCCCAAGCTGTAATTGTAAATTTGCCATAAAGTACAAGCATGCAAATGAACAACCGAATCGAATGAATAAACAAACAAACAGACAAAAATAAACAAAAAACAAACAAATAAATAAATAAATGCTGTGGCTTTATTTATTAATTTACACATCTTGTAACACCACTATAATTGCATTAATAATATATATTATATTGATCATATTTTATTGTAAATCTGCCTATAGTGCAAACAAACAAACAAAAATCTAAAGCATTTAAACCTATAAAGGGGCATTCAGGACTTTTAATAACTAAATGGTTTAAATGCAGAATATATTTTATGGTACACATCTAAATCAAAAATATGACAATTGTAAGTCTAAAATTAGAAAATCTGTTAACACTTTCTATGAAGCCCATATTTATAATACATTATACGGGTACTCTTAAGGCATTATAATGAATGCATAATGCATTATAAAAAACCTTATAGTATGTTATATCGTCTTATAAGTAATCCTAACAACAGTTATAATACATTATAATGCTTATGCATTTGTGGGTATAACTTTTAAGATTATGATTATTTTTAGCACAATGAACACCATATTAAATCTACTTTTACATTGATAATGGACTATATATCTTGACATTATTTAAGATTTGCATATCTTACTACAGTACATCTTGTAAGTGGTTAGGTGTGGAGTGTTATTTGAGTGATCCCTGTGAGTCTAATATTAATTTAGATGTGAGCTAGTTAATAATTTCAACTGAAAAAAAACAAACAAAAAAAAAAATTCAATGTTTATATGTGACCCTGGACCACAAAACCAGTCATAAGGGTCAATTTTTTTTTTATTGATATTTGAAGAGTTCAGATGCAAAAGCCTCTAAGTGCCGTCTGAAATTTTCTTCTAAAATGAGCATTTTTATCAGGCTCCTATATTTATGTTCAGTTATTTCACTTTAATTGCATAGAAAATGACCTATACATTGCCATTAGAGTACAATAATTACCTAATGATTTTTGACATAAAAGAAAAATCAATCATTTTGACCCATACAATGTATTTTTGGCTATTGCTACAAATATACCCCAGCGACTTAAGACTGGTTTTGTGTTCCAGAGTCACATATGTAAGGTTACATTTTATTTTGATGGTCCCCTTAGTCTATTGACTATAAGCAACTTTGCAATTACATGTCAACTTACTCTCATTAAAGTATTAGTAGGCTTAGGTTCAGGTTAGTGTAGGTAGAATGTTGACGTACTTGCAAAGTTACTTATAGTCGGTTTGTCTGTTGGGGAACCATCAAAATAAAGTGTTAGCATATATTTAGCAGACATACTAATACTACAATGACTGCTAGTTAACATGTAGTTGCAGAGTTACTTATCAACAGCTGTCTAAAGGGTACCATCAAAATAATCAAACTGATATTACAATAAAAATAGTTCAAAGCAAATGCGTCATATTACACATTCATCTGATCTGATATCTGACTAAATTATTACTATTATTATTACTATACTTATAAATGGTCATTGATGGCTTTAAGTAAAGTAGCATAAGAAAGGTGGCAAGACTTATAATACATTATAACTAGGAGAAATATAATCCATTGTAACTTAAATGGATGCGACGTGTTCACTGTGTTATAAATTATCATACATATTATAATACATTAAAATTGTTCTTATGAATATTCATAAGATGATATCACATATTATAAGGTTTTTTATAATGCATTATGCATTCATTATAATGCCTTAAAAATACCCTTATAATATATTATAAATATGGGCTTCATAGAAAGTGTTACCGAAAATCTTTTTATGCATGCATGTCAACAATGAAAAGAAGTGCTATCAAAAAAAAAAAAAAAATCAGTTTTAAATCAGTATTAAATGTATGTATTTTCCAGCAGCTGGTGTTCTAAATTGGTTTTACACTGTCGCTTTTGCTACAGCCAAAGCATGTTTACAGTGAAGTAAAGACAACATGTGTTGCGCATACACTCTCTGACCTGTGTGGAAATGCACATCGCTCCAGGATCTTGGCTGAAGAATCAATGGCAGAACAGCAGACTGCAGCAGACAGCAGAGGCGAGCAAACGATTGGCCTGTGCTTTTAACCACACTCTTGTTTCTGCCTTTTTCCTCTTTTTTTATTTTATAGGAAACCAAAAAACGAAAAAAACAAAAAATGTTAAAAAACCTCTCCACAGCATTTGAAATGCCTAGGAAAAGTTGCATGGATATCGATTAAAAAATTCTTGAATATGGGGCCATACTGAATAAAGAGAATTTATCACATGACATTAAGCATCAAACAAAAATGATTTGATAAGTAATATTGCATTTACTCTTACCAAAACCCCAAAGCACGACGCAAATACAGTGCCTTCCAGTCTGAAGCAGATATGGAGTTGAAACTATATATATTGCTAACATCAGATTGACTTAGCTTGCAGTTCTCCTACAGATGTCATCTTCTTCAGCAGGAAAAAGGAGGTACAGTATAAATGGCAACAACATAACAGAGACAGCTCACATGAGACTGAGCTCTGAGATCTGTCTAGGGTCTTTACCATGGTTTGATTACACTGGAAAGACAACCTTTTCCCCGGAACACTCAAACAAACACATTCCTTTTCCCAAAAGAACAGATTTATGCATTTTTTGTCATCTTGACAAAAGAACTCAGGCGTGGTTGTGCTAATCATACTAATTAAAGAAAATGAGATGCATGGAACAGTTCCCAAGATTCAACTGTCCACATGCAAATTTAATTGGCATACAGTATGGTGCGAACTCCAACATGCTTTAAATGTCTGTTTAAAATTCTGTGATAGAATAGTCATAACAAGTTTCCTAGATTACCAAACAACCAAATGCAGGTCTGTGTCAAGTCGGCTACTTACTGTATACCAAGTAAGTAACTGTATAATTCATGATTTTCTTTCTTCCTTTGACTGTTTAGCAATGGTTTAATGATACGTTTGCATCATTTTTGATGCTTGAAAGTTTTAACCCTATTTATAGTAATAGCGTGAAAAAGTATGACACATTATTTTCTGCAATATGTCTCCTTTATCTTTTGATGGATGACAAAATTTTCATTTTTGGTTAACTATTCCTTTACTGGGAGTTAATGAAACCCTCATTTTGAAAACTAAATTTTGTTTTGACAACTTTGTTTTCAAGTATATACCAAAATCATGGTTGCAGTCACAGTAATGACTGTCCAAACCACTAATGGCAGTTTGGTTGGCCAATTAGCATTGTTATGTTGCAACCAGGTGTTTTCTCACTGGCATGTAACCGCTCTGTCTCTCTGTGTCTCTGTGTCTCTCTGTCTCGATGTCTGAGTCGATGGCATTAGATGTAGACCTATGTGGGCAACATGTACCAAAGAGTGTAAAATAAGAACATGACCTCATTGTTTGTTTACTTGCTCAATCTTAGATTAGTGTTTTTCACATTTGACTAGTCATGCTGAGACTTGGACTCCTGGACTGCCTTTGGGCGACTCAATGACTAAGCATATTTTAGTACATACAATACACAGCCTGAATTCTTCATAAATGAATAAATTAGCACTGAAAGAAAGTGATTAACGTTCAGAAAATGTTGACTGTCAACCTCTGGAGATCAGGCTAATACGAGTTTTGTATACTTCTAGCAAAAAGAAGTATACTGTTTACCTCTCCCCTCAGAACATCCAAGATGTAAAATAGTTTGGTTCTTCATCAGAACAGATTTGGAGAAATTTTGCATTACTTTCTCACCAATGGATCCTTTTGCACTGAATGGGTGCCGTCAGAATGAGAGTCCAAACAGCTGATAAAAGCATTATAAATAATCCACACCACTCGAGTCCATCAGTAAATGTCTCGTGAAACAAGCTGTGTGTTGATAATAAATAAATTCAACATTAAGCCATTTTTAACTTTTAAACTGTTGCTTCCTTCCAAAATATGAGTCTCCTATCTATAATATTGCTTTCTCCAGTGAAAAAGTCATCTAATCTGAATCAGGGGAGAAATGTGCACAAATCAGGCACCCTTTACAAGTGAAAACAGTCCAATCCAGTTCTAAACAATTATGTCAGTGGATCTGATGTGAGAGGACAACAGGGAATGTTTCACTGGAGGAAATGTTATTGTGGATTATGGACTCATATTTTGGCCAGAAACGATGGTCTACAGTTAAAACTTCTTAATGATTTGTTTATTACAAACACGCAGCTTTTTGCTTCAGAAGATGATGATTGATGGGCTGGAGTCATGTGGATTACTTGTGTATTATTGTGATGTTTTTATCAGCTGTTTGGATTCAGCAAATGTTTATTTTTTGGTGAACCATTCCTTTAAATATAGTTTAAAATCAAATAAACAAAATGTAGTTATTTGTTTAATCAATTTATAAAACAAATATTAGTTTGATCTTACAATGAGCTGGGTAAAATATTTAAATTGTTGATGAATGCAGTAAGCACAACAATATTTGTAAAAACTGTGAAAACAGAATTATTTGATTGTCTTTATGCCATGAAAGGCTCCAAATGATGTTACTTGAGTCTCACTGCTTGTAATTTGTAAAACGTAAAACGTTTTGTAATGGAGTGAAATCACAAAACAATATCCATTCAAATACCAAATATTAACAATTTAAAGGATTATGTCAAAATTTTGACACTGGTGTATGGTTTTAATGGTTTATTTAACAGATATTTTGGGTTTAAAATGAGGTACTTTCCAAGCTAAGCTTTGTTAGGTTTTTTATTTTTTATTTATTTGTATTTTTTTTAGATAACAGTTTATTTAAAAATGTAATAAATAAAAAAAATAAAAAATAAAAAAAAAGTGCCCAATACTTTCAAAATATGACAGAAAAGACTACTGTATTCATACACTTTGAAAATACAGAGGTGGTTTTATTAGACAAACAAATTCATGTTTACAAGGCAAATTCAGTGACAAAAGGGAAAGATTGAAAGACTATGTGAAACTCATAATATAACACTAACACTTTACAAAAGACTTCAGGTCTTTGTAAAACATGAAATGGAGTCTCTGGAAGGTGAGTTGGATTTTGGTTTTACCTCCAAAGAATGCACATCAGATGCGTATGCTTAGTGAGAAGAGGATAGCTTTAATATCATTACTAAAAGTAACCCATGTATTCTGTGATCACTCAAACTCGAGGAAGTCCACAGATCTAATCCATGATCGAAAAATGTAACTAAACCCACATGCATTATCACGCACATAGTTAGACCAACTGAGATCTGTTAAATATTTTAAAGCCAATTCCATTAGTAAAATGAATTACACAGTAAGATAGACAGGCAAGAAAGACACACACACAAACACACCTATTCATGCACTCACAATATGTTCATGCATAATCTATGTGCACATCTATTTTTGTCTTGTTTAGAGACACAAACCACTGATATTTATATCTAACATTTTTATTATTATTATTGTTATTTAAACTCACAGACACAAAAGAAAGCCTGTGTGCTAGTACTAAACAGTGTTAGACAGTGAAAACTCTGGTGATTAGCTGATCATTTCAGGACATGAAAAGTTGCAGTCAGGACACTGACACACACACACACACACAGAGAGAGAGAGAGAGAGAGAGAGAGAGAGCTCAGATTAAATTCTCCCACTTAAAGTAGACATGTTCACATGTTTTACAGTGAATACAATATTCACATCAAGTGTTATAGCTGAATTGCTTTTGAACTGTGAACATGTATACAAGGACAAATCAACTGAAGATTAAATAAAGGCCACTTATGACATAAAATCATAAGAATAGTCTAGACCTACTTGGTTTGAAGCATGTCTCTGAGTATGTATATATGTTTTGTGTTCATTATGAAATGATTATGTAATGAAATCCACTCTTGAGTCAGCTTCTGTGAATGTTTTGGTAGATTTACAGCATCATTATGCTCTGGTTTAAAAAAAAAAAAAAAAAAGTACTTTGGGCTGTGCTTGTATCCATCTGTATATGTTTTGGAGCACTATAATATTCTACTGTAGTTTAATTTATATTATGTCTTCTTTTAGTGGCTGCCAATGAAGCTTTTGACTAACTGAGTCATGCTATCTATCTATCTATCTATCTATCTATCTACAAGGACAACAGAAAAATGTGTGAGTATAACAAATTTAAATTAAAGGATGGAATGAGAGACCAAGTCAACTGGAGAAATCAGGACTTTAGACAGAAAGATGGATGAACTTGAGTGAAGAGGTGAGAAGAATGAATTGGACTACAGTTATGAGCCGGCAGTGCAGAAGAGCGAAACATGAAGAGGAATGAGTCGAGCTGAACTATGGAATGTGAAACTACAGGTTGCAGATTAAGGAAAGGTAAACTTCCAAGAAGGTCATTCAAAATGTTAAGCGTCTTTGACTGATTAGAGGGAGGGTTGATAAGATTGTGCTAAACTGTTCTCATATGTTGTTCCTCTTCGAAATGTAGTGAGAGAACATTTAAGAGAGAATGGCAGTACTGGAATATCAGTCAGAATATTAAGACCTGTTTCTCATTGAGGTTTTCAACCATCAACCTCCAACCTTATTAAACATTATTAAGTCATTTTATTGTTAATTATTATTAAAACAAATATATTTTGAAATATATAGAATATTTATAAGATAATCCTTCACATAATCCTGTGATGCTCAACCTTCTTGACTCCAAGGCCCCCTATATTGTACATAGCAATATTCAAAGGCCCAATATTTACTTTATTTACTGGATAAGGATTTTAAAAAATATATTTTTTTACTCACAATTTTTACCTGTTAAAAATATTTTAGAGCTAGAAAAATTTATATTCTTTATGAAAAATATACTTTACTTTTCCAGGTCTAGAAGTTACATTTTAAAATTTAGTCATATTCATATCCAAGCTTTTTAAGACAGAGGGAAGCCAATGTCTTTATTTTATTTTTTTAATTTATGACTGTTTTGTCTAATTTTAAATAACTTTAAGTCATCTTGAGGCCCCCTTGGAAGTTTGCTGAGGCCCCCTAGTGGGCCTGGCTCCCTGGCTGAGAACCACTGCTTTAGAGTGTTCTTATTCATAAGTGCAACCCAATATTTACCATAATAGAATAACCAAAACCAACATGGTGTCATGAATACATGAAATATATAAGTTAGATTAAGACAAGGTGATTTTAATTACTACAACAAATGCATATCATCTATACCCTGCTAAACCAGATGGATGTCCAAGGGGTTCCCTGTTAGTGCTGATGATTGTTTTTGTATTATTAACAAAATTTGGATTACATGTGATGGCTGATGTTTTGAAATGAGCATTTGGAGGTGCAAACTGCAGATAATTAGAAAGACCATGACTTCAATGGATCTTACAAAAGAGTTTTTTTGTTTGTTTGTTTCTGTCAGGCGAGGAAGATGACGTGATAATGTCATAGAGACCATCTGCAGAGATGGCCCTGGCACTCCACCACGATGACAGCTTCTTCCTGTAGTGTCGCCGCAACAACGCCTCCCTGAAGCCTCTCCAGGGCCAGCCCTCCCAAATTCTCTCTGACACACTCATATACATACCATACTCTCAGCATGAGCATCTAAACAAATTTAGACAACAAATCAATATACTGGAAATTAAGTGATGTGCTTTGTAACTAGCATTACAAACTATCTTCATTTTCAGTGTCACATAAATACATATATACTTTTTTTTTTTTTTTTTTTTAGCATATGTGTCTGTATCATTGCATAAAAAGCAGGACCATTTACAGATTTGCGATTCCTTTCTTGTTAAGTATCTTATAAGGGGGATTTCATGCACTACACAGAAGGGAAGTGATTTGGAACATGTCTTCTATGTCTACTGCATAATTTTGCAGTGCAGGCAGATTGAACCTCGGCTGGATGTCACGCCTCAAAGCACTGGAGCCAGGTTCAGTGCCACCTCCTCTTCCCCTGGCTTGGCTGACCAAAACGTGGGCACAGGGGCACCTTCACTCCCTGGTGTGTCTTATGGTCTGGACTCGCTATGTTAGCATATTATCATTTGTATGGTCACCGGCAGCGTGATTTCTGTTGATAAGGGGGAAAGATCTGCTCGGCGAGTAAAAGAAAGAGGAAGGTGGAATTGGTGTGAAAAACAGAAAACAGAAAACCACATGCAGGTGTGTACTGTACTGCATGGTATTATTAAAACAGCATATAGCCTAGGCATAGTATATTACAAAGCTGTTTGATTGGTTGATGTTTTTAGTGACCCTTTTTGCTGTGTAGAAGGCAACAAGTAACATGCTTTTAAGAGTAAGTCATTGAATTAGTCACTCAACCTATTTGTTTTTTTGTTTTATTTAAACACTAACTGTTTAGAAACAAGTTACTGGCTGCATCAGAAATTGCATGTTCTCAGAGTATGTGTTTCTTTTGAATATGTATTTACAATTGAACCTTTAAAAAAGTATGTTCTATAGTTTGAATGTGTGTAGCATGAATGTAAGTGGCTCGATACTACCTTCTTGTTTTTGGAACAGCTATATAAAAGCTCTTCTTTGTTCACAGCATTACATTTACATTACAGCCGTTCTGGCTGTACAGGGAGAGATTCTGTCGCAGCACGTGTTTAGTAACACGGTTAATTACTGCTCTTGCACCAGTCAAAAAATAACATAAATTCTCATTGCTCTGCTGGTGCTCCTAAACCCAAAGCTGATTTTGGTCTGTACAGGACTGATTGTTGCTTGTGCTTATGCACAGTACAGATGGGTCGAGCCTCCTTTACAAGCATCAAGAGAGCCACCGCCAGCCGTGGGCATCTGTTAACTTTGCAGTCAGAAAGCAATGCGAGAGAGAACGAGAGACTGCCTATACATCTCCATTAGTGTTTATGCTTCAATCTGCCCCTCTGTCACTTATTGTGCCATTTTCTATCTGTCAAATTCTTATCTCCTGTCAATATATCATTTTGTTCCTTCCTTATTTTCCTGACTTCACCATCTCAACCTTCATCATCCTCTCTTTATAATTTCCTTATTCCTTCCTTTTCATTCATTCACTTTTCTCAAATTAAATTAGTTGACTTGAGCTTGACTTGAAATAGTCGTTGACTATTTTATTTATTTATTTATTTTTTACAAATTTTAAAGGAATAGTTCATTCAACAATGAAAATTTGCTGAAAATTTACTGAAGTTATCCAAGATTTAGATGAGTTTGTTTCTTCATGGGAGCAGATTTAGAGAAATTTAGTATCGCATCACTTGCTCAGCAATGGATCCTCTGCAGTGAATGGGTGCCGTCAGAATGAGTTCAAACAGCTGATAAAAACTTCACGATAATCCACTAGATTTCCACACGACTCCAGTCCATCAATGAACGTCTAGTGAAGTGAGAAGTTGCGTGTTTGTAAAAAACAAATCATTATGTCATTTTAACTTGAATCCATAATAACATTTCCTTCAGTGAAAAAGTCCATTCATTGTCTTTTGATTAGGCTTGTAAATCTTGCATTAACTGTTTCTCTGCCGTGTAATCACAGAGCCTAACCTCTAAAATTATAGATTATTATATGAAATATCAACATTTTAAGCTTGAATAAGCTTGGAACATTTGCAGGAAATGATGTGTTGTTCAATTACGTTGAGTATAATCAAAGGTAGGTCTACAATCTAAATTAATCACATCAATTAGTCTTGTATTAATAAAAATGAAGGTGCTGTCACTTTAAAGATTAATCTATGGGAGCCATATTGTTGTGTAATAATTGGTGTTGCTAAAATTAACTAAGCTTCAGCAATTATGTAGTATTTTTGTAAAGCTGCAAATACGTTATTTCTGACTACAGTCTATAACTGTCGTATTATTTATTATTAGGGCATTGCAAATTATGTTTATGCTTTAAAATTTTACATTTATTAATGCTAGTCCTACTACACATTACATACATAAAATTAATATGAAAAATAAAATATACTAATATTTAATAGACAGAATTAAAAGCGCAAACAAACATTTAACCTAATTAACAGGCAGCTATGATGCATAAGTATGTTTATTTATTTTGACAAGCATTACATCTGTGTTTCATGAGCACAGCTAGAGACCAACAGAGACATGAAAACACTGTTAATTCCTCGTGTAATTTATGACAGGCTTTAGTTTAACCACTAGGAGGCACTTCACACATACTTGTCAAACGATTATCAAAGCTTTGTTGGCAACAGACAGACTTCATTGTTCCTTATAACCAACCCGGATAAAGACAATGTGATTCCGAACAGATGATCCTCACCAAAAAAATATGAATATTATAACATTTAATATTTTATTCCACACAAACTTTATTACATGCAATGCCATGCCCTATACATTATATATATATATAGTATATAAGTTTGCTAATCAATTTTTTAAAATAGTTAAAACTTGTAACTATTTTAGACAGCACCTAGTCCATTTTAATCTTAATTATATAATCCATTAGTCTATGTACAAAGTCTATAGTACAAAACGAAATCTGGATTTATCCTGGTACTAACCTCGGGACTGTTACATCCATCAAAAGTACAATGAGCATACTTTAAAAATAACAATATTCCCAACTGTTATTTATATATATTTATATACATGTACACACACGCACACACAGACAGACAGACAGACAGACAGACAGACAGACAGACAGACAGACAGACAGACAGACAGACAGACAGACAGACAGACAGATAGATAGATAGATAGATAGATAGATAGATAGATAGATAGATAGATAGATAGATAGATAGATAGATAGATAGATAGATAGATAGATAGATAGATGTGAGTTTGGTTTTTAAGGCTTTAATCTCATTTATTCTCTGGCACATTTACAGAGTGCTGTCTTGGATGTGTGTTTAATCTTATCTGCTTTGTCTGTATAAGCACTATTAAAATAATTTACATTCTCACTAGAGCTTGTCCATTTCTCTCATTAAATGAACATTCTACCAAAAAATGAAAATTTGCTGAAAATCTACTCAGGCCATCCAAGATATAAATGAGTTTGTTACAGATTTGGAGAAATTTAGCATTACATCACTTGCTCACCAGTGGATCCTCTGCAGCGCCGTCAGAACAAGTCCAAACAGATGATAAAAACATCACAATAATACACAAGTAATCCACATGACTCCAGTCCATCAGTCAATGTCTTCTGAAGCAAAAAGTTGTTTGTAAAAAAAGAAAAAGAAAAAAGAAATCCATCAGTAAGGTGGTAAGGTGTTTCAACTTTAAACCGTTACTTCAGAGTATGAGTTTGTAATCAAAATTGATTCCTCAAGTGAAAAAGTCTATCCCCTGTTGTCCTCTCACATCAAAATCAACTGACATATTTGTTCAGAACTATTCTGGACTGTTTTCGCTTGTAAACGGTGCTTGATTTGAGCATATTTCTTTCCTGATTCAGACAAAATAACTTTATTGATAAAGGACCAGTATTTTATCCAAAAGCAATGGTTTGAAGATAAAAACGTCTTGATGGGTTTGTTTATTACTCATGTGATTTCAAATTCTTTTAGTATTCATTTTATTCAAATTTAAAAAACGTCCCAACATTTCCGGAATTTGGGTTGTATTGTGAAGTGTTGCGTTTGTAATAATGTTTTATGCTTTATGTTTTTATCAGACTCTCATTCTGACGGCACCCATTCATCGCAGATGATCCATTGGTGCAAGTGATGTAATGCCAAAATTTCTCCACTATTCTTTAAAGACTCCATGAAATCAAGTTTTGTCATTTGTAGTCCATGTCTGTTGTCATTTCATGAAGATACATTGAACTGAGACAAATGCTATGGTATTAAAAAAATGCAGCCTTTGCATAAGAAGTATTTGCTGCAGGTGTTTAAGTTTAACTCTATTAGAATCAGAAACTAGCCTGTCAACATTTCTTATGCCTGAAGCTTAAAATTAAACAAGAACGAAAGCACCTAGAGTGCCAATCAATGCATCACGGCAAGTCATTTCAGTAGCTTGTAGTAATACTTCAGGCTTTTTACAACACTGATCAAAGTGCAAACCAATTAAGTCAGTGTAGTTAAGAACTGCCATGTGGTTTTGTTTGTGTGAGGCCATCAGACACTTCCTTTAGTTAATGTGTCCACACTCTAGCACAGATGAAATGAGACAGATGGTGCGAGAAAGTTAAAGGTGTGTGCAGTTGGGTGAGAAGGTGTGTGTGTGTGTGGGGGGGCATGCTCACTGTAATCTGAGAAAGTGAACGAGTGAACTTTGGATCTCTCAGCAGGCGTCGCCCTAAAGTCTGCTTCAGCTTTGTCACCTGAGTTACCACACAGGTCTGGTTGGTAACTGTGGTGATGGTGAATAATTGAGAGGGTAAGGCCGGACAAACTACACATCGATTCAGGAAGAGAGAGAGCTAGATAGAGAGAAAATAAACTTTTCAAAAGACATTCAGTTTAACTTATTTAACTGTTGTTTTGCTAAAAAGCTACACTCACATTTGCAAACACTCTCAGTCATGGAGGGAGACGCAGATGAAGATGACGAGACTTTTACTAACATCTCACTAGCTGATGATTCAGGTAAGACTTGCCTTGACTTGTCTTAAAGCTGATCTGAAACCACTTCTTTTTGTCCGGGAAACAGTTCAGTGATAGAACTGGGAAATGTAGGCCTACATGAATAGAAGCACACTCAATCTCATTATGGTAGAGTATTATATTAACACCAAACCTTGCATTCAATCTTTTGGTTCTTTATATAATAATATAAAACCTGTGCTAATTGAAAGAAAACAAGTTAATAAAAAGATTGAATCCAATATTTGGTAATAATATGGCATAACAAGAAGCTCATAAGCAATTTTTTTGTAGGCCGGTCATTTTTGAACAGGAACACCACAAAGGTGCAATAACATCAAAAGTATTTCTGGAAAGAAAAAAAAAAAAGAAAGAAAATCTGCTTTGGATACAAAAACTAAAGCAGTATCTCAGTGATACTGATGTAACACTGCCCACTTCATATTGTCTTTAAAAACTATGTACTACTAACATTTATATTAATAATTTGATACAATGCACTTACTGTGTACACACATGTTTTTACACTGTAGTTATATTTAAAAATAATAAAACATGTAATAACATAGGTATAGGTTTATGTAGTTGCATCAATAATTGCATGGTTGACCATAGCCAAACATTAAACCTATCCATACCACCAAATCTGCCCAAATCTTACCCTACCCCACCTCAACAGCCGCAAAAGTAATACAACATGAACTCAATAAGTACATACACCCAATTACTATTATTATCATCATCATCATAATCATTATTATTTTGTTTACATAAAGACAACTAATATTAAGTATCAGAATTATTTCACTTTCATTTTTTAAATGATGCATTAAGTATATTCTTTCAGCAGTAGGCTATACGTGCAATAACTTAAGTATCTAAATGCTTTACTGCTGTGCAGCATGTGGTTTTCTTGTCCAAATACAGGAATGAATGGAGAGGCATTGTGTCAACACATGTCAGAAACCTGCATAAGAGGCAGTAGGTGTGTGCTTGTGTACAGGGACTGTGCAGAGACGAGCTCACATATACAGTATAAGCATGTGTGAATAGCTACTGCCAGAGCAGTCAGTAAGTAGAACAAAGGCTGCATATTTCAGATGACTCACATCTACTCTGAGTGGTCATTTTAAAGGGATAGTTCACCTAAAAACGAAAAATCGTCATCATTTACTCACCCTCATGTAGTTTCCAAACCTTTATGACTTTACTTCTTGTGAGGAACACAAAAGCTGTTGGTGAGTACAGACTGGAGCTGGTTGTCACACTTACTACTAGAAAAAAGAAGAAGCTTTTGAACATTGCAACAGTTGTCAACCAGCAAAACAGAAACAGTACATATAACATATGTTGACCTTTTGTGACAACATGCTCCAACAGCTGGACATGTTGTCAAATTAAATGGGGTATGTTGATATTAAATCACCTATTATAAACCACAAAATGTAAGTATTAAAAACATATATGAAACAAAATAACATTAAAAAACTATTAAAACGTTGTTTTTGGCACACAAATATTGTAACTGATGCATTGCTAATACTTAAAACACATAGATATCTTTCCTCGTTCTGACATTTATGAAAAAATACCCTCCTAAGAACACAATTCATCAAAATCTTTCATCATTATGTAGTTGATTCCTAATACTCGAATGTTTGGCTGTTTGGTTTTATTGTGTTTTAGTTTAGGGGGCAGATTTAACAAGAATTATTTATAATTAGTATTAGAATGATTCTATGAGGTTATGTGACAGCAAAGTAGCGTACTGTCATATTAATGTTTTAAATTCAATTGTAACAAAAATTATTCTAATGAGTAGAAATGTTTATTAAGTTGCATACTGCATTCTTTGTCATAATAAAGGCAGTGTGCAGTAACCAGCATGCTATTGCTTTGTGCACAGCTTCATATTTATAGAGAGCTTTGTCTCCCTCTGTCGGTGCTTCTCGGTAGCGAGTGCATGCGAGAGAGAAACAGAAGCGATGAAGTAACGGATGGTCAGTATCATTACCTTGACATCAGCTTTCGAGGCTTAATAATTTTTGAACATCTTTAATAACGCGGATCGATTTAGTCTTGTATCAGGTAGGACTGTATGACAGTATCAGTGTGCTGGTGTGTGTTTATTTAAGTTCTTCATTATCACATGCGATATCATGTTTATCTCTCGGCGTTTATTTATTTTTTTTCTAATTAATTGCCTAATTGTTTATTAGATGCTGATTAACTAACTTAATTTTGATATTGGGGTAATTTAAAGCTGTTTCTAACAAGTCTTTTAGCGCCCAGGCTGCTGTAGCGGCCTGTAATGCATGAGAACCAATGGAGATGATGATTGGACGTGGCATGAAATAAAACTTCATAAAACTAAGTTAAAATATCATGTCTCGAGTACAAGTAGCAATATAATTACGTTTTAAGCATGTAATGTAAATGACAGTGATCTTATCTTTCTGTGAACTGTATTTCTTTATGTCAGGCGATGGTTTGTTGTGTTAGCCAATAGCTAACTGTATCATGATGCGCTGGGACCACGAAACGGCTTGGTTTACACTGTATTTGCGTGGTACTCCAACTAATACCATGAAATTACTTTTGTACATGTCCAAAAACAAACTACCTGTTTGTATTATAAGCGTATTTTAAATCACATTGATAATATCTCTCGCAGCTGACGGAAAACAGACAGTCCTGCGCTTCAGACCAGAGGACCAGTACAGCACCATGAACTGTGAGATTGATGGTAAATATCACCCACAATTTGATATAATATGTTATATCATGTTGTTAAAATGCATGTTTCTTCAGTTTAAGTTGCTTTGGAGCAATTGCAGATGTGCATGTGTGTTTTCAGGAGATATGGAGAATCGAGTTGAGCAAGAGGAGAAGACGAGACTCATAAACCAAGTGTTGGAGCTTCAGCACACACTTGAAGGTCTAAAAGTCTTTGAATGTACAATTTTATATAGGACTATTGTCTTAGTTGTTACTGTTGCTGTTTTGTTTTGTAACTGAATATACTCCCGTCATGTTTCTGTTTTGCCTCTAACCATTCTCCTCTGATCCACTCAGGCTCTCTAAATGGCTGCCGGAAAAAGCTAAGTGATGCACTCTAATGTGTTTTGTCTGTTTCCATCAGATCTCTCTGCGCGTGTGGACGCAGTGAAAGAGGAGAACCTTAAGCTCAAATCGGAGAACCAGGTTCTCGGGCAGTACATCGAGAACCTTATGTCTGCCTCCAGCGTGTTTCAGACCACTGACACCAAAAGCAAACGGAAATAACATACGGATCACGTCTACTTTATCCATCATCTCCTCTTTCCGGCATTCAAACTACTAGCTCATACATATAAGCCGCTGTTTGTTTTGTATTTATTTTGTTGTACAATTTACGGATGCATCTCTCAGCATGGTATGGATAATACTTGAATGGACTGAGCTGCTGCCTTTCCCTGTCAGCTGTGTTACAAGATATAACGGGATGCATGATGGTTTGTGATCAGATAAGTACAGAGCTGGTGTAATACCACTCCTGTATAATTCATTTAGCAGGTACATAATCAATCTCAAACCCTCTCATTGACTTCACAACCTTTTTAAATACTAGACAGCCAAAGTCAGGTTCTCTTAAAAATACACTTATGCCGAATTTCGGCTTTTTTGGCTTTCCACTGCTAACATTTACAATGTACAGCAAGATTGAACGCGGATCTGTTCTCTTGAAAGTGCATGACAACCCATAACTAAAGTGCATGATGTAAAAGGCTAAGGATGGATAACCTAAATTAGTCCTCCCTCACTTGGCATGTGATTTTTCTAGTTTAAACCAGGGTTACTGGCAATTATCTTAATGACAGTTGCTCAGCTGGTGCAGAAAGTATGCAATTTCTGTAATTTCCTGACCCACTGGTTTAAACAAAGTACCTCCTCATATGTTACATTATAAGAGGCCTTTGACTCACCAAATGACATTTAGTCACTTTCATACTTGGATTTACCTTAAAAGGTCTGACTAGCGCACAAACCCGACGTCTTTTGAGCAGGATCAATTGATTGAAACCGGCTTGCAGTGTAAACTGCAGCATTGTGTTGGAGAGTTTGCTCTTCATGGTCGTGTCCTTTGTATTGAGGGACTTAAAATGGATGAAATAAATGGATTTTAGCTTTTACTGCTTTCAAAGACTGAAGTGAGGTTGAGTCTGCTGAGTGATATTGATCTGATTTCTCCAAAGTGTCTGCTTGAGCGGCATTTATGAGGACAGATGCTCTGCTCTTTGCTCAGAGTTTGCTGATGTGAAATTTCACTTACTATGAATTATTGACATGACACTGAAGCATCTGCCACAACACTACATACTCAATCTGTTTAATATTATTTTTGTGAAAAATTTCATTTGTGTAATTTATGTTTGCAAGCACCCGATGTAAAGTACTGCCTGTTCTGAAAGTGTACATTTTATTTTGTTACAATTATGCCTTTAATAAAATACTTTGCCTTTGCACAAACTAATGTTCCTGGTGAAGTCATGTCAAAGGTGCACAGAAATTTCTAGTAAATATTTATTTCCAAGAGCAATGAACAGTTTGCAAACATGTAAACAAAAGGCTGTCCTTATAAGGCAGAGCACACAACCTAAAAAAAAGCAGAAAAACAAAACTGTTCATCACTTGAAAAACAACCTGTCTGCTTCCAAAGCTCAATGGTTTCATACATGGTGGTCAGTCTATTTTCAGTGTGCTTGTGTCTGGGTCTGCTGTTAGAGTGTGTCAGTGATGACGCGGAGCTGAGATCAGCTCTGACTGTGCGTAACGACTTTCTTCGATGCCAAAAAAGCAATACTGATTTGCATTCCTAGCACTTCACTGACCTAGATGTTTGGTGAAGGCAGCTCCCGGTTTGGCGGAGCTCTCCTCCAGAGCCTGCTAACAGTGGTAATGACAGTAGAATGCAAGATTAAAAAGTCCTATATCTAAACTCAATTGCATCATTTTTCAAACAAGATACAAACAATAAATACGATCAGAGCAATTTGATCATGTTAAAAAGCTCATAACTTAAAAACTCACAAGGAACTGAACCCTTTTTTTAATAACTTAAACAGAAACGTTGAGGTGATCATAAACTAGTTCGTCTTTCTAAAATATGCACTGTACATTTCCCTTCACAGTATTTAGACTTACTAGTAGGGAAACACTGGCCCAGTACTACTTGAATTGTAATCTAAAAAGAAAAAATAGGCAAAACTTGGAGCTAAAACTCAGCAGGTCTGACTTTTGTATCTAAATCCCAACTGTAACCAATAAGAACTAAGCGGAAGACTGAAAGAGGAGAGGCGAGGTTCAGTCGGTTGAAGATTGACCTCTTCAGGAGAGCGGCTAGGTTTGCCGTTTTTTTGCATGCTGAAGGGCATATTGCCGAAAGCATGCAGCAAAAAGAGGCAAAGGAAAGAGAGAAGGGAGGAAGAAACGTGGGGAAAATGTGGATTTTCAGTCCTTCCGTACTCTTCTCTTTCTCACAGCTTTAGCTTCTTCTCCTGTGCTCAGAATTCCTTCATCGGCGTCCTTCATCTGCAAAGACCCAAAACTGTCAGTCTAACAACAATCAGTGGATCTAGATAATTAGTGCAAACTGAAATCTCAGTTTAGCAAAACATGGCACAATCACATGGTGTTTCTTTAAAATAAATTCAAACACTGTGACTTATTCATAATATTTCTAGCAGGTTATTTCTAACTGTGTTAACACTGATGTCTACGGAAGCCCGTTTCCACCACTGTATGAAAATTTAAAAAAGGTAACTACAAGTTTTTATCTAAGAATTCTGCCGCAATTTAGATTTTTCTCAGAATTGTGAGTTATAGAAGTCAGAATTGTGGAATATAAAGTCACAACTGCGAGCTATAAAGCCAGAATTGTGAGTTATTATTATAATTCAGAGATAATGCCAGAAAATGTCTTTTTCCCCCCCTCAGAACTGGACTGTATACAAAGTTTATATCTCACAATTCTGAGAAAAAAAGTCAGAATTGTCCGTTTGTATCTCGCAATTCTGACTTCATTTCTCATAATTGCCAGTTTATCTCTCACAATTCTGACTTTTTTTTTCTCAGAATTGCGAGATATAAAAGTCAGAATTGTGGGATATAAAGTTAATATAAAATATTAACTATGAAGAATATTTTAAAAGACACCCTTTTTATTGCTAAAATTTAATTGAATCATTCAAATGTAATCTAGAAAAAAAATACAAAATAAAAAAAAAATTGAATTTGGGAAAATTGAACTAAATTTAAAAAAATAAATAAAACTACTCTAAATACTCTGAAAACAAACCATACTTTTATTAAACAGAGGTTTGCTAATGGTTTAAGTCTGTCAATATTGGTGCAACACTGCAGTTTATAGTGCTGTAGTAATTGGGGAAAGAGATCTGAAATGCTCCCACTTTTGGATGCAAAATATGTGAAAATATTTTAGTCAGAATTATTGCGTTCACTTCCAAATCTGCTCCATCTCTTTGACACACATGCATGCGCCGGCACTCACTCATTGAAGTCTGTGAAGTTAAAGCAGACTCACTTGCCGTCGGGGTAATTCTTTATGCAAAATGGAAGTACTTGCCCAATTTTATAACCATAAGATGTATGTTGTGCGCTGAGGAAAACAAATCTCAAACACATTAAACAGCACACATATATGAGAATAGGGCAAGAAGTGTAGGTTTATCATTCAGTTTATAAAGCACGTCTCATGTTTAAAGCAACTTTTCCAACAGTTCATTCTGTGTCTTTTGTTATTTTTCCAGAAGGGTTCGCAACATCGAAGTATAGCAAAATAAATGATACTATCAAATTATAGAGGGGGAACTTCGAGTTTTGAAATGACGTTTCATACACAGAGAAGTTCTGCACGTGCAGTAGTTAAAACAAAACTGTATTTGTTTGGTACACATGTGTATCGAAACAAGACAAATACCGAATATTTTCGGTATGAATACATGTACCGTTACACCCCTACTGGCTGTAGAAGACTAGTGGTGTGTTCACACCAAATGCGAAGCGAATATGCACATCACGTCACTCACTCTAGATTACTCACGGGATGTTTTTCGTATCACTTGCACGAATAAAAACATTGCGCGATCAACGTTGGTGGAGATAACTACGATTGATGCTTTATACCTGTTGTGGAAGTCCCATATACGCCGGAAAGCCAAACGTCGACGTGTCTGGGTTCACAGCACCATCCAGAGGCAGATGAGTATTAATCCTGCATTAATTAATCCCATTACATTTTATTATTGTATATACACTGACATTATTATTTTTTTTTTATTGATAGCAGCATCTCTGTAGCCATGCTAATAAAATACAACTACCACTACAACTGATTTTATGCTCCAGATACCTATATCATAAATTTCGGGGTGCCTAGGCGGCTACAATAATGCTCTCTTCCATTTTCTGATGCAACCGGACGTGTCAGTAAGCTCTTCGCTGAACGCGTCATATGAGTTTTCTGCTCAAGTTGAAATTTTTAAACTTGTGCGGAAGACGCGATTGAAGCGAATATTGCATGTTTGTGGCAAACACACCACGCATTTCGCGTCGCCCAGCACAAATTCGCCTCTATTTGCATCTTTGCATTGACTTTGTATGTAATCTACTCTTGCGAATAATTAAATTTGCGTTTGGTGTGAACACACCATAAGAGTCAATGCAAACTTGCTTACTTCATCCTCTGAGGGCGTGTCATTTGGCTTACTGGCCTCTTCTTCCTCTTCCTCCTCCTCTGTATCGCCACCATCTTTTCCAATGTCATTGTCCATCCCTTCCCCATTCTCATTACCTGAAAAGGGATCAGAAAAGAATTAAATTATGTATAACAACTATGCAAAAAAAGTACTTAAACAGCAAACAAGGAAAAATCATTTTACAAACCAGTAGCTTCAGTATCTTCCTCTGCTTTCGCTTCTTCATCTTCATCTTTCCCTTTTTCCACCTCGTCTTCCTCCTCCTCTTCTTCTGCTACCTCCTCTGGTTCAGCTTTGGGCTGATCGATTTTCTTGTATACATAGTCATCATCCGACTTCTGCAATACATATACAAGTGTGTGAGCTAAGCATGTTCAAGAAGCAGTTGGCCAAGTGGACAGAGACGTGCACCATCCTGTTCATATCTGGTGACAAACCTGTATAATGCTTCAGGGCAGGTCGCTCATTGCCTGTTGCTATGCTACCAATGATAAATACACATTAAGAGGATTTTGTACTTGCAAGCTAATCCTAAACACCCTAATCTTTAGCAATATATCAAATGGGGTTAGCATGGTAAACCAGATTTATCAACTGTGTTATGCTCAGAAAATAGCTGGCTGTAATGAGGTCTGTTTAAGTGGATCTCATCACACAGCAAACACATAACACAACAAAATACTGCATTTGAGCCAGGATTCTCAGAGTGACCAACAATAACAGAATTTTCATTTTTAGGTGAACTATCTGTTTAAATTAAAAGAGCAGACTGGCCATAAACATATCAGTATACAGAGGCTGTAGACACTTTTTTCCTAATAGACTAAATGCTAACCACATCCTTTAAACACACTTTTCAAAGCCACACGTTTTACCACATTCTAGTTTAGGTCTGAGGATGATAAGTGAATTTACAGAAAGGCAATCAGGAAATGTAACTACGTTCATTAAATCCATGCACAATATGCACAAGAAGTTGTTGTTAATCTTATGCTTAATATGCTGATAACGGTACTGGTTGTGTAGTACCATCTCTGGATATTGCTGTTGGTCGTTTAAAACTTCTAACATAACACAGCTGTCAAATATACAATGTTTACATCTCACTTTTTGACCAAAGCATCATGCTAGAATTTACTCTCGGTTTCTGTAAAAAGTAATGGTAATGCTCGTCTTCAAACACTGATATACCGCTCTGCGCTGTACAATATCTTTGCAGCACCAAAGTACAGCTATTATTAGGCAATTATTTCTGGACCTCTGGGACCTCAATGGTGGGTACAACCATGAACACAGTACCTCTTTTCTAAAGACTTACTAAAAAATTAATATATTTCCATCTTGGATGCTGATTGGTTGATACAGCATTTCAGCCCTAAAATGCCTTGCTTTAAAAATTGGCCTGAATTTCCAGTTCAGGAAGTACCAGTTCTTGTCAGGCAGCAATGAAACGAAACAAAACAAAACAAAATCTAACCAAACAAAACAAAGGTTTGGGGAAAGCTTAAGTTTTCTTTAAACATCTTGTACTGTATGTTCTAGCACATTTTGGTGCAGTGTTACAGCAGTTCTCCTCAGGATGAATCAATTGTGTAGTCCTCATTTGTAAGTAACTTTGAATAAAAGAGTCTGTTAAACGAATACATGTAAAATGTAAATGCAAGGCAAATGTGTACAGTTAATTGTGCATGTGTGTAGGCAGAGTGTTTGTTTTATTCTGCTTTGATTATGGTTATTCAGGACAGAATCTTTCTGTTGTGATGAAAACAGATTATGTAATGAATTATTACGCTGTACCCACACATCTATATGATTCACAGCAAAACACTGACAGCCTAAATATAAGATATGTACACCAGGCCTGCTACATCAAGTGTTTTATTCTGCATTCAATAGGATCTCCTCTGTGGGGTCAGGACGTACCTTTGGCCAGCAGAAGAGCACAGCCAGTCCAATAGGCAAACCAACGGTAAGGATGTAAACCACCCACAGCCAGGGCCTCTCTTCCGCAGCCAGTGCCAACTGACTCAACACTCCAGGCTAAGATAGAAAGAAACAGTCTGAGTATGTCAACCAAACTAAAGCCCAGTGAGCAATAACGCCCAGAGCAAAACGTGGGCGAGAGGCAGAGGCATACCTCATTGGCACTAGCCACCAGTTTTTTGAGTCCCCAGCTGTCTGCAGCCCAGCGGTCCGCCACTTCCTTTTCCGAGGTAATCATGAAATTGTCAAAGTAAATGTCAGAGGTCATAGACCACAGCTCAAGACCCACACCACTGAATGAATCCATCCTAAACGGGTGAAGATCCTCAAAGTAGTCAGGGTTTGCAATCTTCCGTGGACTCCACACACCCTGTAAACAAAGACATTGAATATAAATATCTTTTTGTGATACTTGAAGATCTTTGGTCATTGTATACAACTCATTAATTGAAATTTTGGCTAAAACAGCTGCAGTTTACAGCAAAGACAGGCTGAGTGTGACATGTGCTTGTACTGAATAAAATATGGGCACTTCAGCAGTATTTCCAGACTCCAGATGTTAATACCTGGTAGTTGAGGTTGTCTATGAGAGGAGCTTTCCATTTGCCCTTATACTGAGGATTGTTGATCATGGGCGGCTTCCATTCACCACAGCCAGAAGCAGCTGCACATGCTGGATTTGGCACCTGAGGAGCCTCCCATTCTCCATCCATTTCTTCATCCCTGAGAGAGAGGGGGGTGAAGAGAATATTACTGATGAGTTGCTATAAAAGGATGAAATAAGCTGAAATGAAAGCATAGGGTATTACATAGTGTATTACAAATGATTGTCTACCAGTACTATCAGATAAAAGGGGATAGACTGAGGAGTATAATATAATGAATGGAATAACTGCATAGTAATAATGTACTTGGCGTTGTACAAAATTTGCAGCACCAAAGATAACTGACTTTCTCATTTGAGCTGCCTCAGGAGATTTTTCTGTCCACAAAGGCCGAGCACGAATTCCAGCACAATGCTTCTATTTTAACGGTAAGAGTGTGTATCTATATCATGTTTGACAATTGTGTACAATAGTAATATCCAGGGATGAGCATTTGTCGAATTTCGCCATTTTGAATTGCAAATATGATAAATGCGATGTAATTTCTAACTTAATTCTACTTCTTGAACTTCCTTTATTTGTCTCTTTATTGATTCTCTTAATTTTCTCTTTTTAATAAGAAAGTGTCTCAAATTTGTATTTTTTTTTATGTCCATGTCTGGTCTGTGTTCAAAAAGGGTCATATCACATTAAATTTCTCATGACCATCAGTTTATAATCTTCACTGATAAAAATACAAAAAGCCTCTGGATTAAAAGAAAGACTTTATTTCTCACCAGTCATCAGGCTTTTCTGCAGTGGGGTCAGACACAAACTCTGGCTCATCTTCCAACCAACCCTCAGGCTTCACTGCATCAGGATCAGGCACCTTGGCTGGGGCATCCTCATCCCTAGATAGACAAAGAAAAAATGGGTCTTGACATAGCACTGCTGCTATTTGTTAAAGATAATATGACTTCATAACTTCACATGGTTCCCTACTTATATGAATATCATGTCTGTCGCTATGACTATGAAATTAAATACATAACCGTGAAGGTAATAGTTACAACAAAGTACTGTTTTACACAAGTAACTTTGGCAAGTAAACACAAATAAAAAGACACAAGCTATCAAACAATGGCCAAGTACATTCTTTGCATTTTGACTTATTCATAGATCTCACCAGTCTTCAGGTTTGACTGCTTCTGGGTCAGAGATTTTGGCTCTCTCATCCCAGTCCTCTGGCTTGGAGTCTTTGGGATCGTCAGTCTCTTTTGGAGGGTTCACAGGAGGAACGACATCTGTCAACAGACTTCCCCTGCTAACACTGGACTGGTCTATAAACATCTCGTAGCTATTGTCTGGATTTAAAACTGAGAAAAGGAGAAGAGAGTACAAATATTTATTTAATAATTCAATAAAAAAAATGATTGCATGCAAGCAGGATTGCTTTCATGGCTTTACATTAATGTCACGTTTCTTATATAATATGGTTGGTGAAACAATTTTTAGATTTCACCACCAGTTATTGCAATTGATTATTTATTATAACATTTATTAAATCTATATAATAACAGTAATAATAACAATAGCGTAATGAGTTTCCACATGCTTTCCATTATAGCAATATAAGTGTACACACCAAGTGTATAGAGGTGAGTCTTTTTATCGGTGTAGATCTTCTTCAGATCAATGTCTGGTCGTTTGGCATGTTTTTCTTCCACATCTCCATTAAGAGGGTTTTTATGTCTGAAGATGAAGTGCAGTTTGTAGTCCTCTCCGCATTTGTCCGGCCCAAACATGATGCTGTACGGTGTCCGGTCATGAAACTGCTCCTGTGAGTCAAAAGACACACACATCACCCCTAAAATATGCAATATCACTTATTTCCTTCACAATAGCAATTTTATATCATATTGCTGTTCAAATCCAGTATTTTACCATTTCAATTCCTATAAAATCTATTTACTTTGTATTTTATGTTATGTTTTTACAATCTTGTTCTGATCACATAAAGCAGTCAACAAACATACCAGGTCTAAATCTTCTGAGTCTGACAATAGCTTGATGTAAGCGCCGCCACAGTCAATTCCGTTTTGAAAGTTGACCTCATACCTGCATAGATTGGTTTTTGTTAGAATGCACAAGCTTTATTTTTCACATATCACAGAAATTGCATCTAAGAATCCCACTCACTGTACGATAAGGGGCTTGTCCTTAAATACAAAGGGTTTGTTAAGCAGAGCAGAGATGGCATGGTGCTTAGCACGAGATTTCAGAACCAAGCCCAAATCACCAGGCACCTTGTTTTCCTTCAGGGGCTCAACCTCCCATTTACCTACAGGCATGAAAAACATATAGAAACATGTTTTTGATTTTTTGATTTTTAAAGGATAACAGTTTTTAGAAGTTGGGTTCATGATCAAATATATTTTCAGTTTTATGTAAAATCAGACAATAACAAAGCAACGCTCAAAAATCACAAATGGAAATCATGCTGGAAAACTAACCGTCGTATTTTGCAATATCTTCATCAGCATCCTCTTTCATTGTTTTAGACACCTGCCAACTTCAGAAAATAATAAAACATGAAAAAGCTAACAAATAATCAAGCAACAAGTAAGAAGAAACCATGGAGTGTGAATAGAATATATAGGCCTATTCAAAATACAGGTGCTGGTCATATAATTAGAATATCATCAAAAGGTTGATTTATTTCACTAATTCCATTCAAAACGTGAAACTTGTATATTATATTCATTCATTACACACAGACTGATATATTTCAAATGTTTATTTCTTTTAATTTTGATGATTAGAGCTTACAGCTCATGAAAGTCAAAAATCAGTATCTCAAAATATTACAATATTTACATTTGAGTTTGAATAAATGACCATCACTACAGTATAAATTCTGGGTATCTCTTGAAACCACAATAATGGGGAAGACTGCTGACTTGGCAATGATCCAGAAGAGGAACATTGAGGCCCTCCACAAAGAGGGTAAGTCACAGAAGGTCATTACTGAAAGGTGTGGCTGTTTACAGAGTGCTGTATCAAAGCATATTAAATGCAAAGTTGACTGGAAGGAAGAATTTGGGTAGGAAAAGGTGCACAAGCAACAGGGATGACCGCAAGCTTGAGAATACAGTCAAGCAAAGCCGATTCAAACACTTGTGAGAGCTTCACAAGGAGAGAACTGAAGCTGGAGTCAGTGCATCAAGAGTCACCACGCTCAGACGTCTTCAGGAAAAGGGCTACCAAGCCACTTCTGAACCAGAGACAACGCCAGAAGCATCTTACCTGGGCTGTGGAGAAAAGAACTGGACTGTTGCTCAGTGGTCCAAAGTCCTCTTTTCAGATGAAAGTAAATTTTACATTTCATTTGGAAATCAAGGTCCCAGAGTCTGAAGGAAGAGTGGAGACAGAATCCATGTTGCTTGAAGTCCAGTGTGAAGTTTCCACAGTCAGTGATGATTTGGGCTGCCATGTCATCTGCTGGTGTTGGTCCACTGTGTTTTCTGAAGTCCACCGTCAACACAGCCATCTACCAGGAAATTTTAGAGCACTTCATGCTTCCTTCTGTTGACAAGCTTTATGGAGATGCTGATTTCATTTTCCAGCAGGACTTGGCACCTGCCCACACTGCCAAAGGTACCAAAAGCTGGTTCAATGACCATAGTGTTACTGTGCTTGATTGGCCAGCAACCGCTTGACCTGAACCCCATAGAGAATCTATGGGGTATTGTCAAGAGGAAGATGAGAGACACCAGACCCAACAATGCAGATGAGCTGAAGGCCACTATCAGAGCAACCTGGGCTCTCATAACACCTGAGCAGTGCCACAGACTGATCGACTCCATGCCACGCCGCATTGCTGCAGTAATTCAGGCAAAAGGAGCCCCAACTAAGTATTGAGTGCTGTACATGCTCATACTTTTCATTTTCATACTTTTCAGTTGGCCAAGATTTCTAAAAATCCTTTCTTTGTATTGGTCTTAAGTAATATTCTAATATTTTGAGATACTGATTTTTGACTTTCATGAGCTGTAAGCTCTAATCATCAAAATTAAAAGAAATAAACATTTGAAATATATCAGTCTGTGTGTAATGAATGAATATAATATACAAGTTTCACTTTTTGAATGGAATTAGTGAAATAAATCAACTTTTGATGATATTCTAATTATATGACCAGCACCTGTACATACTGTGATCATTAAATCATCACTGATTGGACAACACTCTGTGGAGAGCTATCAATTTATAAATATACAATCAGCTATCAATATTTATGGTCAGTTTACCCACAGAAAAGCTGTATTTTTAATGTGTTTATCAGCTAAATGTAACTGTTGTCAATAACTGTTTAGAAGGACAGTTCGAGAGTGATCTCAAAGCAAACATGCATGGATTACAAGCCACAAATTTTTAGAATATTAGAATAATTTGTGCAATGAAAGTCTGATAAGATTCACAAACCTGCTCAAAGACTCGTCATCAAATGTCGCAGTGAAGTACACTTCTCCTGTTGGAACTGGGGTCTTGTATGTTACCTATGCATGCCAAATAATGAATATTTACAAACGACATGAAATAGCTCATAACCCAAACTATTTAGTTTGAACACTGATCATGGATAACTCTAATGATACATATTTTGCTTTTGGTTTTTGATGAGCAGGATTTTACTCCCTCTCAAATATTTATTATTTGGAATGAGTGGTGACTTACCTCAAAAGACACATTGGCGTCTGCTTCAGTGCTTTCTCCGCTGTCTGTATCCATGTCCACATCTCCATCTTCCACTTGAGCCTCCTCTTCATCATCCAGCTCTTCTTTCTGGGCCCATGTTACCATGGAGATGGAGAGCAACAAGAGACACGTCCAGCCCCACCGCAACTTCATCTACAAAAAAATAAAAATAAAATAACGCATGACCAACAGAAAACACCTTAATAAAAACACGCACCATCAAAATGCTGTATTTTTTTATTTTTATTTTTTCATTTTATTTTCTTCTTTGGGGCGGGACGTCTTATCTTATGACACGCTGACCTCGATATCGATCGATATAACATCTGCCATCAGAAGAGGATCTTATTGCTTACTATCTCTATATTTTACCGCAAAACCTAATGTTTTATTAAATATCGACAGTTGACCAGAACAGCAAATAGCAGACGTTATGCCAACAGAAAAAAAAAACAAAAAAAAAACGAATAACAGGTTATCTTCAAAAATATTTACGTTAAATGCCATATTTTACAATTAACGTTAATCACAATCACCTCCAGCTCTTCGGCTTTGGGTTTCTTAAAATAGTCTTTTTTTTAATAGTATTACTTACAGTGTTTATAACACTATATATTACATTATAATAACGCCCTCTGGCTAGCTGCGGTACCGTTAGCTGAGTGATGACGATGAAGAAGAAGATGAAGATGATGATGGCTGTCTGCATGTTCAACGCTTATAGTGTTTAGCAAAATAAAAAATGTCTTTGTTCACTCACCTCCTCCGGCTGAATGAATATTGGCAATATTTCGGTTAACTGTAGCTGAAGCGGATGGGTTTGTCATCCAGTGTTTCGGCGCGAAGAGTCCGCTATGAATGAGAGCGATAGCCAGCGTTATCAGAAGCGCAGGACGCCACTGACAACCGCCCCTCTGCGATAAAAAAACACTTCCGCGACACCTGTCAAAATAAAAGTCCCGTTTATTTACACAAATATTTATTTGCCACTGCACTGCATGATAAAATCTACTTTCACATTTCACGCCAAAATAAAAGTCTCATTCATTTATCTAGTCATTTGCTGATTTCGGAACCGCATATTAGCATACTGCTTTATCTATTTTAGAAATAGTAAGATTAGTATGCTAGTACGGTGTTCTGCTCCTCTATGATAAAATCCACTTCCGCATCACCTATCAAAATAAAGGTCCCGTTAATTTATACAACCTTTTGTTTTTATATACCTTTTACACACTGGCACTTGATCTTCTGACTACTGTAATTAAAAACAGTTTTATTATCTTGAATGTTTTTCTGTATGTTTTCACAAAATAAAATCCGCTTATGCATCTCTTGTCTTATTACACCCATTTTTATAAGCACTGCATTCAGCATACTGCTTGTAATTAGTGTTACCAAGAAAAATGGTCAATATGCATTTTAAGTATTTCCAATTTGAAGTGTCTGAGTGATATTATTAGAGACGTACAGCCTACCATAAAGATCGCACATTACCACTGAATGTTAAACATAAAACTCCATAGAAGTTATTTTATTTAAATACCTAATACCAGAGAACACTATTTTTATTTTAATTTTTCAATTTATCAACATTAAAATAAAAATTTTCGGGAAAAATGCACTATCCTTTGATACATGTATTGGGCGTGAATGTAGACTATTTACGCGATTTCTGTAGTAGGCAAGGAAACAATTTTGGATTCAAATAAATAAATAGTTAAATTATATTAAATATATAAATAATATATATTACATCTTATTGGGTAATTATCATAAATAACATGAAGATTTTTATTTTATGAATGATTTTATTTATTTTTTTCTTAATTATTGATCACGTACAATTTAAACAATTATACTTTGTATTTTTAATTATATAATGGAAATGTTTTTCTGTTGTTTGTTGTTTATATTATTAGCGTTCATGTTTTCACGGTAAACTGTTTGACCTATAAATGGTGCGCCCCCTGCTGTCAGTGACTAGCAGCAGAGCAGCTTGACCCGGAGGAGAAGCGCCGCATCGGCCATTTTGGGCTCAAAGGGGGCTTTTCTGTCACCACGTGAGGGCTGGGTTAGTTAGTCCGACACGGGCACTAAATCGAGCCGAGCGAGGACTCAGAGAACAAGGGGGTAAAAACCGGGGAAGACGCTGCCTCACAGAGCCGCACTCATTTCACATGTGCTGATAGAGAGAGGGAGTAAAGGATGCCGACAGTCACTCTGCCTCCCAAAGAAAACGCTCTGTTCAAGAGGATCCTGGTGAGTGCTAATACTTCAGTGCAACAACATCCATCCACTAAATAGAGCCTGCGGGCTACCGTCATGAGTGTGAATGAGAGCGGTTAATGCTCGCTTAAGAGCTGTTAATGCAGCACTTTTTAGCGCGTGCAAAACTGAACGATCAAGAGTCACTTTCTGTCAAATGGAGGTTAGCTTTTAGCCTGTTAGCTGCTAGCTGTCAGTGTGTTGATGTAGCTTACAGACAGACACAAAGCTGTTGGAAAGAGACTTGTCAGTGGTTGGATAACAGCACGCGAGACTTGTAGTCTTTGTTTATATTTGATTTTTAGAAGGCATTAGCACTAACAGTTAACGTTACGTTTATAGGGTTAAGCTGCTCTGTTTTGAGGATGAATGTTGCTTGTGAGTAGCTGAAAGCAGTTTCTGGCCTGTTCATCCAGCAAATCACTTTTAAAGATCCTCTGAATATTTCTGTAAAAATCGAGTTTTGATTTAGTGAGCTTTCCGGAGTTGTTTGAGAAGAGAGGGAGAGATGAACATGTGTTTCTACAGTGTTTCTGCCGAAGGAAACCCTGGAAGTTTAAGTGATGCTCAACTTAAAAACTACAAACACTCGACGAGTTTATTCACAGCTAATGCACTGTCAAGTCGTGCGCTCTTTTCACTATATGTAATCATTTAAACTGCTGACTTGATAAAGGATTTTGACAGCTAGTGCTCTTAAAACAAATTACTGTGATTGTGTTTGCTGCATTTGCCTACTTTATCCATGTTTCATAAGACTAGTTTGAACGGCTTTGCATGGCTTTTCTTACTGCAGACCATTAAATATATTAGATTTGGATGGTGGGCATAAGTTGCTAGACTGCCTGAGAGTCGACACTGACAGCATGATGGGCCTTCAAGCCACAAACTCAGCCAAAACTTACATACTGTGTTTAAAAGCAAAAAAAAAAAAAAAAAAAAAATCACTGTTTTTTGCACAAGAATGCATATAGCTGAGTGTTTTGTTCTTGGCTATTCAATTGTAGCCAAAACCAGTGACTTTCTTTTGCTAAATTGGTGGATCTGATATTTATTTATTTTAGCTGAAAAAATCCTATTAAGCAGTTTAGGGTTTGTCATGCATTAGTAAAGATTGTAGTGTATGTGTTGTGGTTTTGATATAATAAGCTTTGCAAATGCAGTCTATTCCATGCCTATGTAATATTGAACTGCGCTAATAACAAGGCAAGTCTACAAAAACATTGATAACTGTCTGTTGATATGATGTACAAATGTTTTAAAATGCAAAATACGAAACTGCAAAATTTTAACACAGAAGTAGTAATTTTTTATCATGTAAAAATCTTTATACTATATATGTTATACTTTATGCTATTTATGCTCATGTAATACATCTGATCTGTATTTGATTGATCGCAATGTCGTCATGAATCCACTGAATGATTTAGCTGAACTTTAAAGTTGTGGTCAACCGTTATGGATTTTTTTTTAAAGGCCAATGCTGATATAGGCCTATATATCACACTATTTAACTTGCGCTACACATGCATTACAGTTTATGCAATTTAATTAATATTAATTTGACATTATATGAAATGAGTCAATTTGAAAAAAATAAATAAAAAATTAACTTGGATCGCTACAGAAGTTGGATTTTGATGTCATTAGTCAACTTTAATAGATCATTGTACATTGTTGTGTGTTAAACTAGCTTCTCAAACTACGGCTCTGTGTAGTAAATGCTGCTCTATCTGAAAGCACATGAAAATACCACATTTAATAACATGTTTTTACTCTCAACTCACTTCATAACGTCAGTCGAGTGTTTGAAATAAATCCTTCTGTGAGATAATGTGGCTTCTTGCACAGAATAAGGCATGCAAGATATTTCATAGTATTCTAAGCAGTGATAAAGGCATTGCATTATAAATATACCTTATTATAATGAAAATTATAATAAGAAGAACTCAGATAAAACATATATTGTCGTAGTCGTGTGTTTATTAGTCAATGAGAGCATTTAAATCATCTGTTTATTCAGCAACCACTGTAGGCATTTCCTGGGTTTCTTCTTCGGTGTGTATTTGGAGTTTCCGCACGAGAGCGCCCTCTGGCCTTCGGATGAAGATTTACTACTGATCACAGAACCGTGCTTCACTGAAAGATACGCATGACAATCACAGCTTCTGCCTAATCGCGATTTCACTTCGATTTATCGTGCAGCCCTATTATATACACATGACTTTAATCTTCAAACTCATGCATGTCCAGCTTTTATCCTGGCAGCTACTTGGCAGTTGTACTTTTAGTGATATGTATACCTTGAATGCACTGTAAAGGCCGTGCATCGTGCTTTGATCGGCAAAAACAAATGCTGACCAGCAACAACCCAATGAACATGTCTGTTGCTGTTTTCTGCATCTGTTGGTGCAGTGTGAATTGTCCTGAAGTTGCTTTGGATAAAAGCGTTTGCCAAATGCATAAATATAAATCTAAATGTAAATGTTTGGTTTTGTTACCATGGTTACGGTGTATAAAGATTTCTGATGATGGTAAAGCTGAAGCACTGACCCCCTGGAACTCATTACATTCATGATCAATGTAAAAAGATGCTCTTTGATGTTAAAGTGTGTAGTTATGTCATTATTAAAGGGGTCATATGATGCTATTTTAAAGATCATTATTTGGTGTAACAGAATATGTTGACATGCTTTAATGTTCAAAAAACACATTATTTTTCAAATACTGTACATTATTGTAGTTCCTCTATGCCCCGCCTCTCTCAAAGGCGTCGTTTTCTACAAAGCCCCTCCTTCCAACAAGCACAGTCTGCTCTGATTGGCCAACTGACCCAGTGCATTGTGATTGGCCAAACGCCACAAGCACGCGTCGGAAATGTAGCTTCTCTTACCATATAATCGTGAGCTTCAGCTTTCAATTTAGTTTTACCATCAGTTCAAGCCTGAAAGGGGAACAGAGTCGTGTGACAGAAACCGTGATGATGCTCATATGTATCAGAAATTTGAACATTTGGGTTGTGCTGTTCTGTTGTAAACAAATCTTAACCAATAATTCCTAACTGCATCTACTTTTGAAAAAGTGCTTTTGCTTTTGCATAGAAACACACAGCGTCTCCCTGACATAGCTGTATCAACACTAACTGCGGTTACTGAAACCACGCCGCCTTTTCTCGGGTGAACATTTGGGCTACATCGTGACATAGACATGTGGGGGCGTGTTTGAATGAGGAGTTTTAGCCCGGTCTGGATCAGCCTGCTCTTTTAGATAGAAAAATCCTTTTGTGGGAAACTGAGCTTTGTAACTCTGCATATCTTATATATGCACAAACAGCTACACAACACACTAAAGTAAAGGAAAACAAGAAATCGCATCATATGACCCCTTTAACTGGCAGACGCTAATGTGGCTATGCTAATCAACAAAACCTTGACCTTTTGGTCAGGATTGTCTGAGGGACTCAAGATCATCGTCCACATGTGGAGCCACAGAGCTGCTTTTTAATGTCAGAGAATTAAACGGACAGTCACACTAGATTTTGAATTCAATTCTCTTACATTTTGACCCTCAGTTCTGTACCATTAGTGTATCTGGCTTTATGAATTGTATCTTGAGTTTTGCCAGCCACATAAGAGTCAGTGTTGTTATTCTTAACTAAAACTGTTTAATTAAAATTGTTAATGGAAATGAACCTAAAACAAAACAGAAACATTAGATTAAAAACTAAAATTTCCTGAAGCTGTAGTAAATATTAGAGATTCACAATATTGATTTTCTCCACCAAGATTACAGTGCTTTCATTGTTGTCTGATAAATTTTAAAAGTGATTTATTTTATGTAATAATCCCTTTTGAATTTGTATGTTTACACATGACTTAGTATTTCAATGGTATCGAAATCACTCAAGAAGTACGTCCACAGAGCCGACATGCAATTAAGGAAAAATGTAGGGCTGCCCTCGACTAAAGATTTTTCTGGTCGACTAGTAGTCATTCATTTTAAGCATTAGTCAACTAATCGCACATTTATTAATAAACCAATTAAATTGTTATAATTATAATGAGCCTTTAATTGCCTACATAGCCTATAAGTGCTCAAGCACACGCATAAAGCTTGCCACAGCACACAGCAGAAGTAATGATTATGAATGTATTGGGGAAAAACAGTGAGGAGGCTGCATTAACATTTTTATAATGTATTGATACACTAGTGCTTTTTTGTTTTCGGTTTAAGAAATGGTCAGTCGGCGACACTGACTCGTAATCTCTGCAGATGCACCTGTATGCATGTTTCATATGGATTACATAATCTGAGAATATTTGTTTTATGTTTGAATTGGTTCATTTGAAAGTAGACATTTTGCTCTGTAGATATGTTTCGGAGTTTCGCTCTCAAGTTAATAGAGACTGAGACAGAAAGTGCATCCTGTTTGCTTTTATTATTTTACAAAAGCACCATGTCTTTTGTTGTTATTGTGAGTGTACACAAATAAACGTAGAGTCTTTACAGATTGGAAAGATGTATTACTCTTATCTGTATGACCAAAATTGGAGTATTTTGGGAGTGAGCTCACCGGCACCTCCATCTGTCCTGCAGCGAGCGCGCTACTGTTCAGCTTCCACACTCCACACAGATGCTTGAATAGTGCACATTTCTCTAGGATAACATTAGATTGAGCAGCCATGTAAAGTTGCTAATACTTACATCTTTCAGATAAGCCATATTTGAGGTCGATGAATGACAGGCGAGTATTTACATGTCCTGCCCGATGTACGGTATTACCACAAAGACCAGCCGTTAACGATCTTGTCCGTCACGGACTGTGTGACTTCGCCTGTGGAATTTTTTTTTTCTCCGATAAAGCGACTAAAAAAATTTTGGTCGACTATTAGGGGGCAGTCCTAGAAAAATGCTTAAATCTCTGGAAAAATATCGGTAAGACCGATAATCGGTCAATCACAAACAAACAAGCAAATAAATAAATAAATTAATTAATTAATAAATATAATTTAAACTTAAATTAAGATGGAAACCGAAAATATAAAAAAAAAAAAAAAATTATTTCATAAAAATGTGACATGCTTTGCTTCTGAAATTTTGAATATTCTTCAATAGTCTTATATTTTAATATTTTGTTTCAATATCTGATGTGTAACATAATTTCAGTCTTTATAGTAATCTGTTTAACACAAGCTCAAAATAATTAATCTATTAACTCTTTCAACGCCATTGACGAGAGATCTCGTCAATTAAGAGACAACGCTTCCCCACCATTGACGAATTTTTACGGCAATCCGTGCTCTAGGTGTATTACGGTAAGGAAAGCCCTAGCGCATGTCCTGAATGAGTTACGGGACTTCCGGGTCTTTAGGGTGCGAATCGGCATAAATGGAAGGATCAGAGAAAATGTAGATCATGTATAGATCATAGCCTGCCCTATGTAGATCATGCTTTGACCATTTTGAATCTGATCGGGACGATGTAGTCAGTGAGAGAGATGCCTTTACAGACACAGAAACATATGTAGTTGTAACCGATCCGTCGATCTGAATAGGGGTGGGTGTGTGTGTGGGAGGGCTCTATCTATCTATCTATCTATCTATCTATCTGTGTGTGTGTGTGTGTGTGCGCGCATGTACAGTATATGTATGTATGTATGTAGCCTGTGTGTGTATACTTGTATGTATGTATGTATGTATGTATATGTTTGTGTGTGTGTGTGTCTGTTTGTTCTGTTTATTGAATGCAATTTAAATTATTCATATAATTATTTACAGGTGAAAGAATATGACATCTGAATGTATTTTGCATGAAAATGCACTACTTTGATAAAAATGCATTTTTCTCAGTTTTTTGTCCAAAATGTTGTATTTGTGATGGTACCCACGTGCATTCAAATGGTGATAAAACATGAACACATGAAGATAGAATAAAATATATTTTTTTGTTTAAAAGCAGAGACTTGGTTCTTTATTTTGATATATAATATGTTCTTATATTCATAGCAGAAAATATTCTGAGGGCCGTCACATTTAGGTGAAAACCATCAAAAATGCTGGCGGTGGCTGGAAACTTTTTTTTTAAAAACGCTGGCGGGGAAAGAGTTAAGCTGGTGTAGGTGGTGTACATTAACATTTTGAATTCATTGTTCTATTGTAGGGTTGCAAAATTCCGGGAATTTTCAAGACTGGAAACTTTCCATGGGAATTAACAGGAATTAATGGGAATAAACTGGAAATTTGCAAAATTGCAGGAACTGGGAGCTTAAATGCAGTTGAGAACAAAATCTTGCAGCACAATCTTGGTTAAAACAACCAGATTTAATGCAATTTCAGTTTAATTTCTACCCTACACATTGTTCAATCACATGTACACTGCTTACTGCAGGGCTATTGAGGCCACACCCCCTACATGCACTGTGCTTTCCTCCATAACATGTACAGATCATTTCTTAAATCTTGCGCACAAAATATCAAAATGTCCATCTTGGTAAGTATTCATGTAAATTACATGAATATTCCAAAAAAAATTGTTTAAGACTTCCTTGTGCTGTGTATAATATGCTGTGCAACTAAATTAGGCTATACCATTGTAAAAACAAATACACTGACTGAACAAACATTTAGGTGAGATGATGATTAAACAAGAGTCTAAAAATGACCCTCCCCACACACAATCCCTTCTAGTCACCTAAGAGGTAGTCTCAGCCTCAGACGTCACGCCCACGGAATGTTGGCTAAATGTCTGATGCATATGGCACACAAAAGTGGCCTTGGCCACTATAATGTATTTCTGTGATGCAAAGCTGAATTTTGCACATCATTACTCCAGTCTACAGTGTCACATGATTCTTCAGAAATCATTCTAATATGCTTATTTATTATCAATTTTGGAAACAGCTGCTTAATAATTTTTTTTTTTTTTTTCAGGATTCTTTGAAATAAAGAGTGAAAAAAAAGAACTGTTTATTTAAAATAGAAATCCTTTTTTAACAATACTCTACCATTCAAAAGTTTAGGGTCATTATCTTTTCTCTTTTTTTTTTTCTTAAAATAAATGAATACTTTTATTCAACAAGGATTAAATTAATTAAATTAAATTTAAATTAATTATATAATAGTAAAGACTTATGTTGTTAGAAAAGATTTCTATTCTGAATAAACACTGTTCATAAGTTTTTATTCATCAATAAATTCTGAAAAAAGCATCACAGATCCCCCCATAAATGTTTTTTTTTTTTTTTTTCATTTGTATTAGTTTGCATGCATGTGAGCCTATGATCAAACAAAATGTTTATATTTATGATTGTATATGATACAGTTTTATAAATTTCCCAAAATTTCCAGTTAATTCCCATAAATTCCTGTTAAGTTTCAAACTTGGAAAATTCCCCAGACAAAGTTCCCATTGAAAGCTTCTGGAAAATTACCGGAAATTTTCCGCCCCTTTGCAACCCTATTCTATTGTACTAAGCCACTAACACAAAGTTGTTAGCATCTGAAATCATACCATATTGTTAAAATCTGCTGGGGCTGCTGTACTAATAGTTTCCAAAGCCTCTGTTTTTAAGGTTGTGGTATGTAAGATGGCCTGAATTGATCTGAAGTCACTGATTCAGTAGTGCTGTACTGAATGTGGAAGAGCAGATTCCAGATTTGCTGACAGAATGAGGTGATGTTAGCGATCTCACCACCTGCTGGCTGAGCAGAGGCCTGTGTAATAAAGAGGAAACAGAAGCTGCTCCAAATAGAACTGCTCTGAGTAAATTACCATCATTTACAGAGTTTGCAGGGGACTGTGTGCGTGTGTGTGCGTGTGTGTGCGTGTGTGTGCGCGTGTGTGTGCGTGCATGTGTGTGCGTGCATGTGTGTGTGTGCGTGCATGTGTGTGCGTGCATGTGTGTGCGTGCATGTGTGTGCGTGCGTGTGTGTGTGTGTGTGCGTGTGCGTGTGTGTAGGCAACACTCACACAAGGTTAGCCTGCCATGGATTGTCTTTAGGAAGCACTAGGCATTTAATTGTGAAACTGAATATGCCTAGAAAAGTGTTATCAGCCGTTTCTTTTTAGTAACACTTACTTTTCTAGCCTTTGGTTGCACCTATCCAAACTTTTTTGAGACGTGTTGTGGCCATCATGTTCAAAATTACTTTATTTTTTCCTTTAAATTGTACATTTCCTCAGTTTAAACACTTCTTTTGATATGTTCTATTGTGAATATAATAATGAGATTTGCAAATCATTGCATTCGGTTTTTTAACAGTAACACCGCTGGCCGAGATTACTTTTTTTTTTTTTTTTTTCTCTTCCTCTATTTATTTTTTCATTTTTGTATTAATGTTTTTTTTTCTCATATGTCCTCAGAGATGTTATGAACACAAGCAGTACAGAAATGGACTGAAATTCTGCAAACAGATTCTCTCCAATCCCAAGTTCTCTGAACATGGAGGTAAGAACCCTGCTTGGAAGTGTTCATGACGTACAACTACACTCCTATTTCATTTTAATGTGAATAACACAAATCGAAATGAATTTGACTGGGCAGAATGACCAGTGAGGCAGTTATAAAAATAGCCAAATATCAGTTTGGCACGTTAATACTACATAAAGACATGCATATTCATATAGTTTTAGACTGCAGTGATATAATCAAGGTTACTAGCTTAAATTGTGGTGTCTTTAACGTAAAACGTTCCTGTGTGCAATGTGCAGGTGTTTGTTTACTTAGCGCGTGATGGTTTACAGAGGATGAAAAGTTAAAGGTAATGATCTTTGCAGAGACGCTGGCGATGAAAGGCCTGACCCTGAACTGCCTGGGGAAGAAAGAAGAAGCCTATGAACTTGTCCGCAGAGGTCTCCGAAATGACCTGAAGAGCCACGTCTGTATCCTTGGATATAGAGACTGACACACACATTTGAAAGCTTTCAGTTTGAAATTTATACGTGGTAGTATGATAATGGTCCCTGTGTTGGAGCAGTTGGAATGAGTTTGTTCTCATGTTCACAGCAGCAGAATTAACACTTGCGTATTTGTCTCGATTTGAAGCCTGTCGCTGCCGCTGGGGGTGATGGACCCCGGCCAAGATTCCTGCCCTGTGTCTGACTATGATGTGCAGTGACACCATGAACTGTTTAGAGAGCCAAACACACAGTGCAGTGTTTCCTCGCTGCCAGACAAATGCTTCACATCCTAGAAGTTCGGTTTCACAGAGAAAAATACCATGTAATAAATTACTTAATTCTTTTATTGGTTGTTTCTTTATGAGACACCCTTTCCACAGTTTTTGAAATGCTTAAGTTTAATTGAATGTTTCACTGAAGACTGAAGACAGGCGAAGTTGGCTTAATACTAAATATTTTCTTGATATTTTAGTAATGTGGATGGCCTTGATGAAAATAAACAGTACACGCCAATCATTTAACTTTGCAACACGTTGTCCATATAACTTTACTTATTAATTTTTGCTGACAATCACTCTGTCTTCCTTGATAGTATAAATTAAACCATATATATATATATATATATATATATATATATATTTATTTTAGGGGTGGGAATCACCAGAGGACCCACGATACTTATCACGATACAATATTATTGTGATTTTCTGCGATATATTGCAGTTTATTACCTTGTTTCCAACTTCAGATTATGTCCCCAAAGGAAAACTTTGGCAACATCTGTTTTAATTAAAAATAATAATTTCTCTGTTTATCTCACTTCAATTTTATTGCTGCAGTGAAAAATGGGATTGTCAAGCAGACAAACTGACCAACACTTTCATGAAAACCTGTCATGAATGTTGTATGCACCTGGCAAACTCAATTACTTGTATTACAATCTAGTCTTGTCCACCTTAATTAAATGTAAGCAGATATGCACTGCTTTGCTACTAGAGGTATTTTGAATAATGCAACTTAAACTTGTACAAAAATATTTGTGCAGACCCTTCAGCAATTGGGGCATTTGAAAGTAAATTACTGTTACATTTAAAATAAATAAAACATAGTTTTACATCCGATCTAAACACGGATGGGGCTTTCCTGATAACGTTCCGTGATGCCGCCATCTTTATTTTACCAATTTACTGCATGCTGAAGGTGACCCAGCTGACCTCACCAGAAAAAAAACTCAACACCACCATCTAGTGGACTGTTAAGAAATAGATTTTATTATTTGACCAAATAGTATAATAAAAGATTGATATTGTCATCCGTGTATCGATACGGTATTGCCGCGGAAGATATCACGATACTATGCTGTATCAATTTTATTTTTTTCCCCGAATATATATTGCATTGGGGATCTTAATATTTGGGGGGGTCCTTGACTCATTGAGTAGAAAAGAATAGTCTCCGGCTTTGTAAATTTTAGTGATTATCCTGGGCACAGTATTGCACTGTCATCAGCTCTGTAGTGTCTCTGTGAAGTTCCTCTGCTCTCCTTAACGTGACATTTTCAGGCTGGCACGTGTACGGTTTGCTCCAGAGGTCTGACAAGAAGTATGACGAGGCTATTAAGTGCTACAGAAACGCACTGAAATGGGACAAAGACAACTTGCAGATCCTTCGAGATCTCTCCCTCCTGCAGATCCAGATGAGAGACCTGGAGGGTTACAGGGTGAGTATGTGTACGAGTATTAGTTTCATTTTATTTGCTGATTTACAGTACTGTTCAGAATTTGTTTTGTGTTCAATACGTTTTTTTGAAAGAAATTAATGTTTTTAATCAGCGTGGATAAATTAAATTATTTAAAAAAGATAGTAAAGCCATTTATCAGGACTTGAATTTCAGCCTGGGTTTGTGGGTATTGTGCATAATTTTACAAATTCCCACAGGTTCCACGTTTATAATGCAGGACATTTCTGCAAACATTTATCCACAAAAAAAGCGTGTAAGTTAAATAAGTAAATGAATCCCCACAGATTATCAGATCAAATCAGTATTTTGAAAAATTTCTGTGAGACTGTAATTTCACAAACAGCATGAGTGATTCAGCACTACCGTGTCTTCCTTTTTCAAGAGATGCCAATTTCGTACTTGCATGCTGTTTTCTAAGCTCTCACTCCCAAAACGCGTGCACACAGAACCTCCTCTCCGACAGCTCACAAATACTGGATTGAGGTTTTTTTTTGTGTGTGTGTATTGTGGTGGTTAAACGGTCAGATACACACACAATTATGTGAAAATGCCCATCTTGGTGAGTATTCACATAAAACCAGTCGATTATGTCTTAAGGTAACATATTGGATTTGTGCATTCGGTCTTAAAGTGACAGCAGTGCTGTTGTCTGTGTTAATCAAACAATCACTCACTTCTCTTGACTGAATAACTTTTGTAACTTTAAATGTTAGGAAAAATCTGTATTTGAGTGAAGTGTTATTTTACATTTGATTACTTTCTATAGTATTTCTCTACCTGAATGCTAATTGTAGACCCAGCTGAAAATCTTAAATCAGTGCTATATTTGTATATTTATTCTGGTGTATTTTTTGTGATATTTCTCAATTTATTTGCTCATATTTTATTACTGAATGTTTACTAGTCTTTTTAATTAAAATAAATTCAATTCAAAGTTTGAAACAGGTCTAAAAATGTTTCTCGAGCGCTAAATCATATTACAATGATTACGGAAGGCACTGAAAACTGAAATAATGGCTTTCTAAAAATTCAGATTTGCCATTACAGAAATAAAATGTATTTTAAAATAAATAAGATAGAAAACTGTTATCTTAAATTGTAATAATATTTCATCGTTTTACTGTATTTTTCAAAGAATGCAGCCTTGGTGAAAAGATATTTACTGACCTCAAACAGTTGAACTGTAGTGTAAATTTTATTTATTGTAGAATATGCCCTTTAATATGCTCTTATATATGTAAAATATATTATTTAAAATAAGTTAATATTAATTGCATTAATGTAATTAATAGCCCCATATTATTGCACATTGTTGAGGTGAAACACTTAAGATGCATGTGTATGTTGAGCCAAATACAGCAGCCGTGACTCAGCAATGTCCATTTCCTGTCTCTTGAGCTTGCTTCTCTCTCCTCCTCTCTCGTCTTTATTTCTTTATTTCTTCTGCACTATGATAAAGTGGGTGTTTAATGTTTCATACCCTCAGGCTACTCTGATACCTACTTTTACCACTGAAATGAAAGCCTTTCATATGTGGGCTTTGTGCAATATGGCTCTGCAGTTGTTTTCTGTAGTTTTAGATGGTACTTTGTTACATTGTTTTGAAAGGGATCTAATTTCACCTCTGTATTCAGCAAGAACTTAAACCTTTTAAATAGGGTTGTTCCGATTCCGATACTAGTATCGGAAATTCCACCGATACCACAAAAAATTCTGGCATCGGTATCGGCGAGTACTTGAACCCATGTACCGATCCGATACCATTTTCTTAGACAAGACCTATAGTTATGCGCGCTAGCTTTGCTTAACGCTGCAAATAGGAAATCAATTTTTCTTCGCTGCTCAGAATGCAAACACAGGAAGTTGTGCTGTGTTGCCACAAGCAACCACTATTTAAAGCAGCGAAGAAGTACAAACGTGCTAGCACATTGCCAGTAAATCACTCGCATATGCGACTAAATCTTCACCCTGGGCGACTAAATGATGTCTAATATTAGCCACTGGCTGATAAATAATCAGATTTTACTCGCCAGTGTGTGAGTTGGAGTCTATGTATAAGTTTAGCACAGATATATTGTCACTCGCCGAACACTCAGACTGAGCGCTTCAGAGTTTCGCTCTCTGTCAAGCTATCTATTTTTCAGATCATCTGAATGGATGCGCAGCGTGAAGCTAGTGTGAAGCGGACAACTCGCCGTCGCTTTGCTTTTTTTGTCACACGCAGAGAGAGAGTCTTTTACATGTAGCGCGTCAATTCCGAATGGTATGTAAACTATATTCTTTGTTGTATTTTTCTGTCAAAATAACGGAGCTCCTTTGGAATTCTTCAGTTTAACTGCCGGGTTCTCCGGTAGTAGGCGGAGCTAATGCGCAAACGTCAATCTCATTGGCTGGCGCTCACCTATTATCGTCCCTGTTTTGATTTCAGCAAATCAGTTCGAGCCAATGCAGACAACGTGATTAATATTCATGAATCCAGCAGCTCGTTAATCCTTAGTGCTTATATTGTTCTTAGCAGAATTCATAGTATGATTATTATTATTATCTTATCAGTATTATTGATAGTTTTTTCCCCATTTTTACAGAAACACTGAATGACCAAAAAAGCACCACCACCAGTCCTAAGTTCAGTTAAAATGACTAATATGCATTCATACATGGTTACCAAGTTTTAATTCTAATTGCTAAAGTTCTATCAATAATACTTGATTATCATAATATATTTATAATGCTTGACTGACTGATGTTAACAGTGTACTTTTTTCCAAACATTATATATTATATTTTTTGTTTACTCGCCAGACTATCTATCTATGGTGAAGTGCACCATAAAATAATTGTATCAATTCATACAGGGCTAGTAAGTATAGCTGTATAACCAGATACACAGTATCGGATCAGTACTCGGTATCGGCCGATACCGTGAGTCTAGGTATCGGAATCGGTATCGGGAAGGGAAAAAGGGTATCGGAACATCTCTACTTTTAAAAGCTTTAAGCTTGAACCTTTTAAAAACCCAACACCAGAGAAATCCCTCCTTCTGACTGTATTGACTCTCTTATAGGAGACCCGGTATCAGCTGCTGCAGTTGCGGCCAGCGCAGCGAGCGTCATGGATTGGCTACGCCATTGCGTATCACCTCTTAGAGGACTATGAGATGGCTGCCAAAATCATTGAGGAGTTTAGAAAAACACAACAGGTAAAATGAAGACATCAGAAGATACAGCAAGATTCAAGTTCTTAATCTTGTAGGGTTGTCACAATACACACATGTTAGTAATTTATGCCAGTACCAGTGAAAACAAGACTTTAAACCCCAATTTTTGAAAGTGAAAAGTATCACAACATGGATTGTATCAGTCAGAATAAGTATTATTAATACACATTTATAAATTTGTAATAATATTTTTGTTTTATTTTGATGTGCATTTATGTTTAGTAGTTTTAATTTTTATTACGTTATAATTGAAATTATTTTTATGTATTAACATATTTCTATCTAGTTTTTTGTTTTAGTAATTTTAGTATTTCATTTTGTATGCATTTCATTTAGTAACCAAGGCAACATTTCTAATTTTCATTTTCACCTCATTTCTACTGTATTTTTTCAATTGTTCAGAAATGTTGAATTCTTTTAGTTAACAAGTAAAAGAATGTTTAACTTAAAAGCTCATGCAAGTAAAAAACAAAAAAGCCTTTTTTTTCCATTATACCGTTGTTTGACTAATATTAAGAACAGACTTTTATCTTATTGTGTTTTGTGTTTATTACCTGGGACAGTGGAGATTTGATAGGAAAGTTGAGGGGAATTTTACACTCACATCTACATTGTATCGAACCACAAGCGCTATTCTCAGGGCATGAAAAAATATCCGACTTAGTATTAAAGTACCTTTTACTTTTTACGTCCCTGTTAGCTTGGAATAGATTTGAAAGAACAGGGGCAGAGGTAACAGGAGTGGCTAATGAGGTATTGTGAAGACGTCAACCTGTCACTCCAGGTCAACAGGCAACACAATGGCACGCGATTGTTGTGGCGTCAAAGATAAGACGCTTACTTCCTCTCATTGGTTTCTAGCACAAAGGGAAACTACAAGTTGGCAGGCTAAATAAAAGATTCCTAACTGTTATATAGTGGAATTAGTTCACTCAACAAATCCTTACAGCATTTGTTTTTTATGATGTTTATGAATGTTTGATTTTTCAGACATCTCCTGACAAGGTGGATTATGAGTACAGTGAGCTGCTGCTGTATCAGAATCAGGTCCTGAGGGAGGCGGGACTCTTCAGAGAAGCTCTGGAGCATCTCACCACCTACGAGAAACAGATCTGTGATAAACTGGCCGTGGAGGAAACCAAAGGTACATCAGTGCACCTCTTTCTTCCACTTTTTTCCCTTTTTTTTTTTCCTTGTGCTTTTATATTATTTTGGCCATTATGCAGTTTTTCCTATTCACATTTTGCTTGTCTAGCAGATTCACTTCCTGTTTGTGGTTCCCTATGGAAAATTATCTCTTTATTTTCTCTCCTCGTGTTGTGGATGTGTAGGGGAGCTGCTGTTGAATCTGGAACGGTTTGAGGAGGCGGCAGATGTGTACAGACGACTACAGGAGAGAAATCCTGAAAACTGGTCTTATTACCATGGCCTGGAAAAAGCCCTTAAGCCTGGTATACATGAAAAATGATTTGTTTTTGACATGTTGACATGTTGACATGTTTTTATCTCTCATCTTACACACACATTTGTAAGAGTTTAACAAAACACAGCAAATTCTGGTGTTTTTTAGCAAGTACAGAAGAGAAGCTGAAGATCTATGAGGAGGCCTGGGAGAAATACCCTAAAGGCCTCGTACCTCGCAGATTACCACTCAGCTTCCTGTCCGGTAGGCTGCTCTTCCTCTGGTCAGATACGTCAGCTTCTTCTGCAAGTTGTATGTTTATTGAATGAAATTGTTTCTGTATTGTTCAGGAGATAGGTTTCGGGAGTGTCTGGATAGATATTTAAGAATGAACTTCAGTAAGGGCTGTCCTCCAGTCTTCACCACACTCCGATCTCTCTATCAGGACAAAGAGAAGGTGAGGACCGAATCTAATCTCACAGAACATGCTAATTAGGGTTTACATCCAAATGTGTTTTTCACATTTTGTTTTAATTGCAGGTGTCAATAATTGAAGAATTAGTTGTTGGTTTTGAAACATCATTACGGAGCTGTCGAATGTTCAGCCCAAATGGTATGTTTTTTTTTTTTTTTTTTTTACAATTTAAAGTATCGGGTCATATTATGACCAATCAAATTTGTTTTGAAAATGAAATAAAATGTCAATTTGCACTAAAACTTGCAGAACACAAAACTCTCTCTAGTGCAAAAATACCATATTGAAATATTGTCGGAGCTGTTGTAACTATGTGAACACCGACATTTATGTGAAAAAGAGTTAAAGGGATAGTTCACCCAAAAATGAAATTTCTGTCATTAATTACTCACCCTCATGTCATTCCAAACCTGTAAGACCTTCGTTCATCTTCGGAACACAAATTATGATATTTGTGATGAAATCTGAGAGCTTTCTGACCCTCCATAGACAGCAACACAACTGACACGTTCAAGACCCAGAAAGGTAGTAAGAACATCGTAAAAATTGTCCATGTGACATCAGTGCTTCAACTGTAATTTTCTGAAGCTACGAGAATACTTTTTATGTCCAAAGAAAACAAAAATAACAACTTAATTCAGCGATTTCTTCTCTTTCATGTCAGAATTCGATGCGCATTCAAGACAGTACCATGATGCCAGAATGTAGGTCCATACGCATGCGTCGTGGTACTCTTGTGAATGCACAATGGAGACTGACACGGAAGAGATGAAATTGTTGAATAAAGTCGTCATTTTTGTTTTCTTTGTGTACAAAAATATGTAAAATGTAGAAATGAATATGTAGACATTTTGGCAGACCATTTGTTGTTCCTGGCAGTGTGTAGCACCTTCTGCTCTGTATATCCTTCAGAAGGATCCCAAAATGACAATTTAGCAGCTAACATTTGTATTATCAAGCTCCCTGATAATATCCATCTGGTTTTTACAGTTTAAATCAACATAATGCAGACTTTGCCAAGATTATATTGAAGAACACTTTTAAAAACTGTTCTTATTTACAAACTATAGTTTTTTTTTTTTTTTTAATAATGCACATTTATCTATCTCCTATTATTATTATTATTATTATTATTATTAATACAATTTTATTTTTTATATAATTTAATTATAATTATTACTCAAAGAAAGATGTAAGGTTTAAAGACACAGTACTGAAAAAAACAGGCTATTTAAATCTAAGAGGCAGAAGGTGGAAAGTGCTTGTATAAAACTAGATTAGTGCAAAGAAGCAAACATTATAAGTGGGCATAATGGCTAAATTAATATGATGCTTTTAATGCTGTCTGATCTAATCTGATCTGATCTGCCTAATGTGTATCAGTGGATTAGCATTATCTGATTGGTTCTTTTGATGTTTACATATAGATGATGGCAAAGAGGAGCCACCCACTACGTTACTCTGGGTGCAATATTTCCTGGCTCAGCACTATGATCAGATCGGCCAGCACACCATGGCTCTCGAAAACATCAACGCTGCCATTGAGAGCACACCTACTCTGATAGAGCTCTTCCTCATTAAAGCCAAGATATACAAGGTACAATACAATTACTATTTTGCAGTATGCTAATTAAAGCGATGATTGAACACGACTGAACAGTGTGGGTAATTAAAAGAAAATTAGAATAATTAGCTGGGTTCAGTGATTTTATTTGATTGATATCCTGGCTCCATTGTGTCCCGTTTGTATTTCCTCACTCAGCATGCTGGGAATATCCGGGAAGCAGCTCGTTGGATGGACGAAGCTCAGGCCCTGGACACAGCAGACCGTTTTATTAACTCCAAATGCGCCAAGTACCTGCTTAAAGCAGGTCTGATTAAGGAGGCTGAGGAAATGTGCGCCAAATTCACTAGGGTAAGGGAAGTGTGTGCGTACTTTTGAGTGCATAGTACACAACCTTCTCATAGATGTTTTGTATGTAACAGCTTTGTTCCTCTCTCTCAGGAGGGAGCGTCTGCGGTAGAGAATTTGAATGAGATGCAGTGCATGTGGTTCCAGACTGAATGTGCTCTGGCCTATAAATCCATGAAGAAATATGGAGAAGCACTCAAAAAATGCCACGAGATTGAAAGGGTCAGTCGTCTTTGCTTTGTCAATATATTATGGTATTTGTGTGTTGCTTTTACCTCCTCATCTGACTACTTCCTTCTCACATCTGTTCATTACAGCACTTTGTAGAGATAACAGATGACCAGTTTGACTTCCATACGTACTGCATGCGGAAGATGACGCTGCGTTCCTATGTGGACCTGCTTAAACTGGAGGACGTGTTACGTATGCACCCATTCTACTTTAAAGCCTCACAAACCGCCATCCAAATCTACCTCAACCTGCATGACAACCCGCTAACGGATGACAGCAAGGAACTACAGGCTGATACTGGTAATATGACATAAATCTTTAGAGACCAGTTTCTGTCATGGAATAAAAAAATGACGTTTTTTTCGACTTTTACCCCTCACAGTTTTGACTTTTTTTCCCTTGTAGAATTGTGAGGGGGAGAAAAGTAAGAATAGTGAGACAAAAAAGACTCAATTAACTTGTTTTTGCAATTTTATTTAATTTTTTTTCCTGAGACTCTTTTTTTCACAGTCCAAATTGTGTGATGGAGGAAAAAGTCATAATTTTTTGTTTTGTTTTTTTAATTCCATGCCAGAAATGGTCTTCCGTACACTGAAGCAAGCCTGTATATGTTTAAAGTGTGCTTATGTAAAAATGTTGCTTCTGTTTTCTAAACAGGGAACCTGACTGACAAAGAACTGAAGAAGTTAAGAAATAAGCAACGAAGAGCACAGAAGAAAGCACAGCTGGAGGAAGAAAAAAAGAATGCAGAGAAAGAGAAACAGTTAAAGAACCAGAAAAAGAAAAAAGAGGATGATGACGAAGAGATCGGTGGACCTAAAGAGGAACTTATACCAGAGAAACTCGCCAGGGTGTGTGTTTGTTTTAAGAGTAATGTTTGTGAAAGTGGGGAATTCTGTATCTAAAAGGCTTTTAAACAATTTGTCTCTTTAGTAGGAACCCAAGGGCAAATTCGAAGACTTTTATTGTGCTTGGACAAAAATATTTCTCTTTCTCTTTCATTTTTAAGGTTGAGAACCCGTTAGATGAAGCTGTAAAGTTTTTGACACCCTTGAAAAACCTGGTGAAGAATAAGATAGACACACACCTTCTGGCCTTTGAGATCTACTTTAGGAAAGGTATATACTTTACATCTCCATTTGTAAAGTCTAATAATAGTTTTTCTTTTTTGATAATGTTTCTCTTGGATGTATGAAAAAAAATTATCCGTTACTACTTCCATTACATTGCAACTTGAATAGATGCATAATTTGAATGTTCTTTGTCTTCACTTTCCTCACAGAAAAGTTCCTCTTAATGCTGCAGTCAGTGAAGAGGGCCTATGCAATAGACCCGGACCACCCTTGGCTTCACCAGTGTTTAGTGCGCTTCTTTAAAGGAGGTGAGTGAGCCCAGGTTGCCTCTTGCTCTTAGTTTAGTTAGTCTTGTATTTTTTTTTATTTTTTCATTTTATCAACTGGTTACGATGTCTTATTTGTTGTTTTATGACGCCATTTTCACCTCAGCGTGTTGTGATTGGTTGGTAATGTGTTGCTATTGATTGGCTGACAGTGTCCGAAAGTAAAGACCTAGCAGAATCGGTCAGCATGGTTCTCAAGCAGGAAATCTCCAGGCTGTTTGGGGAAAGTAATGCTAAGAGCTTCAACCAGGCCTTCCTCACCAAGCACTTCAATTCCATCCCTCATCGAGTAGCAGGTGTGCATACTCAACACGTTATATGCACTCAGCTTTTTTAAAAGTTGCTCATTTTTCATGTTCAAATTTCAATTTCACCTGTTTTCTTCCTTTACAGCTGCCAAAATGATGTTCTACTTAGACCCTTCAACACAGAAGAAAGCGGTGGAACTGGCTGTAGCACTTGATGAATCACTGAACAACAGAAACATTCAGGTACATAATGGGCTAGGATTAGTTCACTTCTAGAATAAAAACTTCCTGATAATTCACGTCATCCAAGATGTTCATGTCCGTCTTTCTTCAGTCGAAAAGAAATTTAGGATTTTGAGGAAACATTCCAGGATTTTCCTCCATATAGTGGACTTCAATGGCAGCCAATGAGTTGAAGGTCCAAATTGCAGTTTCAATGCAGCTTTACATGGCTCTACATGATCCCAGCCAAGGAATTAAGGGTCATATCTAGCGAAACAATCGGTCGCAAATGACCTTAAGCTATTACCTAAATAAACTGAAAAGATTGTTTCCTAAAACATCATGGACTGACTGGTCCTGAGAGCTCTGCACGAGCTCGCGGCGCCATCTGCAGGACAGTTAGAAGCGTTCAAATGATTCAAAGCGCCAAACGCGAGCCGTGTTACTCAACCCGATGACTTTATGAACGGCGGTGAGAATTTGAGATTGCTAGTGCTGTCAAAAAATTCACAACGGTTGTGATGTAATTATATAATAGGCTGTAGTCAGATGCGCTACATGTCTGCTGTTACAGTACTGTTTTTAGTTTCGATTCACTGTTAGTGCTAGCTGTGCTGTGCTTGGTTTGAGCTGCTTTAATTTGCATTTGGGAACAACATTCGTCATTAGAAACGTTTGCACATCTGTTATTGTTTACAAAGAGAAGTTTCAGTGTCTCACAATCCTTCAGAAATCATTCTAATATGCTGATTTGCTGTTCAAGAAACATTTCTCATTATCAATGCTAAAAACAGTTTTGATACCACTCAAACATTTGTATAAGATTTTAAAAAGAGAGAGAAATTAATAATTTTATTCATCATGCATGAAAGTGAGTAAAGACATTCAAAATTATATTTAATAAATGCATTAACAAATTTAATTAATATATTTGATGAATGCAAATAAATGCTGTTAAACTTAATATTTATCAAAAATAGTGAATCACCATTTCCACACAAAATATTAAGCGGCAAAATTGTTTTCAACATTGATAATAATCAGAAATCAGAAGTCAAATAAATTGTAATTATTTCTAAAAGATCATGTAACACTGAAAACTGGAGTAATGAAGAAAATTCTGCTTTGCATTACAGGAATAACATTTTATAATATATTAAAATTGAAAACTTTTTAAAAATTTTGCTATACAATATTGCTGTTTTTTTTTTTTTTACTTTATTTTGATCAAATAAATTCAGCCTTGATGAGCAGAAGATATTTATTTCAAAATCATTAGTAATTGTAATTTTTCTAACTTTTGGCAGGTACTTTAATGATAACAATTCTATATACATTACTATATAGTACTTTATCATAATCATGATAACAATATAATATATTATTAAATGTGGCTTTTTATTTTTTACAGGACAATCGTATGTATTACAATATAAGATATCTTTTAATATAAATTTTTAATAAGTGCTGTGGGCGTGGCTTGTGGGTGTGACTGGGGCGTGGTTAGATTTTCCTTCTTTTCTGTCTTTAGCTGATCACATGCCTGATAATGTGTGAATGCAAGCTAGTGCAAGATGCGCATTTGCGGTTAAAAATATATTTTATATTAGGGCTGTGACAGTCACCGTGACAACCGCATCACCGCGATGGTCGGTTGTCACCGCGGTTGTCTATTGCCACCGGCGGTAGTGCACGTGACATCACACACTCTATAACAAGCATAATACAAAGTTTTCTATATAAGTGTAATAATATACAGTTGCAGATTGTTTTATTTAGACTATAAATCTATACTAATTCACTAATTACCTCAAACGCCATGCACGGCATTTCCTTTAGATTGGCAGGTTTGAGCGCAGGAAAATACAGTTTATTCTGCATTTAGCAAATTTATTTCGTGATGAGCGATGGACCTTTTTGGGAAACCAAATACTACATCGCCGATCTGGAATCATTTCCATTCATGTCACCCATCCGCGTGTGTACAAGCGTCTTCAAGTTCACGTGATCGCAAACGCCAGGCTGGTCAAGTTTGTATTGGTGAGGCTTTCTCCAAACTGGTCAAATACGAACGAGACAGCGGTAAATGGAAGATGCTAACAAGTAATGTGGCAACATACGCCGCGATTCCTATTCCACAGAGAGCGCGTGCAGACGAGGAGTTAACGTGCCCGCTTGCTTGGTGGCGGAACAGTGAACCGTGTCTAAACCGGACGCCGCGTCGCGGCACAACAGGTCGAGTCTGTCTACAGGACATTTGAACTTTGTGTCAGTACATCATAAATAGGACGAGGCAGTTTACTGTGAGGGATTTGTAGTGTCGTATCGCGCCGCATCTAGTAGACAGCATCACTGATTATAATGGGTTCTCACCGCGCCGCTCGCGTGAGGTAGACAGGGTGTATTTAACTTTCTTATTTAAGGCTACTTTCCTATTTAACTGTATTATTTCTTTGATATTTAGTTCAGTGTTTTGCAGGCTGAGTGTTCACTGATGGAAGTGCTGAAGTAAACACGCATGTTTGTTAATAGATGATTGAGCCTCATTTATTTATTTTTGCGATTCAGAATTATATATATAAATATACACAACACCGCGCCACCGGCGGTAGTTGGTCCATTACCACCGAGATGGTAAAAATCTGCCACCGTCACAGCCCTATTTTATATAAATATATAATTTTTTTTTTTTAGAAAATGGCCAATCGTTTCACTAGATTAGATCCTTATTCCTCAGCTGGGATTGTGCTGACACCTTTGAAGCTGCATTGAAAGTGCAATTTGGACCTTCAAACTGTTAGCTCCCATTGAAGTCCACTATATGGAAATAAATCTTGGAATGTTCTCCTCAAAAACCTTCATTTCTTTTCGACTGAAGAAAGAAAGACATGAATATCTTGGATGACATGGGGTTGAGTGAATCATCAGGAAGCAGAGGCACTTCTTTATTTTAATTATACATTGTTTAATTAATTATTAGCTTTTCATCAACTTATGAACCCCCTGCAGTTATGCAACTTATTAACCCCCAATTGGGAAACCCTAGTGTATTACTTGCTTATAATACAGTACTACTTTATTTTTGCAGATCTGTACAGAGGTTTTGGAAAGCCTGCGTGGTGGCATCCTTGGAGAGGCTAAGGAAACCGCCGAGTTATACCGAGCGGAGTGTCATAAGATCTACCCCTATACGCTGGCCTTCATGCCCCCAGGCTACGAGGAAAACATGAAGATTGCGGTCAATGGAGATGTCTCCACAGAAACTGAGGAGCTGGCCAATGATATGTGAACGTCCGAAGAGGGTGAAGGACTGAGGGAGGAGGTGGAATGGGAAGCGGTGCGGCACCGCCACTGTCAAACACCCGAGACGGTTGCCACTGACTATTGCGATTATGTGAGGAACTTCCTGCGATCTTCTACACCCCCAGAAATTGCAGTTAGGACTGACAGACAATGACTGTGTTTTGGAGTGGAGGAAGAAGAGGAGGGGTATGGGGGGGAGAAGAGGAAGAAGAGGAGGGGTATGGGGGAGAAGAGAATGAAATGCCCATTTTACTTTTTTAACCTTGCTGATGACTACTCTCTAACTGAAAACTAGTCAAACATGCATCCCATTTTGAAATACAGTATGTCTGAATGCAAACTTTGTGCAATGGTGAGAGCAAATCCCATAGTCAACAAACCGAGCAAGAGAAGCGCACTCAAACCCATCTTTCCCCTGTTTTAAAGAGTAATTTATATGAAAAATAAAAGCTTAAAAGGATGCGTGGCTTGTTGTGCAAAAGATCTATTTTGAGTTGTTGTGAAAAGGCAGCTGAATCATTGGACACGGTTTAGGGGAGAGACTGGGTGTGGACAGGAAGTGATGTCATAATGGGGAAGCAGCATGTGTAGAGGTTCCTTATTGCATATCTTGAAGATTGAAGAGGAGGCTGTATCCAACAAACGACAGTAAACTGTGATCAAGAACCTGTGAAGTTGACAAAAGCAAACCTTTTTCCTCCTTTCTCCTTCATTTTACCTCATTCTATCACTCTGTTTGATCCAAATGGGTTACAGTGTTCAAAGACGAGTTTGTTGTATGATAGATTTTTTTGTAATAAAAAAATCAAACAGTGAGAGCACACATTTGGCACCAGTCCATGCACATCGCTGTTTTTTTCTCATTGATGGTATTTGTAGTAAAACTGTTTTTTTGTTTTGTTTGTTTTTGTTTTTTTCTGATCAAGTCTTTAAAACTCTTCAAAGCATTTCATCAGCATTTCGAAGCATACTTTGCCTCACTTTTTTCCAATTTTACACGAGAAAACATTTTAGCTGAAGAGGGATATGAAATATCTGTGGGCTATTTTGGTTTCAGTCCAAGGTGGATGTCAGACTTTTCTTTTTAAAAACGGTTCTAACCCCTTTTATTGTATGCATAATTGCATACACTAATTAATGCATTAACTTTTTATTTTATTTTTTTATTATTATTATTTGCAAAAAAAAAGCAAACGTGTACTTCTAATTACCTGCTTTGACATCGTATGACGGGTTGTTTTGAAAACGAGTCCTGGTTTCTCTTATTGAAGGGGAAGTTCTTGTATTCAGTAGCCATCAGTCATGGGCATGTGAGGAGTGCTCTGAACTTTTAGCCTCATTTTAACATCCATTTCACATGTTTGTTTCGCCACTGGAACGGTAGATGGATTCGTCTTTAGAGAGCTCCACTTCATCGAACGGTAACCCGGTGCGCTGCCGTCGTACCTGTAAGATCATTGTGATTGGAGATGCAGGTGTCGGTAAGACCTGTCTGACTCACCGCTTCTGCACTGGACAGTTTCCCAGCAGAACGGAGGCTACAATCGGGGTGGATTTTCGTGAGAAACTTCTTGATTTAGAAGGCGAGAAAATCAAAGTAAGTCTACTTCAAGATATTCTGGTTTTTATTGAGAAAGATTATTATTTTGAGCATGTTAGAAAATGTTGCTTGGATGCATAAAGCTAACTTAGGCAGTGCAATAAAACCTTTGCAAAAACGCGATTGGTCATTTATCCTGATTCGCTTCTTTCGAGCAGCTCATTTAAAGGGAAAAAGACGATTCAGCGTTTTTGATACATCATGCAGTAATTGCGTAATCTCAACATCTCTAGGCTGGAAAGTTTTCTATGTTGATGCATGTTGATTCACTTTTCAAAACACAAAAAGAACCAGATCCAAAGAACACAAATTCTTTCACCATCGGTTTACTCATCGTTCAAATGAATTAATTTCTCTACATGAAATGTTTATTTATCCTTGAACTGATATATTGGATTTACGGATCTGTTGTTGTCAATATCCGATGTCATTTTTTTTTCTTTACTTCTGCTTTAATTTGTAAATTATAGGTAGATTTATTGCTTGTGCATTCCATTGAGGAACAAGAGCAAAACGTGGGATTTCACCGTGTTGAAAACACATTTTTTGAGCTTCAAAATGAGGAATTAGACTTTACTAGTCCTAACACAACAGCTGCTTAACCATACACATCCATGCTCATTTTAAGAATATGTCTAGACTTGACCAGTAATCGGACATTGTCATTTTCTGCTTCTGCAAAGTCAGTGCAGATCCGTGTTGTTGGTCTGTCTTGTGTGAAAATCTTACTCTCATGTCTGTATGCATATGTCCTCTTGTGATATGGATTAATCACATTTGTCCACAACTGAATTTGCCTTGCAGTATTTATGTGTGACTCTGGGCCACAAAACCAGTCATAAGGGTACATTTATGAAATTGAGATTTATACACCGTCTGCAAGCTGAATAAATAAGCTTTCCATTGATGTATGGTTTGTTAGGATAGGACAATATTTGGCTGAGATAACTGTTTGAAAATCTGAATAATCAAAATATTGAGAAAATCGCCTTAAAAGTTGTACAAATTAAGTTCTTAGCAGTGCATATTATTACTAATCAAAAATTAAGTTTATATATACACTGTTAGACATTTCAAAGGGTTTTTACAATAACTTACTGTAATTAAGATGTACAGTAGGAAACTGTATTTGATTTACAGTTGAAAACTGTATTGTTTCACAGTAAATTACTGTAAATAAAATCCAATTCATCAGTATACTACTGTAATTCATTCATTTTAATATAGATTTCATTAGATTTTATAATTTTTATATATAATTCATTTTATTTTTACTCTACATAGGTTAGTACCTAGTGTGGCATTCAATTAAAACAGACACAATAATTACAAATTATAAAATTCTTTATTTAAAACATTGCATGTATAACACTTAAAAATACAGACTTCCAATGCTTGAACAGTGCATCTTCACCATTTCTCCTGTCTTAGGACGTTTCGCAGTGCATTATGTTGTGTCCTCCTGGATTTATCCTCACAAAGAATCTTTAGGGAACAGAAACATAATGGAGGAAAAATACAAACAGCCAAAGAATACATAGCCATCTGCAAAACCCAGGTGCTGCTCCAAAACCTGGCCACCACCTTTGCTCACCATCCACTTTGTTAGTGACAGAAATGTCTTCTCTGAAAAACAAGTAGAAGAAATGACACACTTTTAAAAGGCAAACCTCATATAGAATACACAAATCTCTCAAAACCATAGTTGTTCTCTTACCATGAATGATCAGTCTCAGGGTGGCTGGCCTGCTCACGTCTTTCTTGATGCTTCATTGCAGTTGCCTTTAAAACACAAATACAAAAAATGCAGTAAATCTTAAATTCCATTAAAAACTATAACAAACTAATTCTAAAACTAGAAAGGCAGCTAGCCATAAAACTAGTTTAACTTAGCTAACATACATTTTATTTTCTCAGGCTACTGGCCAAAATTATTATTAACACCTGAACTAAAGTTCACATTAGTTAACCTAATGTTAATATAAGATAAGCGTTGCTTGTTAAAAATAATTTTAATTAGGTAACTTAATTCAACAAGATGACAAAAGTCGTTTGAAACAGCGCAGTTTACCATGGTAAAGTTCTGTAACCGCCATGTTGACCAGTAAATGTTACTATGGGTTAAACTGGTGTGCAAAAATATGACAAACACACAGACATACGTACATATATTTTTACCTTGCTTGCTGGGCTTATTCTCTCGTAAGGTGCATCGACACACAGCATAGATGTTCTCCGGAGCTCTTCCACTCTCACGGGTTCATCCCCGGGAAAAACCTGCGGCGCTGCCCCGCTGCTTCTGTGTCTCCCTCGGACGCGAGTGGCACAACAGACAACAATATAGAACCCATTATATATATATTATCTACAGTGGATGCGGACAGTAAAGTGATGCCCCGGTATATTTCTGACTGCAGATGTACTCCAAGCGCTCACACTGTTTCTGACACTATAAGTACAAATGGATTTTTCCAATCATTACAAGCGATGTAACGTCCAGTATTGTCAGTCCCAAGCTGTTGTGGCTTTGTAGACACGGTGTTGGGCAAATTGTGTCAATCCAAATGTAAGAAATGAGGAAAATAAAACCACCTCAACAGAATGGCGCCAAAGAGACCGTTACAGTAGTATACAGCAATTTAAAAAAATACAGTAAGTCTCTGTATGTGGGGTCTGACGTCACAGAAAATTCCCATGATGCAAAGGGTATTACAGTCATTTACTGTAAAGGGAATTTGCAGTATTATACTGGGTGATATACAGTAAATAACTGTGGAAATTACAGAAATGTCTAACAGTGTATTTAGGGTAAGAAATTTACAAAATATTTTCTTGGAACATGATATTTAGGCTACTTAATGTCCTAATGATTTTTGGCATAAAACAAAAATCGGATCATTTTGACCCATACAATCATGTATTGTTGGCTATTGCTACTAATATACCCGTGCTATTTATGACTGGTTTTGTGGTCCAGGGTCACATATATTAAAAAATGCCCTCAGGTAAGGCAGATATAACCCTATGGGGACTCTTTCAGGTTTCAGTGTTTTTGTAGCTCAAATGGTACAGCATGGCAAAGTCATGAGTTAAATTTTCAGTATATGTGTACAAAAAAAAAAAATATATATATATATATATATAATTTCTTCATTTTGTCACACCTCAGGTACAGCTGTGGGACACAGCAGGTCAGGAGCGTTTTCGTAAAAGCATGGTGCAGCACTACTATCGCAATGTGCACGGAATTGTCTTTGTCTTCGATGTTACTGACCCCACTAGTTTCTGCAATCTTCCCATATGGATGGACGAATGCCGTCAGCACTCTCTTGGTGTGGATATACCCCGTGCTCTCGTTTGCAACAAAGCCGATCTGGTCACTTCGACGACCGCTTCTGTGTTAATCGATCAGGCTCGACATTTAGCTGAAGTCCACGGAATGTCTTTTTATATTACTTCAGCCAAAGGTCGCAAAGGGGACCAGGTGGACAGCATCTTTGTGACATTGGCACAGAGGTTGAAGAGCCAGAGAAGGGAGAGTGTGAATGAATTAGTGTTACAGTGCAGATCTGAGAGCTTCAGTATCCCAGCAAAAGTCATAACACCACAGGAGACCAAGAAGAAATGGACCTGCATCTGCTGACAGATGAATGAACTTAAAGAGTTATGTGCTTATTTCAGTATGTCCACTTAAAGAGGCACAGTAAATAACAGTATGAACTTTGAGAATAACAGATCAATCGTCTTGTTTCAGTGTGTGATCGTATGAAGGCTGGTTTAAATGGCAATTGCTGTTTGGATTTTTATAGTGATCTGACTCTCTTGGTGTGGTAGACAATGTCAAGTTTACTTCAGACAACATATTTTGTATGAATGCCTTATAATGAAACACAGCAAGAAGGTGAGATTTGATTTAATTTCCAATTTCTTTGGGGGCTTTAAAAAAGTTGCTGTTGATTTTGATCCTTAAACATTTCTGCAGTCAACAGCCTTCTTGTCAATAATAATGTTGGCCATTAAATGAGGTTGATAGTTATCAGTTTGCTCCAACATAACTTGTGTAGATGTCCAATTGTCAACCACTTTCAACCCCTTTGCTTCATCCTGGAGTTATGAGACTAATGTGAACCTTTTTTCCTGACAGCTGAATCTTCACTTGTACTTGCTGCTCTTTGTGCTGGGTCAAAGCTATAGCGACTTACCACATCCTCATCCATGTAACACAATTTAAATATACTGTACATACAGGTAGCAAAGTGTCTGTATGATTCAATAAACAAAATAAAACGGTTTCTCTATTTTGGCTTTTTGTTCTTTTTCTGCTTTCAACTTTCTACTGAAATTATTGGATGGTTGGGAATCAGTGTTTTTATAATGCTTTCCTTGTGCTGTGTTGAAAATCCTTTACCTAATTTGGTTTTGCTGGTCAAAAAAAAAAAAAAAGGCTGGCCTTTTAAAAATTGCTTGTAAATCTCTCATTATGCTATATATTATCACCAAATCCTGGATTCAATCTAATAATATTGCAATAATATTATTACATTTAGCAATATAAAATAATACAGTAATAATATAGCACAACAGATAGTCACTTCTGATAACAAATTACTCTTAACTGTAATATATTAATACATTAGTCTAGTACAAGATGTAGGATTTCAAGGTGCTTAGAGTAAGATAGGTTGATAGGGATCCAGTAGATGTTTTACATTACCTTGTAGATTCCTAATCATGACTTGTTCAAATGAGTTAATCACTGTTGATGTTAATGCTTCTGGTCTAAAGTTCCTGCACCAAGAGTCCTTAAAAACACACATTTCCTGCTGAGTTATTGTTTCTGTCCATACAAACACGAACCTTGTACATGGGTCCGGGTAATCTCCTTGAAGCCAGCTCTCTGTGTAAATCATGAGACATAACATGATATTTGTTGAAAACCTTTGCACTCGGGAGCAACTTGTCCATCTTATTCCTCAGGGAGATGGGTGGATGGAGCAGACAAGGAGCTGGAGTGAAGACAAAGAAGCCATGAAGCCAAATGGGAACTTTGGAGGGGGTGGAGCTAAGAGGAAAAGCTAATTCTATCTGAGACTGGTGAGAGGAATGATTTCAGAGGTGGGAGAGTGAGAATTAAGTCCTGTTCTTTAAAAGCCATTAATTCCATCTCCTGGATGGACCTGGCGATTAGTTTGGGCTCTGGGATGAACATGGCATCAGGCTCTGGATCTGTGGTGTGCATAGGGTCTGGGACCATAAGGAAGTCTTCCACAAAATCTTCCAGTGGCTAAACCCCTGCAAAGGGACAAAAGTTGTCCTCTGGATGGAGGGATACTGCTGATAAATTATGCTTTATGAACAGATTTCAGGAGGACCACGTTCAGATAATCAACTTAATTAGCATGATAGTAAATATATATACAGTCAACTTACCTCTGTCCCATGACGGTTTTTCTGGCATCCTTCCTCCACCCCAACTCCTCACTGCTATCTATTCTTATCTAAGCTTGAGGATATGGAGAGTTCTCTGGGTTCGGGCTATATTCTGAGCTTGGAGCCCTCCCTTCGGACAGCATGCCAAATATGTTTTCTATCTGATTATATGTAAGTGCAAACTCGTGGAATCGGTTTCTGTCACAGAATAGAGTGGGTATTTAGGGTATTTAATTGAAGTCAGAGAGTCACAATAAATTAAAAATGTAGTTTTTGTAAAGTTGTTACATCAGAGTGCCTCAAGATGGTGTTCTCTCACCATACCTGTTTGTATCTTGTATGCCAACTCATAAAATGTTGATGGGTGCTGGATACAGATAAGGTTTTTGTTTGTTTGTATGTTTTTTTTTTACAGTTTTTTTTCTGAGAGTGCACATACAAAGAAGATATCTGGTCTACTTAGCTCTATTGCCATAAATGACTTCCCAGATTTTCTGTTTGTGTCTCTATAATTTAATACTGCTATCTCACACCTTTTGGACAGTGCTGATCCAGATTCACCAGCCATGCAGGAAATATGTACTTTTTTGTCTTTCACTTTCTGGAACAAATTCTAATCAGTTGTTCCAAGAACAAATGTAAATGACTTTCAGGCAGCATGTTCATGTATTGATAATATATATTTTGCTTGTTAATGTTTAATTTAGTTTTTCTGCATGCATAAAATGTTGATACAGATTATGCTAGCGCTGAGATATGTTACGCCTTTGAGATGAAAGACATCAGAAATTCTAACAAAATGGGAATTTAGGCACAAGCTTTGGAAACTCAAAAAAATAAATAAAAAAATACAAAATCTGTTGAATAAAGAAAAACATCCACAGTCATCACACATTATCGGTGGTGTGGAGATAAGCTACTTGTGCTATTATACTCATGATGGGGTATCACTTTGTCAAACAGTTAACTACAGATAGCCATGGCTAATTATGGCAAATTATGGCTAATGTTGAGTTTTGTTATATTTATTAAAAGGGATTGCCAAAATCAGAGTGTCTATTTACACTAAGCGCAAAACTGCAAATAGCCCGCCTTGTTGATAAAGGCTATTTACACTAACTCTACCCACCAACGTGTGATTGGGATAGTCAACATTGCAAAAATACGCTTGTTTAATATCAGTTTCAGTGGTGTTGATGGTAAGGCAAATGCTGATGCGATCGACTCAAGTTCGAATCCGCCTTTTGCCAAACTTTTTTTCTCCCTTTTCAAATCTCATATCGCATCGGAAAGGCATTCATTTTCAATAATAATAATAATAATAATAATAATCATCAAAAAGTTGAAAATAGAGTATCGGGTAGGGTTAGGGTATGTGTAGGGAGGGCTTTATTGTCCCAATAAGGTGGCATCCATTTAATAGCCTAATTTGAATTAAACGTTTACACTCAATACGTTATTGCGTACTGTTTAATAATGTACTACAATACTGAGGTGCGGATAATTGCCACTATTTGCAATAAATAAATAGCAGAAAATCATGCTATTTTAACATAGTGTAAATAGCATCCATCGCTATTAGCACTTAGTCAGTATCTATCGACAAGAAAATACGCTATTTGCACTTAGTATAAATAGCGTCTATTGCTGTTTACACTTAGTGTAATTAGCATCTATTGCTATTTGCACTTAGTTTAAATAGCATCTATCGCCGCAAATAGCCGCTGCCTTAAAATTTTTAAAAATATAAGTGGATTTAGAGGAATAAAAAATAAGAAAAATTGTAGGCCACAAAGAACTAGAATTTATTGTGTAGTAAGTCATTTAATCTATTTGCATATAGGCTAATACATTATTTACAGGCTTAAAGGAAACCACATTCATTAACTTAATTCACAAAATGAACACATTTAGTCTTAGTCTTATGCCTATATACTGAATATGGCTCTGTTAACAAGTTCCGTCAATACCAATAGAGTGCAATGGACCTAACAACCATGCTTTTTGGAAACACACCTCAGATTAGGAACAACTTGAGGGTAAATAAATGATGACATAATTTTCATTTGTGGGTGAACTGTCCCTTTAACATGCCTGGAATATTGCTGTGGAAAGACTCGTTTGAGCTTTTGGGGTTATTCATAGTCTGCTGAAAGTAATTTGTTAATTGCTGCAAAGTGTGACTTATATTTTGTAGAATTACAAACAGGACTGGGCCAGTGATAAGCTAAATTAACTTAATAACTAGAACCAAGGATGTGTAGTGAATGTGAAGTATGTAAAATGTAAATGATTTCCAGTAAGTAATGATATGTTTGGTATCATATCTTGATAACACAGATGTTTATTGGTTAATGGTTTAATTAGTTTATATTGGATGATATGAGTTGATGTCTATCATGCTCCATATCTTATATGACCCTTCACATTTAGTGCATTTAGAGTCATGTAATGGCGAGAAACATAGATAGGTTATAATGCAAAACAAGAACACTCTCAGAAAAAAGGTACAACAGCTGCCAATGGGGCAGTAGTAATATTTACACTCTGGGCACTAATATGTACCTTTAAGTATTAAGTACTAATATGCATCCTTTCAGGGTAAATAAGGTATAAAAGTGTATCTTTTGAAAAAGTACCATCCCAGTGACAGCTTTTTTCTGAGAGTACACATATGAAGACGATACCCCATTTGTCAAGTAAATACCCAGACTTTCTGTGTCGGTGTCTCTACAACTTAAAGCTGAAATCTCACATCTTTTGGACAGTGCTAATCCAGATTCACCAGCCATGCAGGAAATGTATAGGCATACTTTTTTGTCTTTCACTTTCAAATTCTAATCAGTTCTAATCAGCACAAATGTAAATCACTTCCAGTCAGCATGTTTGGTATCATATATACATTTATTGGTTGTTAATCTTTAATTTAGTTTTTATTGCATGCATATACCATGGTCCATGTATAGCCCTTTAAATTTGGTAGAGCCACGCAAACTGAACAAAAGGTCAGACAGGTTCTATCAATGAAGGCAACAGACAAACTGTCAGTAGAAAAATATGTTTATATTTTTTATTATAAATGCAAAACAAATGACATGTTCAAAACAACTTGCAATGTGAATATTGTTGCATATAAGTTTTATTCTGCTTCAGTTGGTAAAATCTGAAGGCTTTCATGACTTACTAAAATATTGCAGATAAATTCTGTAGCAGTTCTGGATTACTTAATGTCCTAAGTGACATTATCAATCAATCAATAAACAAACAAAAAAGCAAATAACTGTAGTTTTTGGCTTAGACTTTAGACTTTCTTTTTGTTATGCATTTTATTATGAGGATTCTGTCCATTCAGATAACATTACAAACATGCTACTATTATAATATAGTTCTTGAAGAGAACATCTTAAGCTATTTAGTGTTAAAGTGTTTGTACACCACCTATGCTTATTCTTGCATAAATGTTCTGTTCAAAGTTGTTCACTTTTTTTTTTTTTTCAAAGGTTCATCAAAGGTAGGCAGGCATCCAACAACACACGCAGATTATACGATTTAATCCATTATTCATCACTACAGCAGGAAAACACCATCATGGTCACTTTAGATGCAGAAAAAGCTTTCGACAGAGTCAACTGGAACTTTTTATACACCACATTACAAAAATTTGGCTTTGGGAAGTCGTTTATTAATTGTATCAAGATTCTGTACACAGCACCTTCTGCCACAGTCATCACCAATGAACTAACATCACAAAGCTTCACACTGCACAGAGGGACTAGGCAAGGATGCCCACTCTCTCCTTCTTTATTCACCATCTTCATTGAACCCTTAGCAGCAGATATCCACCAGAACCCACTCATCAGAGGAATCCACACACCCCAAATACAACATAAGATTAGTTTATATGCTGATGACATTTTACTCTTTTTGCAAAATCCTCAATCATCTCTGCAAGAAATAACTAAAACCACTCTACAATCTCAGATTATGCAATAAATTGGAATAAATCTTCAATTCTTCCACTACATCAAACCAAATGGGATGTGGCAGCCCAGATATCACCCATTCCTCTATGCACAGGCCACATCACTTATTTAGGCGTTAAGGTTTCCTCCAGGCTGTCAGAGCTGACTGGACTCAACTTCACTCCCTTACTGAAAACATAAGAAGACAACCTTCACCGCTGGCACAATTTCCATCCAAGGCAGAATAGCTATAATCAAAATGACAGTACTCCCTAAAATAAACTACTTATTCTCAATGATCCCATCCTAGACTCCATCATCACCCGATTCTAGTGGAAAAATAAATTGAGAGTTGATTGAGACTTAATTGTACCACGGATACAATTAAGCACTTTACAAAAACCCAAATCTTTAGGAGGCTTAGTAGCCCCACATTTTCACCATTACTCACTAGCAAACCAACTTCAATACAAATATAAATGGATTCACCCCACTCAATCAGACATCATATGGCTAGACATAGAACAATCACTCAGCGAAAAATTGCACATCTCAGACCTTGACAATAGCTTCGACTCTGACAGCCTGGTGGAAATATCACCAAATCACAAACTCCAATCAGGCTCCATCTAACCTCACCCCGCTCTGGAACAACCCTGACTTCACAAGCAACAACAACAAACAAAAAAAAAAAAACACTCAATTTCCATAAATGGGCAGAAAAGGGCATATCAAGCACATTTTTCAGTCTAACAACTTGGTTTCATTTTCCTACTTAGTCCAGGAGTACGGTATCGGGAGCAATCAATTCTTGAACTATTTGCAACTCAAATCAGCTGTTTCATCTAAAATCAACACCAGAACCATCAATGCTCACCTTCCTTCCGCAGTAGCAGATTTAGTTAATATATCTTCTCCGAAAAAATTACTTTCCAAAACACACAAAATTATAACCAATTCGAATAAAACCATAACTTTACCAACAATGAAATGGGAAGACGACCTTTCTATTGCTCCTGATACCGACTTCTGGACTCAAATTTGTAAAAATATTTATTCCGTGACTAAAAACGCCAACCTTCAGCTCATACAGTATAAGACTCTTCATAGAACACACTACACTAAAGGCTGTCTAAAATGGGATTCACATCAGAAACTTGCTCGCATTGCTCACAAAATTGTCCGGACACATATATCCACGCCACATGGCACTGCCCACCCATTAATTACTTTTGGAAAGACGTCACTGAATCCCTATCCCGCCTCCTGGGCTGCCGCAATCCATTATCCCCCTTACTCTGTCTACTGGGTGATCTATCAACTCTCAATCAGGAAATCACAAACAAAAGGACACTCCTCGTAGCTTTAGCCATCACCAAGAAAACTATCTTCTTGAACTGGAAATCCCAAAATAATATTCACATAACGCATTGGAAAAATGTGCTCACAGACTACATCTCCCTTGAATATTTTACACCTCCTTACAACTATACTTCAGAACCACAACACTCCAGATCAGACCTCATTCAACTCTTACGAATCTGACACACTCATCCTAATTACTTATTTATTCTCATATTATTATATATATTTATACAAGGTTTTGTAATATTATGAGTCTTTTCATTATTACGATTAATATTATTATTATTATCATTATTAATATCACAGAAACATTGATATTATGTTTATAAGTATATATGTTTTAGTTTATATGTATATATTAATAAGATGATGTTGATGAGATTATGTTTTGTATAAGGACAGTAATGGTTAAATGAAGATCATAACACTAAATATATATACATAAAATATATAAATATAACTAAATCAAATCTGCACCCAATACATACCGTAATTTTTTAATGCACCGCATGCTGATTTTAATGCACCACACCCTTCTTTTTAATGCACCACCTCAGCTTAGGCATACATACATACATAATCTTACCGTAAATGGGAAGAAGGAAAAAAGAAAAGAAAAAGAAAAAAAAACATGAACACTGACTTATATTATTGTTATCATCACCATCTTTAGTATTATTATTATTATGCATGCTAGTACTACTTACATACTACTACTATTATTCAGATTGTCATAGCTGTTTATTTTCATTGCTGTTCTATTGCTGTTTTTGTGTTTTGTGTTCGTATGTTGTATGTTTTGCACTTTGAAAAAGAAAAAGATTTTCACTTTTAATGGAAAATATTGTATATATTATTTATTTCATTTCTATTTATGCAAAACCAAAACGCCCTTCGACTTATCAGTGACTTGTGTAAAGATTATCATCACTGACACCATAGATGGTGTCTCCGTGTCCTTCCACTGAAGAAAAGTGAAGTTGATCTTGAGCTTTTATTATGTTTTATTATATTGCAGTTGAAAGCAGTTAAAGCATTAAGACACACAGACTGTGAATTATATTCACAAAATCATTTAGCTTTATTTTACAGTACTTGGTTTTACTTGGTTACACTGAAAAAATGAGTGTAATTTTAACTTTTAACTGTAAAATCTTTTAAAAAATGCTTTAGGAAAAAAGTTAAATAGGTTATCAGTAAGTTCCCATACTATATACAAAGAAAAACTGTAAAAGATCTAACCAGACATTTAATGTAATTTTACAGTAAAATGCTGTTAATCGTACAGTTTTTAGAAGTAAGAAAGCACAAATCAACGTCAAAAATGTAAACCGATATTCCCAGAATTTCCCATGTGACACTTCACATTTGACTCTGTGCACCTTCTGTATATTAGTATAGTTTCACTTGTGGAAAAGCTACTTGTGATGAGCTTTTAATTTTAATGTGGCTTTATCTTTTACCTGCATTATATGGTGGTCGTTATTACAAAACAGATTATTAGTAGCAGTGAGCGTTGTTTGAATTTATTGGTTTACATATTTTTTTTGTATTACAGCTTTTCTGTACAGCTGGCAATATTTTGTAAAAAATGTGGATTTTTGTGCCATACACTGTGGATTTTTTTTTCTCAACAGTGTATGGCTTCTGTACATTTAAAATAGACTATTTAAATTTTTTCCACTTAATTTTGTTTACTCTCAGGAAATATTGGACAATAAATGTGTTGTTTCATACACATATTTACTGCATACAGTAAACTGTTGATTGCAGCATATTATGTCCCAAGGATCAAAATATTCACTGATGTCTCTAAAGAGCCTGATTAATTGCAGCAAGAGTTAATGATTGTACTGTTTCAAATAATTATCATAGAGTACAATGGCATCACACCCATGAACTGTTTTTGTTGTGTTTTCATCCCTCATGTGTTCAGTGTGACCTAGTTTCTGTCTCCCGTTGATTGTGTCATTTGGTTCAGGTGTGTCTTGTTTATCATTCTCATTTGCTTTAGTATTTAAGCTGTTGTCAGTTCTCTGTTCTCGGTCCAGTCAACTAAGTCCCTATAAAAACTATTATATTTTTAAAAAATGTATAAGTACAGTTAAAGGAAAAACTGTAAGAGTGGAGTGCAATGTAAAAAGAGTCAAGTATAAAACATTGACATTATTATTTTTATTTTTAGCCACACTAATAAAACACATGAATGTGGTGGTGGTGGTGGTAGTAGACTAAGAATAATAATAATAATAATAATAATAATAATGATGATGATGATGACAACAACAACAATAAACAGAAATCTAAAATAAAAAGCTAAAAAAATAATTGGAGATAACAAAATAAAAATGGCAAAACAAACATACATAAAAGGACAGTTGTTGCGGTGTTAAAACTAACAAACAATACAGGAATAATACAGTCAAACTTCTAACCCCAATCAAATTCCTAGTGAATTAAAGTGAATTAGGATTGTCTGTACATCTTTAATCAGATAATTAAATGAACAAATAAAGTGTACATATGTTTAAAAAAAAATCAAAAAGAAAAGCAAAACGATTCATAAAAACATGAACTGTTAGAATATAACATTGATTTCATGTTCCTCTTCTGACTTGTGCATTTTGTAGTGCCCCATTTGTACATTTTGTAAGATGCTGACATCACATACTCAAGTATACTATAGTATACTGCAAGATGACTTATTCATTCCTTCACGAAATGCTATTAGTTTATTTCTTTTTGTCCGTTTCTTCTGCACTAAAGCTCTTTCTGACCTCGGACTTCTGACTTCTGTATTTAGGTCAGCATCTTTTTTCTTCATGGTTCTCTGAGCACTGTTGAGTTTATTTGCCATTGTAAACATGTGAGGGCTGTAGTAGCTGTTATGATTCTGCTTTATTATGGCTTCAATCTTCCTCATGAACTCATCAACTTGTGTACGGTCTGACTTCTCTCTATTGTTGAATATATGGTATTTCCCTTCGCATGTATTTATCACTTGTTTTAGCGCTGGTGCCTCCGCAATGTAATCTTCAATTGTCCTTTCTTCAAGATCATCTGCCCTGGTGAACAAGACCATCATGTGTCTGAGCACTTCTTGACCAAAGGTTGTTTGAATCAATTCAACAATGTTTCTCTCTTCTTTAGTGAAGCGCCCAATGGCAATTACAAGAAGAAAGACATGAGGACCTGGAGCTGCAAGTTTGATGCAATTCACAGTATCATTTAAGACTTCTTCATTGGACAGATGTGTGTTATATAGACCAGGAGTGTCCACGATACAAATCTGCCTACTGTTTATCATCCGAGATGCAAATGAACTCTGTTTAGTGATTGATGTAGCTCTTGCTTCTGACACAAATATCCTTTCACCAAGAATGGTATTTCCTGTAGCACTCTTGCCAACTCCTGTTTTACCAACCAAAACTATGCATATGTCCTGACCTGTTGACATTTTAAGAAGAATTTGTCAACAAATATTTGAACTAATATGAACTAGAATTAAATACAGTTGTTAGTAGTCATAAGACAGTGGATTGATAAAGAACTTACTCATTGTAGTTCTGTTAATGATTTTCTGCTGGTTGTGTTGCTCCTTCAAGGATTTCTGAAGATCAGGTGGCACTGGGTTTGTTCAAGCAATGAACACGTCTTCTGTTTTAAATAATTACCTAAGCCCAACCTCTTTTGCACACGTGTTTTATGATTGGATAGACTTTTACTTGAACTATTCAGGAAGGGAATGATTCAAAAGGAGATCTGTTTTCTGAAAGCAAGTGTTTATGCCAATCACTTACAAAAAGAAATCAGCTAGTTGACTATTATGTATTTTAGTAGTTATTGCAATACACGCAATAAATATAAGATATTAGACATTATACAAAATATTTCATATTTTGTTTACCATGATTGTCATTTAACATAAAATATCTAATTGAGGTCAGCACCAATAGCCTCGTGGTTAGTGTGCCGACATACAGTGTACCTGTGCTCATGGTGACCCGAGTCATGCTTTACTACTGGACACGTTTTTGGGAGAACTTAACATGTTAAAGGGATAGTTCACCCAAAAATGAAAATACTATTGATGTCCATGGGGACCGTAAACTGTTTGGTTACCCACATAAAATATCTTCTTTTGTGAGAAAGAAACTCATTCAGGTTTGGAACAACAACAACTAGAGGGTATATGCAATTCCAAACATTCATCAGTGACTGATGTAGGAGCTCAACATGCACTACTAGGGCATGCATTTTCCTAATCTGAAGATCCAAAATTAATAGTTATACAACATTTATATCTCAGTTGATTGGCTCAAACAAGTCTAGAGTATCGATAAGACATACACATGCTGAATGAGTGAACTTTAACAGTTTTGGCTTTTTGCCAAACATTTGTCAGGCTCACAGTAAATTGTGACTTGCACACACTATTTCATTCTTAACCCTCATTAATTGGTTGAATTAATGATTAAAAATTATAATTCAACATAATAAAATATACTACACTCCATTCAAAGCTGGGTAGTAACTGTAGCAGTTGTAGTAATCTGGATTACGTAATCCAATTCCAAAAATTAAATACTTTTAAATTACATTTGAAAATACTCATAATCAGAGTTACTTTTTTAATGATTACATGATTACATATTTTTCACACAATAGCAATAAATGATTCCTCCTAATTTCTCTTTTAAATGTTCCTTTCTAAAATAGCCTACCACTTATATACGCTTAGAAAGTCTTCCGGTTTTGTGGACATTCATAGAAAGACCATTAGTCAGGTGGCTACACAGCATTTGACCACTGGATTTACAGAAATCATTTCAGATTTTAAGAAATGTTTCCACATTGCATCAACTTCTGATGAACACAAAAATGTTTATTTTGAATGATCCCCTCAGTAGGTTATTTAACCATTTATTATTATCTCTTTGGAAGGCTTTTGTCTTTCAAACTAAAATAAAAATGCACAAATGAACATTATTTCTTATTTACATGTAATTCAGGGATTCCCAAACTTTTTTAAGATAAATAAATTAATGACACATTTGGATGTTTGCGGTTCCCTCACATTGGTTAATGGTCACATGACATACAGGTGAACAAATAAAATATCTTTTTTATTAAGTGTTTTATTTTTGTTGTTGTTGTTTTAAAAATATTTATTTTACTTTTACATTTTTATGATTTAATTATTTGTGTTTCATTAAACTCTCAAACCCCTGCGGTTTCTTTATGACCCCACTTTAAGAAACCTTGATATAATGTGTAATGCTTAAAGGGATACTCCACCCCAAAAGGAAAATTTTGTCATTAATCACTTACCCCCATGTCGTTCCAAACCCGTAAAAGCTTTGTTTGTCTTCGGAACACAATTTAAGATATTTTAGATGAAAACCGGGATGCTTATGACTGTCCCATTGACTGCCAAGTAAATTACACTGTCAAGGTCCAGAAAAGTAATCCTCAAGCCTCACGGTTTTCATCTAAAATATCTTAATTTGTGTTCCGAAGATGAACGAAGCTTTTACAGCACTGTAAAAAACAAAAAAAAAGTTGAGCCAACTTAAACTTTTAAGGCAACCAACTTCAGCAGATGTTTTGAGTTTTCTCAACTTGTCTTTTTAAGTTTATACAACAAAAAATTGAGAATCTCCCACAAAAATAAGTTGAGCAAACTCAAAAATCTGCTGAAGCTGGTAAAAAAATGTTTTTTAAGTTCGCTCAACTTTTTTTTTGTTTACAGTGAGGTTTGGAACGACATGGGGGTAAGTGATTAATGACAAAATTTTCATTTTGGGGTGGAGTATCCCTTTAATTATCTTAATTTTACTTAATTTTCTTAATAACAATGAATGAAATACATATTCATTTTCTTTGCATTTTTATATCAAAATGGTCAAAAGTAATCTAAAAGTAATCAAAATGTAGTCTGATTATTACCTAAAATGTGCAATGTACGTTATCAACTACAATTTTTGTAATGTAATTTGGAATTAATAACAGACTAAACATTTGTAAATAATCTACTAAGCACTGCCCTCAGGTCAGATATAACCCTATGGATGTTTAATTTCAGTTTTCAGTGTTTCTATAGCTCAAATGGCAAAGCACGTCTATAACAATGGCAAGGTCATAAGTTCAATTCATATGTGTACAAAAATATAAATCTTTTCATTTTGTCACACCTCAGGGACAGCTGTGGAACACAGCTGGTCAGGAGCGTTTTCGTAAAAGCATGGTGCAACACTACTATCACAATGTGCACAGAATTGTCTTTGTTTTCAAATTGTCACTGACCCCACTAGTTTCTACAATCTTCCCATGTGGATGGACGAACCAGCCTGGTCTCACTGTTTATACATAGGTATTAATACGTAACATTTACAAGCACAAAACTTTTTTGTGAGTTTTTAATGATGCTAAAATGTACAATTTAGATGTATTTCAACATTTAAAACGTACAAATCGCTATGTATTTTTAGCTAAAAAAAATAAAATATTTATGTATCTTTTTCATATTAAGTAAACGAGTAAACAATTAAATAATGCAATTGAAAACAATTTTTCATTTTTAGGTGCCGTCAATACGTCAGTTTTTCCTAAAAAAAAAATTGTTAGTCAACCGTTGGAATCCTCCTCACACAATGGACAGACGAATCTGGACTGTATATTTGTTGGACATTATCTTGATGGAACTCTCAACTTCTCATATACATGGATCTAACGTGGAAACTGTAAATTTATGGCATTCAGCTCAATGCAGCCGTCTACCAGGAGATTTTGGAGCACTTTATGCTTCCATCTGGTGACAAGCTTTATGGAAAAGCTGATTTCCTTTTCCAGCAGGACTTTAGCACCTACTCAAAGTGCCAAAACCACTTCCAAGTGAAATTACCATGACCATGATATTACTGTGCTTGATTGGTCAGCCAACATGCCTGACCTGAACCCCATATGGAATCTATTGGATATTTTGAAGAGAAAGATGAGAAACTCAAGAGAAGGCTCAATAGTGCCTCAGCAGTGCCACAGGCTGATCGCTTCCATGCCACACCTCACTGATGCTGGAGTTTGTGCTAAAGGAGCCAAGTATTCAGTGCATAAATTAACATACTTTAAAGAACTTGATCTTTTCTGTTTTGCAAATCCTTTTTTTTTTTTTTTGATTGATAGATCTTAGGAAATATTCTAATATTTTGAGATACTGGATTTTTGACTTTCATGAGCTGTAAGCTCTAATAATCAAAATTAAAACAAACAAAAAAAAAAACTTTTGAAATGTTTTACTTTACATGTAATGAATCAAGAATATATGAAAGTTTATATACTTATTTAGAATAAGTTACAAAAAAGAACCTTTTCACGATATTCTAATTTTCTGAGATTCACCTGTATGTGTTTATTTCAGTTTGTCCACTAAAAGAGGCACATAAATAACAGTATGTACTTTGAGAATAACAGATCAATGGTCTTGTATATTGCAATACTGCATATATATATATATATATATATATATATAGTTCAGATGCAAAAGCCTATGAGTGACATTTTATATTTTCTTCTAAAATGAGAAGAAAATGTGTAGGTTCAGTAATTTCACTTTAATGGCAATGAATAGGTTATTTTCATTGGCAATTAAAGTGAAATAACTGAACATAAACATAGGAGCCTGAGAAAAATGCTAATTTTAAAAGAAAATTTCAAATGACACTTACAGTTAAGTGATACATTAAGTACATTGAACCAAATCTCAGTCTTGCTATTTGTTTCATAATAAGGCATTAGGCATTAGATTATGTTGTCTGAAGTAACCTTAACCTTGTCCACCAAACCAAGACAGTCAGATGACTATAAAAATCCAAACGCCATTTAAACCAGCCTTCATACCATCACACACTGCACTGTTATCCCTGAAACAGTTTTAACCCAAATTAAATAAGTACACTAAACATAAAAATTAAAAATTTTATGTAGTACTGAATTTTTTGAGTTAGGTGTACGATTTACATGAGTTTCCTTGCTCTATTGAATGTTTTACGTTGAATCAACTCAACTAAGCTTATTTGAGTCTGTTGCCCATGGCAACGAAATGAGGAACGCGACACAAAGTAGCTGATTGGTCTGAGCTGCTGTTTGAACTGACTCCTCGAGGGCGCTCATTTCTGTCAATGTTGAGTTGAAACTCTTTCTTTCTTTACCTTTTGCTCTGAAACCATTATTAATAAATGAAAGGTATAACAGTTAGCAAAAAACAATATGAATTTAAGACTGCATGAATGTCAATTGCAAACCTTTCGCCACGGTCTTTTACGGATCGGGTTTTTATTTTTATTTTACTTTTGCGAGTAATGTATTAACGTTACACAAACAAGCTTATATTGAAAAACTTCGTGCATGTGCTTTATATTAGCCCAAGAAATGCAATCTCTCGTCCACATAGTGTTAGTTAGTTAGCTACTGAAAACATTTAATTTAATACCAAGTCTTTTCTACCATGTATTGCTGGATAACTTTACTGCAATTTTTAGAAGCAGTTTATGGATAACTCAACAGGTCACATCTTAATGACAGTTTGCTTTATCAGCTTGTTAAAAAAAAAAGTCTAATGTGCATTGTTGTCACTCTACAGATTACAAGAAGAGCAGTGCTGAGCTAAAAAAAAAAGAAAAAAGATGATCTGGAAATGTAAGTGCTGTCAATTTGCTTGTGACAAAAGGGGATACTTGTTAAAACATACTAGACTAAACATTTTATTCATGTTAAGGTTATAGATCACAGGTAATGGTGTCAATGTACAGTCAATGCGCTCATAGTTTTGCTTCATACGATCTCATTATATCGTCAAGAGCCAGGGGTATTAATTTTTTTTTTGACTCTCAAAGTGATGGAACCCCTTCACTTCCATTTTCTGAATCACCAAGGACCATGGATTCAGTCACCTACATTTTAAATGGCCTGAGGGTGAGTAAATTAACACTTTTCCTGTAATACAGAAAAAAGCAATAATCGATGGAAATTAATTTTTCATTGATACAATGTTGTCTCTGCCACCTCAGAACTTCCTGAATTTCTTCAAAGCATGCTTTGTAAGTATTGTTGATTTTTCTTTCTGTTATAAATGATGTAAACTAAAGGGGTCATAACATAGTTTTTAGCTAAAATTTGTTTTATTAATTTCCTTCATGTCCAGGCTTCTGATGATGAGGAGTCACACCAAAATGTTCCAGTTGGAATCCGCGAAAGCGAAGATGTTGCGCAGCATCCCCTGTCTTTCTCCTCCATCTAGCCCCTGTAAGGAATCGTCTCAGAGGGTAATCTTGGGAAGGACGGTTTAGAGAACCTCCCTCAGGCCATTTGTTCTTGTTTTTGGATTGACTTATGCCTTGCATCTTGATTAATGAGCAATACATTAAACAAATACATTTTCTCGTTGTTTTATTAGACAAAATCTCAACATACCTAAAGTTACCTGAAATTTGTTAAATGGATTTTGTAAAATGAATTCAAATAAACTGAATTCTAAAACAAAATCCTTGTTGTTTGTATTTTTGTCCTTGTTTATTGTGCAGCTGTAACTTAAAGAATAATAAATCAGCAGAGAAATCAGTCAAATGAAACCAAATAAATAGTTATATTAAAAATGCAATTTGGTCTACTAAAAGTTAACTTTAGTGCAATGTTTTGAGTTACCTTAACTGGTAAATTTTAGTTATTGTAACACACAGTTAGTTCAATGAACTAACACTTTCCAATGTAAAGAACTTGACATGTCTTGTTCATTCAACAAGACAAAATCAACTTTTTTAGGGCAACGAGTTTCCATAAATTCCATAAGTTCAATCAACTTATACGGGCTTACAGTGTACCTGTAAAAAATGTAAATGATTTCCAGTAAGTTATGATAGTATCATATCTTGATAACACTAATGTTTATTGGTTAATGGTTTTATTAGTTTTTATTGGACAATGTATTTGATATCTATATCATGCTCCATATGACTCCTCACATTTAGTGTAGCCACGTGAAAAGTATTAATCAGATTACAGGTGAACGCTGATAAAATATGCACCTTTTCAGGGTAAATAAGGTACAAAGTTGTACCACTTGAAAATGTACCATCCCAGTGACATCTTTTTGCACTGAGAGTGCACATAAGAAGATAATACCCAGATCTTAGCTGTATTGCCAAATGACTATTTTCTATTTCTATTTCTGTGTCTCTACAATTTAATGCTGCAATCTCACACCTTTTGAACAAAGCAGATCCAGTTTCACCAGCTATGCATATAATATATCCTTTTTTGTCTTTCATTTCCTGGAACACATTCTAATTATTTGTTCCAAGCATAAATGTAAATGACTTCTAGTCATTATTATCAATACATGATACCAAACATGCAGTCTATATTATCAATCAATCAATAAGCAAACAAAGAAAAAAGCAAATAAATGTAGATATTTATTATTAACTATAGTTATTAATTATGTTTTATTATATTGCAGTTGATTCATAAAAGCATTAAGCCACTCAAGACTGTATTATATTAAAAATCATGTAGCTATATTTCACAGTATGTGTCATAGTGGCTACAGTAGCTACTAATACAGTTTATTTTTTTAAATTGCTTAAACACTAAAAGTGCTACATGAGGCCCACTCAGTGAGACCATTCTCTCTTATATCTTTAGACTAAGACACTTAAGCAATTTAAATGCCACACTCATTTACTGATGATCTACAGTCAGCAGTGATCATGTGTGAAAACACTTTTACATAACTTGTTCACTTACAAATCAAAAGTGTTTTCAGAAAGAAATGATTTTTACCCCTTTGCATTTCTATCTATATATATGATTACAGTACACACACACACACACAGACACACACACACACACACACACACACACACACACACACACACACACACACACACCTTGGGTTTTTATGTTTTATGGGGACATTTCATAGGCATAATGGTTTTTATACTGTACAAACTTTATTTTCTTTTGTGCATTTTTAGATTTTCAAAAAACTTAACTTTGTATGATTTATAAGCTTGTTTCCTCATGGGGACCAAAACTAAAAATTTGGAATACTGCCATCTTTGTGGGCACATTTAGGGGTAGGGGTTACCAGGGTTTATGTAGGGTTTATCAGGACCACACACACATGTATGCAAGCCAAGTCAGAAAGTTAATTTTATTTCTAAAGTGCTTTATACAATATAGATTGTTTCACAGTAGCTTTACAGTATCAAATTCAAATTATGCTGTAAAGTAGCTCTAACAAGTCAATAGTGTCATTATAAAGCTCAAGTCAATTCAGTGTTGATTCAGTTCAGTTACATAACTGTGTAAAATTCATCGGTTGTACATACATACATTATGTACTGTATATACAGTGCATATGTGCATATGCATGTATGTGCAAGTGCAGTTAAAAAAACAAAACAAAAAAAACCTAAGGTTGGAGTGTAATGAAAAGCTGCAAAAAGTATAAAACATTAACTTTTATTTTTTTATTTTATTTTTTACACATGAATTTCTACACATGAAAATACATGAATGTAGTGGTGGTGGTGGTATAGTAGACTCAATAATAATAATAATAATAATAATGAATAGAAATCTAAAATAAAAAATAATCTAAAATATAATTGGAGATACAGCAAGAATAGAAGTCTGAAAATCTGTAACCCCAATCAAATTCCCAGTAAATTAAGTCAGGTAATTAAAATAATAAATAAAGTGTACATATATGTTTAAAACATGAATTGTTAGAATATAACATTTATTTAATAATTATCTTCTTCCTAGTGCATTTTGTAGTGCCCCAATTATACATTTTGTAAGATGCTAACATCACATACTTAAGTATGCTATAGTATGCTGCAAGATGACTTATTTATTTCTTTTTGTAATGCTGTTATTTCCTTTTTTAGCTCAGCAATAATTTGATCCTTTTCGATCATGCTTCTCTGAGCACTGTTGAGTTCATTTGCCATTGTAAACATGTGGTGGCTGTAGAAGCTGTTTTGATTCTGTCTCATCATGGTTACAATCTTCCTCATGAACTCATCAACTTGTGTACGGTCTGACTTCTCTCTATTGTTGAATATATGGTATTTCCCTTCGCATGTATTTATCACTTGTTTTAGCGCTGGTGCCTCCGCAATGTAATCTTCAATTGTCCTTTCTTCAAGATCATCTGCCCTGGTGAACAAGACCATCATGTGTCTGAGCACTTCTTGACCAAAGGCTGAGTGAATCAATTCAACGGTGTTTCTCTCTTCTTTAGTGAAGCGCCCAATGGCAATTACAAGAAGAAAGACATGAGGACCTGGAGCTGCAAGTTTGATGCAATGCACAGCCTCATTTAAGACTTCTTCATTGGACAGTTGTGTGTCATATAGACCAGGAGTGTCCACGATACAAATCTGCCTACTGTTTATCATCCGGGATGCAAATGCACATCGTTTAGTGATTGATGTAGCTCTTGCTTCTGAATGGAATACTTTATCACCAAGAATAGTATTTCCTGTAGCACTCTTGCCAACTCCTGTTTTACCAACCAAAACTATGCGTATCTCATGACCTGTTGACATTTTAAGAAGTATTTGTTAACAAATATTTGCTCATTTGAACTAATATGAACTAGAATTAAATACAGTTGTTAGTCATAAGACAGTGGATTGATAAAGAACTTACTCATTGTAGTTCTGTTAATGATTTTCTGCTGGTTGTGCTGTTCTGCTGGTTGCTCCTTCAAGGATTTCAGAAGATCAGATGGCACTGGGTTTGTTGAAGCCATCAATACAGAATTCAGTTTTTTGCTTTGTTTTAAATCATTATCTAAGCCCAACCTCTTTTGCACACAAGTTTTATGATTGGATAGGATTTTACTTTAACTAGGAAGGGAGATGAGAGGAAGTGATTCAAAAGGAGATCTGTTTTCTGAAGGTAAGTCTTTATGGCAATCACTTACAAGAAGAAATCAGTTAGTTGACTAATATGGATTTTAGTAGTTATCACAATGCGTGTAATAAACCTTGCTTTTTTTGAAGATTTGAAGATTTTTGACATTATATAGAATGTTTTTAATATAGCATTAGACACAATGTTATAGTATTTTAAACATCATAATTGCCATTTACCATAGAATGTATAATTTAATATCTATCTATCTATCTATCTATCTATCTATCTATCTATCTATCTATCTATCTATCTATCTAGATGATGCATTAATTAAACCTGTAGATTACAGTTAACATTTACCTCTTGAGCACATAACACATTAATTAATTTATTTATTTAATTGGTAACACTTTAGAATAGGGAACACTTATTAACTATTAACTACGACTTTTCCCTCAATAAATTCCTAATTTGCTGCTTATTAATAGTTAGTAAGGTAGTTGTTAAGTTCAGGTATTAGGTAGGATTAGGGATGTAGAATAAGGTCATGTAGAATAAGGCATTAATATGTGCTTAATTAGTACTAATAAATGGCTAATATTCTATTAATATGCATGCTAATTAGCAACTAGTTAAGAGACCCTAAAATAAAGTGTTATGTATAAATCCTAAGTATTTAATTGCAGATTACAGTAAATGCTTTACTAGTAGAAAGGTTGTTGGGTGGCATTTAAAGTGTTAAAGGCATAATTCACAAAAATGAAAATACTATTGAATGTCCAAGGCTATTGAATACCACTGACTGTTTGGTTACCCACATTCTATATATCATTCTTTGTGTGTGTGTGTGTGTGTGCGTGCGTGCGTGCGTGCGTGCGTGCGTTTTTGTGGCAAATGAGGACATACATTTGTATAATGACAAGGGTGTGACATAGGTATTACAAGGAGAAGGTGACTTTTCAGGACATTGCCCCATGTCCCCACTTTTCAAAACACTTATAAATCACACAGAATGGAGTGTATTTAAAATCTGAAATAGCACAAAGTTTCCTGTAAGGGGTAGGTTTAGGTGTAGGGCAATAGAATATACGGTCTGTACAGTAGAAAAAGCATTACGCCTATGGAGAGTCCCCACAAGGATAGCAAACCAGACGTGTGTGTGTGTGTGTGTTCATCAGAAGAAATAAACTTACATAGGTTTGGAACAACTACAACTAGAGGGTATATGTATAACTGCATGCACATCCTTAATCTCAAGGTCCAGAGTTTTTAGTTACACAACATTTATATCTCAGGTGATTGGCTCAAACAAGTCTAGAGTATCGATAAGACATATACATGTTGAATGAGTGAACTTTAACAGACATTTATAAGCCTTACTGATAAATGGTAAACTGTGACATGTACACACTGGTATTTTGTTAACCCTCATTAATTGGTTGGATTGATGAGTAAAAATAATAATCCAAACGTACTTTACTAGGCGTGCTGTCATTTGTGTCGATTTAATGCCATTCAATTCAATTTAAAGTACTTAATTGGTATTTTGTGTTTACATTGTAAAAGACTGACATGAAAAATAAAAATGAATATACATATAAAATAAACACTTTTAAGACATAAAGAAAAAAATGCTGCGATAAATGTATGTTTCTGACATTCTGCCTTCAGAATTGTGACTTTATGTATCAGGATTCTGAGTTTATATCTCGCAATTCTGACTTCTTTTCTCAAACGTATGAGTTTAATTCTCGCAATACTGACTTTATTCCTTTGTGCCTTGCGCCTTATAGAAAAATGAAAGGGTAGTGTCCATTGGATTTGCACTTCAGAATTTAACTGGAAGTACGGTCATCCAGGTAACCTACCTTTGGCCTACTTTTTATGAATACTGTTATTTATACACTATTCTTTTCACATGCTGATTTTTTTTTTTTTGTTTCGTTTTTTGCCTGATATAGAGTAAACGCTTAAATGGATGAGGTTACTTGTTTAGTTTCTTAATGGATCTGCATTTATGAGATAAATATTAAAGCAAGTATGTAGTTTTTTATATTTTTGAGACTTTGGAGCCCACTACGGTTAAGTGAGTGGCATTCACCATCGTACTAAATATAGAATAACTTGATGTAATTTCTAGCAAGGAATTAGTATTGTAGTACATTTATTTGCTTAGTTATCACTAAAGTTATCTCTATTTTGTTGTAGAGCATTAAATTATTCGGATGCATTTGTTGCTTCATACACCAATCCACCCTTTTCGTGAATTTCGTACCTGCTCACCAACCGTACATTGGATTACTCCTAGAACAGATGTTTTTAAGGGAGTGTGGGAAAGAAGCAGAAGCCTTCTTAGAAGTTATTGGCGTTGAAAGTCATATTTAATACACTTGTTTTAAATCAATGGCTCATAAAGTCACTTATTGTCACCTCCTACATGCTGTAATGATGTAAAGCAAATAAAAATGCTGAAAATCCTCGCTACTAATGCACAGACTGACAGTCTGACTGGAACATGTAAATAACAACAAGCTGAGTGACATTCTACAATCATGTTCACCGGAAAACAAAAAATTATATAGTTTCTAATTACAAATAAATATATTGTTGCAAATACTTTTTATTCCACATAATTAATAGGACACTAATCTGTATTACTCTTTCTTTCTATAGGACATATATTTGCTTACTGGACAGTGTGACGGACTACCTTGATTATGGAAGCCCAAGATAAATTGCAGGTTGTCCTGCTTGGTACTACAGGGTCTGGTAAAAGTGCTGCAGGAAACACCATACTTGGTAAAAAGGTTTTTAAATCTTATGCATCCACTCAGTCAGTCACGGTATCAAACCAGACTGAAACAGCGAGAATTAATAGAATGGGAGTCACAGTTGTGGACACTCCTGGATGGCACTGTACTAAAATCTCTGAGAATGAGGTTGCATCACAACTAAAGGCAGCCATTGCATCGCTTAATGGGCATTATGCCTTTCTCATGGTCATCCCCATCGGTTCCTATACAGCAAAAGAGATGCATATGATTTCACAATTACGTAAAATCCTAGGAGAAAATTTTTGATCATACTACAATTCTGTTCTCATACAGCGATAACCTTGAGTCAAAAACCTTTGAGCAGTTTCTTAAGGAAGAAAAAGGACTATTGCAGAGCATTATTCAGTGCTGTGGCAATCGAGTGCATACCTGGAACAACAAGGATAGTTCATCTGTGAAGAATTTGAACAAGTTGTTAAAGGATCTAAAAGAAACACAGAGAATGAATGAAAATTCAATGGAGAGCTCCCAGAGTGAAAAGCAAGGTGAAAAAATGATTGAAAAACCAGAACAAGATCAAATCACATCTGATGAAACAAAAGAACATTCAGATGCACATAAGAAGAGGCACAAGAAAGACACTACAGAACCACTGGACGAGCCAAGTGAAGTCAGAGTTGTTGTCCTGGGAATGGCTGGGGTAGGAAGGACCTCAACCATTAAGATACTTTTAGGAAATGATAACGTAACTGAAAGCAGCAACATGTTTATACAACCAAAAGGTCTGGGATTAATTTAAAGTTGATTGATTCTCCTGGCATTAAGGACGATACAGAACTGAATGATTCAATCTCTCAGTCTTTGTCATGTGCTGCTCCAGGGCCACATGTCATTATGATTGAAATCAGAGTGGGACAAGTTACCACGGAAACCTTCAAAACGATAGATCGCATACACGCTTGTCTTGACAAATCAAGAAAACGCACAATGATTATTTTGTCTGGAAAGGATGATCTAGAAAACAAAGGTATTGAAGAATACATTAAGGAGAGTCCAGAACTTGAACGTCTTGTAAACATGTATGGAAAAAGATTTCATGCACTGAATAACAAGGACGACTGTGATCAGACTCAAGCAAACCAACTGCTGGAGAAGATTAGTGAAATATACCATGAAAACAAAGAAAAGAAGAAAAGTCCAGATCACATAGGAGAAAAACGTATGTAGTCTACTTCATAGGGGTGTGACGAAAATATTAAAATGTGATGAGATTTCTCGTTGAGGTGAAAAGCTGTCTCGCAATATCATCATCATGGTGTGCGAGGGCGAAATTAGCACATAATGTGCGGTACAATACCTTTATATTACATTATGGTGCCCATCACCTTTTACTTTTTATAGGCGTTTTTCCTGAACGCGGACATTTTTTATGTTTTAGAATTTTTTAGAAATATGACAATCACATATGTCAGACAGCGATCGCACTGTCATAGTGTTTGGGAATATTCATGCATAATTTAAACTAGTGCTGTCAAACGATTAATCGCAATTAATCGCATCCAAAATAACAAATTTTGTTTATATAATATATGTGTGTGTACTGTGTATATTTATTATGTATATATAAATACACACACAGAGTATATATTTCGAAAACATTTACATGTATATATTTATATAGTTTATATTATATATAAATATATTTTATATATACACACACCATTTTTCTTAAATATATACATGCATGTGTGTATTTATATATACACTGTACATAATAAATATACACAGTACACGCACATATTGTCACGTGTTGTTGGAGTGTGGGAAACGAGGAGACGAGGAATACTGCAACTAACACAATCTTTGATGAACTCAGGAATGACTTAAATTACAACCACATTGACAATAGAGACCGAACACCGAGACAAGGAAACACAGGGCTTAAGAACACAGGGGAAATGAGATAATTAATAACACAGGGCTGGGGACTGATTAACTAATGAACACATAACTAGAACAGGAACTCCAAATAAGGCCACGAGAGGAGGGGAAACAAGACGCTGAGACACAGTCTGACACATATTATGTCAACAAAAACTTTTATTTTGGATGCGATTAATCGCGATTAATCGTTTGACAGCACTAATTTAAACACATTATCACCTGATATCAGAAAACAACAACAAAAAAAAAACATTTTAGAAGAGAACACAACATCATGGTTATTTGAAACAATGATGGATAGTTCACCCAAAAATGAAAATTCTGTCATTACACCTTCATGTCGTTCTAAACCGGTAAGACCTTCATTCATCTCCGGACCACAAAATAAGGTCTGAAGAAAGTTGTGAAATACAGAAGAAAAGCCAGTCAGTTGAGTTTGAACCTTTACAGTGCTTGGATATTGTTGTCTTTTACTGTATATCTGAAATGACATTCTGAATGACATTGATTAGCCTATAAGATGATTAGTTAAAACATTTCAAAATGCACCTGCAGACTGTCATTAAGGACTTCTTAAAAATAGGCTACTGTAAAAATCTTGTCTCGTCTCATTTTAGTGAACCCAATGTCATGTCTCTTCTCGTGAGCTATGTGTCTCATCACACCCCGCCCTTGTACCTAATAAATAAATAAAAAATAAATAAATAAATAAAATTGCCTACTCTAAATGAAACATTAATAATTACATATTAAATCCAAAATTGGATGAGTTTGTAAATGTTTCTTTTCATTTTAACAGAAAAGCCACAAAAACTGAATGAAGACGTTTCTGAGGACTCACGGTTATAAAACAGGTATTATGTAATGCATTTATATATTCACGCACAGACATAATTGTGATTATTTTATTGAAACGCGTTAAAGGGATAGTTCACCATTTACTAACCTAATGTTGTCCCAAACCTGTTGAACACCACATGTGGACGTCAATGGCTACTAGGAACTGTTTGGCTATGAACATTTAAAAAAATATCCTCTTTTGTGTTCAACAGAAGAAAGAAACTCGTCTCATACAGGTTATAACCAGTGGGGGTAACGCATTACGAGTAACTCGAGTTACGTAATCAGATTACTTTTTTCAAGTAATACAAGTACTTTTTTCAAGTACTTTTTAATTTACAAGAAAATATCTGAGTTATTTGTTTAAATAAGTAACGCCAGTTACTTTTTCCCATTTATTCACTGACAGCTCTCCTGTACCCATGTTGAGAAAGATTGGAAATAAGTACATAGGCATTCATTGTGTGCCCAGTATACGGTTAGTTCTAGACTAAATGATAGCATGCATTTGTGCACTTGCACAAAAACAGATTCAGTATTCCTCCAAATGAATAAAGAACAGTGAAATGCAAACTCAGAATTTGACGCAAATCTGCAATAATTAAATAATACAAATATCCTTTATGAAAGGCTATTTAATACCATTTTATTAACCAATGTCTTTGCTGCTAAGCTTTGATTATTAAATTCCATCATACTAAGCAAAAATTACTTTAGATAAAATAACGTTTGTGCTTCATTTTTATTATTATTATTATTATTGCTGAAGAGTGTTGAACTTTCTTCTCCTGCATTCTGCTGTACATACGTGAATTTACATTTAAATTCTAATAGTAAATAACGTAATTAGTTACTTTTTTAGGAAGTAATGCAATATTGTAATGCATTACTTTTAAATGTAACTTTCCCCAACACTGGTTATAACAAACTGAGAGTGAGTAAATGATGACAGAATTTAAATTTTTGGGCTGAACTGTCCCTTTAATAACATTTTATGATTGGCTGCAATTGACTATCTGCTTGATTCTGACCAAAAAACAATCTGCCTTTTTCTTCTTTTTAAGGCCCCCAGGAATGCAGTACAACATCTGAAAAGAGATGCACATGAAAATGTTTCATTTTTACTGTTTTTTCATCTGTAGATATCAGTCACACCAATATTTGTATAAAAACATCTTTATGTTTGTGAATATTTTATATTCTCTTCATGATCAGCATTAAAACGTTATATGTCTCAGTAAAGTATATGTTACTTGCTAATTTTAAGTCAGTTTTGCATAAGTATAGAAACAGTGGTTAACACTCAGAACCTACAAACTAGCACTTGGCAGTTAACACAACAACTCAAGACTAAGCAGTGGAAAAAAAGAGTGAGGATAATAAACCTCAGAATAAATGTTAGTGAGCATAATGCTCTCATAATAAGTCCAGTCCAGATATGTTGAACCACTTGTTTTATTTAGTCTATCCAAACCCCAAACTTAATTAACACTCCCTTGCTGTTTTTCTCCTAATTTCCTATATTTCTGATATTTTTTCAAAGATCTTACAATCCTCATCAACAGTGACAAAAAAACACATTTTAGGCTTAATATTAATAAATGTGCATTGTGTACAAATAGTATTCCAAATAAAGTTTAGTTAAAATGTTTATGAGTAAGTCTTAAGCAATATGTCAGTAAATAGTTGGGCGTTAAGGTCATATGACGCAAAAAAAATAAATTATATATATATATATATATATATATATATATATAAAAAATTGTGTATTATGCAAGAATAATCATTATGTTGTGTTTTGTGTAGGGCTTTTTCATCTCCATACAAAAGAATATACTAATTTGTCCTTTATTTACCAGGTATTTAGTTGAAATCTAAGTGTTATCAGTACCAAATCATTTGCAGTGCAATGTTCGCCTCTGGGTGGGGGAATTTCTCCTTTTTGTGTCCCTTTGTAAACTATGTTACCTTTGATTGGTGCTGCCTTGTCTGATATTATAAATGGTTGATTCAGTAGACCAGTAACAATATTACAACATGGGCTGCAATACTAGTCTATAATATATAACATATAATAGTGTGTATTGTTACATATAGAAACAAAACATGCAAAACTTTTCATATACATGGGTTGGACAAAACAATATGAACATCTTTATTAAGGTTTATTAAGGTGTATTACCACAGTTTGCCTGCCTTTAATACATCTTTTAACCATTCATACAACTGAATAGTCTCCGGTCGTAGGCCTGTGTCATCTGTCAGAACATTGGCCAGTTGCTTCAGAGATGTTGATGAAGGGAATCTGCTTCCCACTCTTCTCCTCACAGTGGTTTGATAATATTTAAGTCAGTTAATTTGTTGAAGTTCATCTTAGTGCTCCGACTGTCCATGTGTATAATCATAACACCATCTTTGCTGCATTTTAGCACTGGCGTCTGTGGTTAAAGATTAAAGCAATTGCAGCTCTTTCATGGATGTTGGTTTTGTGAGGCTGAGTGGCTGGAATTTGTGGAAACAGGGTTTTAATACAGGTGAATACTTTGCCCACTGTTCTTGGTTGATTAAGTCTTGTTATGCTTTGACTACAGAGTCATAATCATAAAGACTATTGCTCTGAAAAACACCAAACGCTTAGAACAGACCACTGCAGAGCACTGCAGAACACAGCTTATTCTACACTGACATACAACCTGGAGGAGAGTATAGACATTGTAAATATAAATCTAAGATAAACTTTGTCCAACCCCTGCATTAGGTGCTGCCACTTTAAAATCACGCCAAAATAAAAGTATTTAGGCTACTTAACTTAACGTGAGTTATTTAAACGATTTCACATCCTTCGTGAAATTTACATCTGCAAATAGTGTTCTGATCTGATGTGCTTGATTTGTAATAGATTGTAGAGACTGTGTGTTCTGCTCCTCTCTCACACCGCACACTTTGTGAGTGTTAAATAGCATTCACAAGTAGTGGAGTGGAGGGAAGGAGTGCGCGTCTGAGTGCGAGAATCAGGGATTGATTATGCTATATTTAAAATAAAGGATAGCATAAAGAGCACAAGGAAGAGAACCGGAGACCTCAGGAATTTTAATATCAAACGCATACACGTCATTAGCCTACATCAGCGCGTGATGCTCTCTATGGAACAATCTCACAGAGAATTACAGTCGTAGCTCATTGATCAAACTAGACAACTAAACCATTTCGGAAACAGACGGAATGCAGGTAATTCTGTTTGCAGCTACAGTGCTCTTTACGCACGACTTCGCCGTGGCCGAGCCGAAGACGAAATGTCCATCCAAGTGTGATGTGAGTAAATGTCCGAGCCCGAGCTGCCCGAGCGGGTATGTGCCCGACCACTGCAACTGCTGTCTGGTGTGCAGCCTGAGCGAGGGCGCGCCGTGCGGGCGGAAGGATGATTCTCCGTGTGGCGACGGGCTAGAATGTAAATTTCCAGCCGGTAAGCGACTTTCCAAAGGAGTTTGCCAGTGTAAGACAATTCACAGAGTGTGTGGCAGCGACGGAAAGACCTACGGGAATGTGTGCAAGATGAGGGCAGCCGCGCGTAAAGCGCAACAGCGAGGGCTCCCCGAAATAACCCAAACGCACAAGGGTCCATGTGCATCATCAAGCTCAGGTCAGTCACTGATCACTTCAACTACTTATTTTATGCATGTGCAATACACTTTTAGACATGTATGTCATGTACATGTATATCCATGCTAAAACCCGTCAATGCAAGTAGACAGTAGGCTAAGTATAAAAGATAGAATTTAAAACATTTATTTAAAAAAAACTAAAAAACATATACTTTTTTGTATATATGTTGTTATAATAAGGTTAAATATATATAAGTAAAATATAGGCTTGTATTGTTGTCAAGTTGGCATATATGGTTGTTACATATACTTACCATATTAAAATCATTATAGGGGCCTACATTATTAACTTATGTACATATACACATTTTACTATGGGGATTTTATATATGTTATAAATGTCTTTATCTGCCCAGAGAATGTGGGTCATTCCACGAAATTGGTGCCTTTTGCGTCCCTAAGAAATAATCAAACATAGATTTAATTTAACAACAAATAAATGTGATATTTTTGTGAAATTTAATGCAGGAACTTTTAATTTGCAAAATGATATAAAAATTACATCTGCATATTGTTCTAAATATAGTCTCATTGTTAAGCAATGTTTTTGGCATAAGTATGCATTTTTTTTCTAGAAAATATAAATAATTTTATTGGTGTCCCCTGATTTCATGTCAGCCCTGCTACCCTCGTCAATAAACCCTTGTAAAATAATGTACATTCAAGTGACATCACTTCTAGGAGGTTACATCATCTCTCAACCAGGATTCCTTCAATTTAAAACACAAGCATGTTTCTCTCACTCCTCTATAATGTTCTATTTTTGATGATTTATGAAGCTTGACTGAGGAGGGGCCACCATGCAAAGTCAAACCTGTTACCATTTTTAAAATGTAAATTTAAACAATTATTTCTTACATTTAATATAATCAGTATCTACAAGTAATATCCTTTCAAAGTGTACAATATGTGTTTTTGTTAACTTGACTATTAGCTAGCAATTAGCAAATTTGTTTGAAATCGTCAAACCTGTTACTGTCAACCTGTTACTTTTTAAAGTAACATGTTTTGACGTGGGTAACAGGGATGACATAGATTAGGTGTCACCTTGTTTTTAAAGATTGTCTGTGTAAAATTCAAACATTTTAAAGGTCACCTTTGGTATATTATTGAGCTAATCATTCAGTGGCATATGGGCTCTAATTAAACTATAGTATAGTAACGCTTGTGTCGGTAACAGGATTGACAAAAATAGCAAAACATGAGGTAGAAAAATAGTCATAAAATAATAAATTACATAGCCTGAGATGGCACAATACAATTTCTTGTCATTTTAAGGTGTCTTAATTTCATGGATATTTAAAAAATATATATTGATTAAACTTATTTTATTTTTCATTTTTCCAAGTGGAAAAGGTAACGTTTTCATGGAATGACCCATGTATGTGAAAATTATTTATCACCTAGGTAACATAAATGGCATAAGTATTTCATATATTACATTTCCTTAGAGTTGGTGCCGTACAGTGGATTTGGAAGTTAATTTGAAGTAGTAACCAATCCTATGTTCACTATCAGAAAATTTCACAAATTACAGTATTTGACAGTATTTCCTGTCATAAAGTTGCAGTAGTTTGCTAAAGGCAAACTATGTTTGACTCCAGTCAAATTGTTGACATACACAAGGGTTTTTCTCTTGGTGGTTGCCATGTTGAGATTAAATGACAACAGTCATGTCTGATTTTGTCTGATTGAGACTTCTTGGAATTTCACGGTCTCCACTGAGACAATTACTTTAACCCTGGATAAAGTGCTAAGATTTTCATACAAGACAGAAATATCAGTGTGACTTTGGATGTTTAGTGAGATGTAGACTCTTAGTAGTTCCTCTTATTCCAGTGCCAACTATTTCGCTCAGAGTCAAAGAACATAAACACCATCTAAATGCAGCTGTTAGCCATTTTGTACTAAAGCTTTGGAAAAGAGGAAACAACCTAGGCAGAATAGCATCTGTGTCCAGCCCACAGAATCTGAGGGAAGTAATAAATGTGACACACCTAGTCACAGATGAGCAGAGATCCAAATTATTACAATGGATTTCTTATATCTGTTCTTTGTAATATGCTCAATGGGAGTGTCACTAGCTCATAACAGAACATTTAGTTCTAAGTACTGTGGAGGTCACTGATAGTTACAGTTAAAGAACAGTGTTCTATTTCAATATCAAACTATTAAAAAAAAATCTAATTCTGGATAATTAATTAAGACCGCATTTATTTGACCATATCTGACATATGATGTACTATCATTGACGTGAATGGTTCTTTCTGCTAGTATAGGTCCTGCACATCTGAACAGCCCAAGATACAAGTTTAACTTCATTGCTGATGTGGTGGAGAAGATTGCCCCAGCTGTGGTACATGTCGAGCTCTTCCTCAAGTAAATACCATTCTGGTCTTCATGATGTTGATTTGGTAATGTTTGTACTGGCGATAGCTACAGAGGTGAATATATTTGTCATTTTTGCAACTGATTGAAGACTCGCAAAAGTAGGTGTTTTTATATAATCTAATAATGTAGAAATCTACATTATTATAATCTGGCAACAGTTGATTTTTCACTTTCATGCACTACTAGAAAATAAATGTTCCCCTTATCATGCAGTAACCGCTGATTTCAATGTTTGTGTCCAGCCATCCGCTGTTTGGCCGTCATGTACCTCTGTCAAGTGGTTCTGGATTTATAATGACACAGTCTGGTCTGATTGTGACCAATGCGCATGTGGTTGCTAGCAGCACACCAGTCACAGGTCGTCAGCATCTACGAGTGCAGCTACACGATGGCCAGACATACGAGGCCTCCATCAGAGACATTGACAAGAAGTCTGATATTGCCACGATCAAAATTAACCCAAAGGTAAGAATCATTTCACAAGCATTAATGACTTTGTTTAAAACTGTTCAAAATAACAGGACCATTATTTCTTTTTAACATTTTATAGTGTTTCCCTGGTGTCCTTTATTTTTATTGTACTGTAAATGTGGAACAAAGCCTTGATGCTGAAAAGTTTTAATCTTCAACATTTCTTGGTGTCACCGTATTTCTTTACAGTGGATTTTCCCGACGCAAAACCTATTAGTCAATATTCCTCAGTTTTTTCTTTCATGAACTTCCAGAGTATAAAACCTCAGCACAAAACATTCAAAAAATGGCTACACCTTTGACTCCTAAATCCCATGTTTATGACTCCAGAGGCAGATGGTTTATATCACACAATCCACCTCGTCTAGACACACTTGGACATATTAATGGTAGCCTGCTGCACATGTTGACCTACATTTGTGTGAGGGAATTCAAGAGGTGTTGTGTTTCCTGATGCATATGAATCTGATTATGGAGATGCGTAAATGGTCTAGTGCAATATTTCCATTTCCATGATTTAGAGTAGGGACTGCTGTCGAAACAAAAATTGAGGAATGTTCCCACATCAGAGTCTGGATTGCTTGCAGATATTTTGTTTCTGTTTATAGCAGCTCATGTAATTTCCTCATCTTTTGCTCTCCAGCCTTAGACTTTTCCACACTGCACCCAATTCTGATTTGTTTTTCATATCTGTTCTTTTGGACAGACTGCCCATATTTTTTTGCAAGTAATAAAATCAGTTCAGTTTGCTCAGGCCGTGTCATGTTGGCCAATTCAGTGACGGAGTGACGTAAGATCTTATGCAAGCAGTTTATTCGAATGAAACAAAAACACAAGAAATCCAGGAATCCAAGAAACAAGGGCTGCTTCCAAAAAGTGGAAAAAACTATAAATTAAAGGTCCACAAACAAAAAAAAAGGACACAAGGACAGGAAGAATATGACAGTGTTATTAATTAAGCAATATTCCATGAGCAAAGTTGTTCATATCCCCATCCCCATTGGGATTTCGATGTTTATTCTCAAGTGAATCAACGTCATGGAATCGCTATTAAATTTTGATTCGATTTTGCAAATCAAACCAGCGTTGATATTTTTACGTTGTTTCAGCATCTTATTTTTCAAAAGATCTTCAGATGTTCGAAAAAACAATAAGCATTAAACATTAAATGTCAGTCACATGCTGGCTGGGATTTTTTGTTTTTGAACAAATAATAGGTAGCTGGCTCTGCACCCCTTTACCTAAATTCATTACTTCAAACTTATGTGCCCTCTAGAAGCCTGCATTCTGCAAGTGAACGTTGCTTTATTGTGCCATCCCAAAGAGGCACAAAATCACTTTCATTTTTCCCTCCTGCTGGAGTCCTTAGCCATCTTCAAGAATCGGCTAAAAACACATCTCTTCCATCTTTATTTGACCCTCTAACTCTAACACTCTCTTTTCTAATTATATTCTTACAAAAAAAAAAAAAAAACTTGCCCCTTTTAGACTCTATTCATTTACTGCTTGTTTTCTCAAAAAAAAAAAAAAAACTCTAACACTAGCTTCTCTATTCTTTTTCTATTCTATCTATTCCTTTTATTTTTATTTAATATACAATTAACAAAAGCAAAAAGGCCTCTAACACTAGCTTGCTCTATTCTTTTTCCATTCAATGTTTTCTTTTTATTATATAATTAAAAAAAAAAAAAAAACCTTGCTACGTGTACTACGTTAAGCTAGAGTGAGACTTAACTGAGACTTGTTATAGCACTTGCGTATCATTGCTGTTTTGTTGATTTTGATTGCTTCCATTGTCTTCATCTGTAAGTCGCTTTGGATAAAAGTGTCTGCCAAATGTCTAAATGTAAATGTAAATGTAGTGAATGATTCAAAGTCTCACTCATTAAGACAGTGGCTTAATTCAGAAAAGCACCATATTTACTATTTCTGCTGTATAAAAGCATAAAGATCTGACGTATAAATATATGTTACACAAAATATAGCTAGTTTCTTGTTTTGTTCAATGCTCAATGAATCTTTTGAATGACTTACAAAGATTAATTGGCTTATTGCCACCTAACCTGCAACCTGTAGGAAGTGTCAAGGAAGAAAAAATCCATTAGTGGTGCACAGATCGACTGAATCATATTTCAGTTGATTTAATCTGCATCAATTGTTTGTGTTATTTTTCTTGCAGAAAAAATTACCAGTGTTATCACTGGGTCAGTCTGCTGACCTGAGGCCTGGTGAGTTTGTGGTTGCCATTGGCAGTCCATTTGCGCTTCAGAACACAGTCACAACAGGCATCGTCAGCACAACACAGAGAGATGGAAAAGAGCTCGGCATCCGTGACTCTGACATGGACTACATCCAAACTGACGCTATCATCAATGTAAGACAAAAGAGAATGCTGTTTGCAGGCTACAGCAAGTGTTTAAAATATTGTTTTGGCTGAATTTGATTCTCTCTTTCCTTTTTTATTCATCAACAATGGGAAGTATGGAAACTCAGGAGGTCCGCTTGTTAATCTGGTGAGTGTGAATGAAGTTTTAAATCTGGTTAGACACTGGTTAGATACATTTAATAGTGCTAGCTTTTTACATGATATTTCTGTCATTTTAGGACGGTGAGGTGATCGGAATAAACACACTAAAAGTCACTGCAGGGATCTCTTTTGCAATTCCATCAGACCGAATCAATAAATTCCTTGATGAATCTAATGATAAAGAGCATAAAGGTAAGCATCAAGCACAGAGATAATGCACTAATTGCAAAAGTTTACATCTTTGTTAGCAATTCCAAAATTAATGCATCAATACCAACGTCATCCTGCAAAAAGTGCCACCTCTTAAATGATGGTCTACCAATTAAAACAAAATGGCTACAAAACAAAAATATATTATGTGTGAAACAGCCCTGTCTATTACATCCTTGGTGTCCTTTATTTTGATTTCAGTCAAACAAAGGGTAGTCAGGACAAACTTCACACAGTCTCAAGCTATGAAGACTGCCTCAGGTGAGGTAATCGCTAGCAAGATTCACTTTGCTAGCTAGCAGCTAGTCATCTTGCCAGCCTGATGACATCAAACATGCAAACTATAACAAAATCAATATTTAACTGATCCAACATGTAGTTAAATTACCGTGACAGGAACTAAAGAAATTTAGGCCAGAAAGCTAAACTGGGGTGTTAATATTTTAACAAACCTAATATAAAATTGCTTTGCATGAATTTGTCCCAGTAATCTGCTGTTAGCTAACTGCAAGCCAATATAACTCTTTGCTTTAGTGTTTAACGAATAAAAGGCTCTGATTTGTTCAATGCAAATGTTTGTGCTAAGCTATTGTTTGTGAATAACACTCAGGGTTACGCCCAGGGTTCTACAGTTACCTAATGGTGTGTTCAAGTCCTCCTGGGAAGTTTGTATTTATGAGTTGGGAAGTCATGATTATGATGTCAGATGCATTCAAATCACTTTGGTTGAAGTAAGATGCTGATGTACCTATATACTACAAAAAAAAACACACAAAAAAAACCAACAACAACAAAAACAAGTATTATTCAATTGATAAAACTTTTGTTAATTGAATCTTATTTATTATTTTGTAATTGTACAGTGTCATCATACAACAATCTCATGAAAGTGCGTATAAATTGTACGCCAAATAAAAATGAAAACTCGTGGTATTGATACGCAAAAATGGATTGTGGTGTGTATATGCTACGCGATGGGTAGGATTAGGGTTGTGGGGTAGATGCGTATCATATGTACACGAAAACTACGTATCATATGCACGGCAACAAATTTCGTATCATATACACGCGAAAACTGCGTATTATATGCACGCCAAACACGTTCGTATCATATATATATATATATATATA